>NC_141626.1:5553203-6153203 GCF_047967505.1 Dipteris shenzhenensis
TCTTCCCAAATCTGTCCTCCACGACGGGAGGATTGAGGAGCATAGATAGATGCAAATTCAAAGATATCACCCTGTACAATGCATTGCATAACCATCCATCTACCTTGTGAATCATTGAAGGCCACTGAGGGATGAAGATCATGCCTGATCAAAAAGACCACTTCCGAAAAGGAATGCTGTCCAGCATAGAAAATCTCATAACCGTGAAAATGACCATGCTGTCCAGCATACACATGCTGATTATGTTCCTGCAAAGCTACCACATCTGGCTGTAAGTGATTGAGATACCCCCAGACTGTCTTCCATTTAGAAGCATCACACAAACCCTGTACAATAAGTGTCAAACATATGAGTTTCGACAGCATATTTATAGATTATGTACAACAGAGGGAGAACTGAAATCAGGCCTGCATATCAACCTCAAGATCCGGACCCCGGCCCTGAGGTATCACAACTGGTTGAGAAGTGGACAGCAAACCAACAATATCTTCTTCGGGAAAGAGAGTCCAACTGGCTGTCACAGCTGCCCATGTAACACCCACTCCTGAATTTTCTTTAATAGTACGACCAGTCGAGGATGCACCATTCCAAGTGCGAGGAGGTAAAGGTCGTCTAGCTGTGACAGTTTTCCTGGGAGTTTGCCAAACCTCCTGCAAAGTTTTGTCCTTCCCTTTGGGCTGAGAGGTGGAAGGCATAGAGGGAGAGGCATTCCCATTGGACACAACAGGTGTCTTGCCTTTTTCCTGAGCTGGAGTAAGAGGCTTGACACCCTTCTGTTTGAAAACGGACTGACCCATCATTTCTTTAGTAGGCATCTGAGAAGGCATATTTTCCAAAGGCCTTTTGTGCATAACAAGAGGGTACTGAGAAGCCATGTGGCCAAACTTCTTACATTCAAAACATGCACTTGCAAACAGGCCCCACTTGAGCTTGTAAAAAGCACTGCCCATATCCACCTGATTCATCGTAACAGAATAGGAGTCAGGAGTGGGATGATCAGTATCCCACAAAATGCAAAATCGGTTGGAGTTCCCATTTGGCCGCGGAGGGCACACCACCTTACCCAATGATGCTGCAATTTTGGGTAAGAGAGAAGCCAAGCAGTGAAGGAAGTCAACCACTTACACCCATACCGGACAACGATGACGAATTAAAGCCTGATAATCCTTGGTGGGCGACCAAGGCAAAACATGCACCATCTGCTGCCCATAAAACAAAGGGAAGTGTTCAAGGAGCATCTGTTTGTGCAGTTCATCTGCCATAATAACCTCAAAAAACCCCCGAGCAGCATAATGCACTTTCCGAACAAAACAACCACCCAAAGTCCTGGTGAGCCAACTTCCCACATCTGTTGCAACAGGCATGTGTCTCGGGAAAATAATAATAATAGCATGCTTGGCGTATTCACTCACAGGATCAACAATGTCATCCACCTCCACCATGAGCCCAACAGTGGGAGCAGAATCCTTCCAATCCCGGTGCGTGTCTTCAAAGCCCTCATGCATAACATCACAAACCAGTTGAGCCTCAAGAGAGGCATGTTTGGATCATGATCATTTTAAGGCCATGGTGTATGATGCATGTCAACCTCTTTCACCTCAGAGTTTTATTAATACTGATTATGCATGTGATGCATTTGTTGCTCGTATGCAATCAGTTATTCGGGATTATGGCAAAAATTATCTCAAAACATTGAGAGATATGGTTGCTCGAGCAAAATCTACCTGTCAGTCTTTGACTGAACTCAGTCATTTTCAGCCTTTGTCTCTTGAAGAAAGCACATCTTTATGCCAAGCCAGACATTGTTTGCAAAGTAATGATCATAGAAAATTTGCCAAATGGGAGACAAGAGCTCGTCAACGAGCTTTCTTGGATAAAGGTTGCTCGTCGAAGGGTTTTTTTAAGAGCTTACATCATAAGCGACAAGCTACCAATATTTGTCGTACTTTGCTTTCTGATGGACATTGGACTTCCTCAACTTGCTGCAGCTTGTGTTCATCATTTTTCCAAGCAGTTTGGACAAGCTGATTCTCTTTCTCCGGCAGTATTGGCAGCCCGGACTCAATTACTGCAGCATGTTTTCCCTATTGTTTCTCATGCACAAGCTCTTGAGCTTGAATGCCCTTTCACTGAAACAGAATAAACCACTGATGTTAGATCATGTGGTAAATGGAAATCTCCGGGATGGGATGGCCTTACAGTGGAATTTTTTCTTGCATACTGGGATCTTCTCAAGCCCATTTTGCTGTGTATGATCAACCATGCCTGGGAACAGCAACATATGCCAGTTTCTTGGAAAAAAGGGCTAGTAAAGCTTCTTCCCAAAAAGCAAATTTGTAAATCGTTGGCTGATTGGAGACCCATTACTCTTATGCCTGTCATTTATAAAATCATCACCAAAATGGTGGTTGATCGTATTAAAGGATACTTGCATGATGGTTTACATCCTGCACAATATGGTTTTGTTCCTCGCAGGCATATCACTAATAATATCGCAAATGCTTATGTTGGAATTGAGTATGCCAAATACACGGAGCATGATGTTCTTTTACTGCAAGTTGATATTGCCAAGGCTTTTGATACTATTCAATGGGACTTCATCTCTCAGACAATGCATGCTTTGGGATTTGGGCAAAAATTGCAGCATATCATATACTGGATTTATAATGACAGTCAAGCTGCTTGCATTCTTTCTGGGGATGATATCTCTGAAGCATGGACTCTTCGTTGCTCGGTGCGTCAGCCTCGCACCCCATGCTTCAGTATATGGATCATCTCGTAGCTACGGATAAGCTACATGGTTTGGAAATTCATGACAATAAACCATCGCTTGCTCAAGCTTATGCAAATGATTCTTTTTTCACTCCCCGCAATACAGAGTAGAATATTTTCTGAGCTGATGCAAGCTCTTTCTTTATATGGTTTAGCTGTTGGGCTTCATGTAAATTTTCAGAAATCAAAATTGTTGCCTTTGCATTCCAAGGAATGGCACTCTCTTTTATGGCCTCAAGAAATCATCCCACCAACTCAATTGGTTCGTCATCTTGGCTATCCTTTGAGTTGGACACTTTCTCCTCGTCAACAATCTGACTGGATTCTTGCAGCTCTCAAGAAAAAGCTGGAGTACTGAAAATTGGCAACTTGGCCTTTCCATGTTCGTCTTCGAATTGTGCAATCTATTCTAATGGCGTATATTCAATTCTACTTACCTCTTATTTTTATGTCTGAGGTGCTGGAAATCTTCTGGTGTTCTCGCCATGGCAAAAAAGCTTGAGTTTGCTTCCGGTACAGCAGCTTTGTTCTCCAAAGATGCATGGAGGTCTTAATATTCTTAATATCCATCTGCACATTCTTGCTCATAAGGGGAAACTCATGCTGCAGTTTTTGCAAGGTTCTCAACCATGGGCTGCCATGATTCGTCATTTACTCTTGCATGTTGAATCTCCAGCTTTTGGTCATTTGCAGGTTTCCCAGTGGGAGTTTCTTTTTGGTTCTGTGGCAGGCAAAATCCCCGGCTGTCCTTTGGTTTCCCATTTGTTAATGGATTGGAAACATATCCTTTCTCACTTGGATTGGCATGGCAGTGATTCCTTGGAAGGCGACTCTTTCAAAGCTGAAAGTATACATTGGTCTAGAGTGTTCGCCCTTCCTTTGGCTTTGTAGCAGCCTCGACGTTCGTATTTTCTGAGTCTCAAGGGGATTCGTTCGATTTAGGATGTTGTTGATGATGCTGGAATTCCCCTTACTTATCCTTTGGCTGCTGCCAAATTTGGCCTTGGAATGCATTATCGTCCACTTTGGCATAAGATTACTTTGATGCTCCAACCTTTTCAGCCGGTTCCTCCATTGCATCTAGAGGATCGTCTTCAAGACTGGACACTTTCTTCTGTGAGCTTATCATACCGTCCTCTGCAGTTTGCACATATTACTGTCTCTTGTCTTTATAAAGTTCTACGTCCTCCGCCATTTATCTCACAAAAGGCAAATCAGCTTTGGCATCTTAATCGTCTTATGAAATGGTGGCGGAAACGTTTGAGACAGATTTGGCATTCTAAGATTCCTCTCCATTAGTAGGTTTTCTTGTGTAAAGCTTTGTTGGGTGTTCTTCCTCATGGACAACTCTTGGCACGACGACATATTGCTTCCTCTATTTGTCGCAGATGTCTGGCTCTGAGAGAGATTGTGCCTCATCTCTTTTGGCATTGTCCTTCCTCTCGTGCTTTCTTAGACTTCCTTGGGCAGATTTTGAGAGCTCGGTTTCCTCAGATTGCTTTTGGCAAGTTCTTCTGGCTTTTTGGTGTACATCCACCTAGACAGGAGTTTGATTTCTTTTTTGTTTGGGTTTGGTACTGGGCACTCTGGACTCTCTGGAAGGATCGTAATCATAGGGTCATTGGTGATCCTGTTTTTTCCACTTTCTCTTTCTTCAAACACTCTTTGCAGCAATCGCTTTTTGATTGCTTGCAATCTCGTGTCTTTGATCATGATGTATATTTGTCCTACAGTGAGATTTTCTCTTGATGTATTATAGCTCTCCCTTTCTGGGATAGCTTCTTTTTGTAATATAATGACTCAAAGATTCCACCCCAAAAAAAAGTGTGTCCAGAGTGATAGTGACTCTGTAATATAAGGCATAAAAGAGTTTCACAAAAAAAAGAAAGGGTGTTTGTACACATGTATATACATATATTAGAATTTATGCATATACATGCACGTGCATGTGTGTGTGTGTGTGTGTGTGTGTGTGTGTGTTTTTTATATTCTAAAATTCCTCTCCGTCAGCAGGCTTTCTTGTGGAGAG
The DNA here is from genome assembly GCF_047967505.1 of Dipteris shenzhenensis. NCBI lineage: Eukaryota > Viridiplantae > Streptophyta > Polypodiopsida > Gleicheniales > Dipteridaceae > Dipteris > Dipteris shenzhenensis. The sequence continues at coordinate 5,558,005 of NC_141626.1, forward strand.
TTTTGTTGGGTGTTCTTCCTCATGGACAGCTCTTGGCACGACGACATATTGTTTTTAGATTTTGAGAGCTCGGTTTCCTCACATTGCTTTTGGCAAGTTCTTCTTGCTTTTTGGTGTACATCCACCTAGACAAGAGTTTGATTTCTTTTTGTTTGGGTTCAGTACTGGGCACTCTGGACTCTCTGGAAGAATCGCAATCATAGGGTCTTTGGTGATCCTGTTTTTTCCAATTTCTCTTTCTTCAGACACTCTTTGCAGCAATCGCTTTTTGATTGCTTGCAATCTCGTGTCTTAGATCATGATGTATATTTGTCCTACAGTGAGATTTTCTCTTGGTGTATTATAGCTCTCCTTTTCTGGGATAGCTTTTAATGACTCAAAGATTCCACCAAAAAAAATATGTGTGTGTGTGTGTGTGTGTGTGTGTGTGTGTTTTGTAAAACCACAACTTAAATTATCCCCAAAAAAAGAAAAAAAAAAGTGTGTGTGTGTGTTTTTTAGTACACCAAAGTCATTCCATTGCCCTGGATATGAATTTCTCAATGTTTGTAAAAGACCAAGGAATCAAAGGCAAATGAAATTGCACATAGGCCATTATAATGGATTGTACTATTCGAAATCGAACATGCAGGATGCACATTGCATGGAAGATCTTTCGGTGGACCAGCTAGAAGTGTTTTTTGAGTGCTTTTAGTTCTTTTGTACTAGCTGTTCTTCACTGGAGCTGCTTTTCCTATTTTTTCTTCCGGTATTTTGTTTTGAGTAGTAGCTATACCACTCTGGGACAGCTCTGAATGTAAATGTTTTCTTAATGTGTGTGTGTGTGTGTGTGTGTGTGTGTGTGTGTGTATACACATACATATAGATATGTACACACACACACACACACATATACATATATATATGTGTATATATGTACACATATATATGCGTGTGTCGTGTGTGTCATATATATGTGTGTGTGTGTGTTTCATTTGGGTTCATTACTAGGCACTTTGGACTCTATGGAAGCATAGAAATCATAGTGTCTTTGGTGATCCACCTTTTTCACCTTTCCCTTTCTTCCGAGGCTCTCTGCAGCAATCCTTCTTTGATTGTCTGCAGACTCGTTACATAGATTACAATGTATACTTGTCATATAGTGAGATGTTTTGTTGCTATACTTTTCAGCTCCCCATACAAGGGAAGCTATTGTCTAATATAAGGCATCAATTTTTTCACCCAAAAAAAAGGTGTGTGTGTGTGTGTGTGCGCGTATGAGGCTGGGAATGTAGCAAGGCCTCGGATGGATCGGTGACAAAAAGTCCTTAGAGAGACAAATGGTAACTGAAATAAATGTAAATAGTTGATCATAGTGTTGTGTTGAAATGGTTATGTCAAGGATTTGTAGGCCAACGTCTGTGATGACATGTCCAAGGCGACTAGAAGCCTCCATGCATAATAATGTAAGTTAATTTGTTAGACATGCACCTAGGGGTAAGTGCCTACGGGCAAGAATGTGGCTGATAGATTAGATAAAGGCCCAAAGGTGCTAAAGTTAGTAAATGTATTTTAATTGTATTTTTTCAATGACGTCGAAGGAGGGGGGCGGGGATAAGGACCTAGAAAGCAGCTAGGAATAGAATCGAGTCTTCTGGGGAATCGGAGTGCATTTTGTTACACACTACAAAGACGAAAATACGATCGATCAACCCAACTTGAGCCCGTGCAGTAGAGGTGTGTATACATAGTGCTATGGCTAGGAGCTGACATGGTCTTGGGCTACCTATAGGTGGTCTTGTATGTAACAATCAATGATTGCTACAGTTTGGTATCAGAGCTGGTCGACGAAGCGTCTCCTGATGCAGACAAGATTTTGTGGGATTGGACCTGTTAGAGTTTGACATGGGAGTGAGGGCTGCTTTGTGGGTGTGCCCACCCAAGAAAGGGGGACTGAGGAGAGGAAGGGACTGTAATGAAGGGGAAAAAGGGGCAATTTAGAGGACCTTTAGAGGCCTCTTAGGTGGGAAATGTGGAGGGACTATATAAGTCCCCATCCACCCCTATTTGTACACTTTTGATATGACATCTAATCCTATCTACTCTCCCACCTCCTTCCTGCTACCTACTCCCTACGCTCTCTCACCTTCTCCTCCCTCCCTACTCTCTCACTATCTCTCTCTACCCCTCATCCCTCTCTCTCTCCTCCCCCCTTTCCCTTCTCTTCTCCCCATCTCTCTCTCTTCTGCTATTATATCCCCCTTCCTCTTTTCTACATTGGTATCAGAGCTTTGACTCTAGCACCTTTGCTCTCTCCTTTCACCTTCATTCCTAATTCCAACAACAACACTGGCAGAAGACCCAAAGACAACTCAACGCAAGCTGGCGCAGACCGCAGTGACATAGCCACCATCAAACGACCTATGAGCTGCCCTCCCAACAGCTAGCATTCAAAAAAAAAGGTCCGAATCAAATGAACAAGTACAATTGCGTGTGATTGGGATTTAACGCAACAGCAGCATCACTACAGCAGCGAAGAAATTTGGTGTCAAGTGTAGACCATCGCCTGCAAACAGCAATGTGCACGCCTCTTGCTACACCTACGCCGCCGCCGAGATGCCGTCGTCCGCTCTTTTTTTCCCCCCCTTAGACTAAGGTCTAAGGTCTTGGCTAGGATTAGTCCGATACGTCAGGTTAGTCTAGTTAGGTTTTGTTAGTTGGGGTAGGTTAGGTCAGTAGGTCTAGTTAGGCTTAGTTAACTTGGGTCAAGTTAGTTAGTCGGGGTTAGGTTAGGCCAACTTAACTAGGGCGAGATTAAGTCATGGTTTGGTTAGGTTAGACTAACTACTTGTTCTAACCATCCTAGAGGTCTTTAGGTCAATGAACTAACTGTGCTAGGTGACCTAGGGACCTAACCCGAAAAGAATTTTGTTTTTAAAAAAATCCAGCCTCTTTCTAGGGGCCTTTCACAGCCCCGTTTGGAGCCATTTCAACTCCATTTTGAAGCCTCTTCATCGATTGTCCTTCCGAGCTTCGCCATCGACTATTTATTTTTTTTGTGGTTCTACACACTATATCAGGTGCTCATTACAGCAGAGTTTTCCTTGTCTGCATTTGAGCTTCTGTCTCCTGAACAGACACCTTGCCACCCAAGCGTGCCCCGCGGGATACATTGCATGATATTGATGAGGCTGCTCAACATGAGCAATTCCCTTCCACAGTGGGTGCATCCACTCGTGGTACAGAGATCCCTACAACTCAACCTCTCTCTCTTGACATCTCACGAAGCGCAAGCAGCACATACAGTTTTTGGATACCCTTGCTTCTATGCTCCAGGGTGCTTTCCACCAAATGGGACAAGAGTTCAACTAGCAGTTTACCACGGCCATGGCTATGCAGGATATAGATCTTGCCCAGATGGGACAGCAGCTTGAGCAGTAGATTGATCAAACTATGCAAGACAAGGGCAAGCAGCCCGCACCCCAGCAAGGGGACCACTCAGACAGTCAGGATGTTTTGTCTGCTCCACGCAAGGGTTTTATGGCAGATGCCCGCCGTGCCTATGAGCATCAGTCTTCTAGACCGTTGCATGTACCCCAGCATGGGGATTATTTAGATTTGGATGATGCATTCTCTATGGCACTAGTTTTGGTTTATATGGCAGCCCACACCCCTGGGAGAGAGGTCAATCCTCTTCTGAGCCCTTTGCATGCCATCATTCCGGAGAGATACATTTGGCAGAGAGACCCAACCAAGGGTTCATGCACCTATCACTCCGCCAGTGAGCACATACAGCCAGACGCAGCCAGTGCATCAGGTGGCAGCAACTACTACGCAGTAGGGGGTTAGTGGTGGGAAGCAGGCCACTTTTGATGACATGCTAGTAGATTCCTTGCGTTCATATAGGGCAGCAGCAGCAACTACGCAACAGGGGGTTAGTGGTGGGCAGCAGGCCACTTTTGATGAGATGCTGGCAAATTCCTTGCATTCATATAAGGCCCTACCTGAGGCCATCAAACTTGAGATGTCCTTCGATTATGCGAACCTCAAGCGTGATGATGCCTGCACTTCCTGTTAGAATTATAGATATAATTCAGCAGTGACCAATGTAATTTAATAAGCTAGTTAGGGGCACTTTTCCCTCTTTAAGAGGTTTTTCCCCCTAACCGCAGTTAGTTCACTAACTATGGTTAGTGACTACTAAGGTTTTGTCACTAGGACAAAACCTTATCTCTCACTCTTTGAGTTGTACTCTTTACACTCTTCTATTGCAACTCAGCTCTCAAGCTCTCACTCTCTTGCTCTCTCTCTCTCTCCGCATTTTATCACATTTGGTATCAGAGCAGGCTGATCCTGCTCCCTACTCCTTCCTCGTTGAGCTCTTGCCTCCAGCCCAAGCTCCTTGTGCCCGTACAGTTCGTGCACCTGCTGCTTCATCCTGCCATCCGTACCTGCTCGAAGTTTGACCCGTACCTGCTCAAAGCAGTCAAACGACTGTCCGTACAGTCCGTACGACTGTACGGAATCCGTACCCTGCGCCACTCGCCTGTACCTGTCCGTACTCAGCCGTACCCACCGTACCTACGCATTCTGTACCGATCGTACCTTCCGCATCGTCGTCCGTACGTTCACCGTACATTTCGTACAGCTTTTGCGTATACGTCGTCCGTACCAACACATACCTCTTCCGTATTGGATCTGCATTTCCGTACCGCACGTGTGGTGCCGTACATTTGCAATCCTCCTACATCGCTGGATGTTGCTTGCCGTACAGTACGTACGGTTGTTCACACATCGCCCGTACATTTCCGTACAAACTGCCGTACAGACGGACTGACAGCTCCGTACTATCTGTCCGTACAGTTTGCAGGTGATCTTAGGCAAGCACATCTTGCAGACAGCCATTGTTTGGCTCAGTTTTTTGGAAGAATTTGGGGCATCCTGTTTGTTGCAGACATTGCAATCAATTTGTAGTTTCGGAGCTACACTTGGAGCAAACATTGCAGATTTGGTCTGAAATTTGGGGCTTTCTGCTGAAATTGCAAAATTTGGGGCTTTCTGAGCTTATGCCCCTCTCTGGTTGCAATTTCAAGCTCGAAATTTGGGGCTTTTGATTCTGCAGTACAATTTCTTGAAGAAATTTGAGGATTTTGTGATTACACTGCAATTTTGCAGTAAAATTTGGGGCTTTTGCAGACAGAGGGTAATTCTTGCAACATTTGGGGCTTTTGATCAATTTGCCCCTTTCTGGTTGCAATTTCGGGCCTATTTTGGGGCTTTTGTGTTGGGAGAGCAATTTCTGGAGATTTCAGTTCATACTGCCTTTCTTGAAGTGTTTTGCAACACTTTTGGCAGATTCTGGAGAGTTTTTGATGCTTGGACAGATTTCTGACAGTGCAAGTACAGAAATCTGAGTTGCATTTACAGCTTGTGCTTGGCTGTGTTTTTTGGGAGTTGTGCATTTCATTCCCAGTAAGGGAATTCAGTTTTGTATCTGCTTAAATCTCTTTCTCAGATATGGCCCAGCAAAATCAGAATGACTTCCAGTTCGATGGTCTTTCATAGGAAGACAAGTTGGATGGGACCAACTACTCCCTCTTGAGTTTTATGGTACGCAACATTCTGATTTCTCGCAATTTATGGGATTATGTGAATGGGGGTGAGATCCGACCAGCAGGTATGGCACCTAATACCCCTCCTCAGCAAGGAGGTGGAAGAGATCGTGCACAGGGTGCAGCTACAGAACAAGTTGTTGGTGTAGCTATAGCCACTACTCCAGAGCAGAAGAGATGGGATTCACGGGATGCCTTAGCTTTGTCATGCATCTCTCTTTCAGTGAAAAGATTTATCATTCCGCATATCCGGTCATGTAAGACCTCGAAGGCAGCGTGGGATATTTTAGAAAGCATGTATGCAGCCCGGAATGATGCAAGGGTATCTTTCTTGAAAAGAGAGTTAAGTAATACACATATGGAAGAGGGTGACTCCATGTCAGTCCACCTCACAAAGCTACAGGATCTCAAACATAGATGAGATTATTCCTGATTCAGAGATGATTACTACCACTCTGAATTCTCTTCCTGAGTCTTATCTCAGCTTTCATACCTCACTGAACTTATCATTGAGGGGGGGTGCAAATCCTCTCACTTTTCATGAGTTGATAGGACTTCTGCTTCAGGAAGAGCAGACCAGGAAAAACTTGGCTTCACGTGCAGGTGAACAAGCTATGCTCTCAAAGTTTAAATCAAAAACAAAGGGACAGGCAAAGACATCAGTAAATCAACCTTCCAGTGGGTCGGGACAGCCTTCACAAAAGGCTAAAAATGATGCAAGTAAGCCCAAGAAGAAGGGTTTTTGTCACTACTGCAAAAAGCCAGGTCATCACATTGCAGAATGCAGGAAAAGGCTTGCAAAAGAGAAGAAAAACAGCTCCGGTATGGCTGTTTCAGATTCAGCTCCTCATGCATCTGACAGTGGGGATGCTGCAGCCAACTTTGTTGGACAGGATTATGCCTTTTTATCTTGCATTTCAGATTCTAGGCTGGCTGCTCCAGATGCTCGGGATAGTACAGCCACTTGTAATGATGATACATATGCATTTTTGACTTGCAGTTATGACTCTTCTACGGATGCATCTGCTTTCAGTGTCAATGAAACACTGAACACTTGGTATTTTGACAGCGGTGCATCCAAGCATATCACTTCTAGGAAGTGTCTTTTTACTTCCTTGCATCCACCTCCCGTTGGTAAGAAAGTCACTTGTGCCAATAACTCATCATATTCAGTACGTGGCACAGGAGATGTTGAGCTTACTGCCATTGATAGCTCAATTTTCAGACTTTCAGATGTCTTATATGTGCCTGGTATCACCAAAAATCTTCTTTCAGTGTCCACTCTTAACAGAGCTGGATTTCAGGTCATCTTTGAGGATGACAAATGTGCTGTCCGAGACAGGGAAGATGATAATGCCTTAAGATTATCTGGTACTCTGCTGCGTGGGCTTTTTCAGCTTGATCTTTTTGAGAAAAGAGCAGCCCATGCTCTTGCAGTTTCTACCCCTACTGCTGCCATGCAGAATGCAGAATTATGGCATGCCCGATATGGCCACATGCATTACAACAGTTTGATGACACTTCAGAAGCATTCCATGGTTGATGCATTGCCACCTCTTGAGATACCTCCTCCACATGCCTGTGAGGGGTGCATTTTAGGCAAGATGCATAGATTCCCCTTCAAAAAGGATGGTTCAGTTAAAGCTATCCGCAAATTACAGCTTATACACAGTGATGTATGTGGTCCCATGAGGACTCCATCATTGGGTGGTCATCTCTACTTCGTTACCTTTACTGATGATGATTACTCCAATTTCACTTGGGTCTTTGGGCTGAAGCACAAATCAGAAGTGTTCATGGTGTTTAAACACTTTTCAGCCATGGTTGAAAATGAAACCGGACTCAAGATACAGACATTGCGCACAAATAGAGGTGGGGAATACTTGTCTGCAAATTTTGATGCTTTTCTGAAAGGCAAGGGTATTGTGCATCAGCTCACAGTGAGGCTGACCCCTCAGCAAAATGGCAAAGCTGAGAGGAAAAATAGAACTCTCATGGAGATGGACAGATGTATGCTGAAAAGCAAACACATGCCTCACAAATTCTGACTTGAGGGTCTGATGTGTGCCAATTACATTTTGAATCGAGCTCCCATTAAGGCTTTAAAAACAAAAACTCCCTATGAGGTCTGGAATGGGAGAAAGCCTTCAGTGGATCATTTCCGAGTCTTTGGATGCCTTGCTTATGCTCATGTGCCAGTTGAATTTAGGCACAAGTTGTCAGATAAAGCCATTAAGTGCATATTTGTTGGGTACAGTGCAGAAAGCAAGGGGTACCGTCTCTACAATCCTGCTACACGCAAGATCATTGTCAATAGAGATGTGATATTTGCTGAAAATTCAGCTCACACTCAGGCTGAATTTCAAATGCCTTCTTCTTCAGAGGATGTCTTTGAGGGGTTGCTACCCATTGCCTTGGGTTCCCCTGCTGATATTTCTGATGCAAAGCAGAATTTACAGCCACCTCCCGATGCTTTAGTTCCGCCACAGGATGTCTTGCCACCTCCACAGGCAGTGGAACAGGTGGTGCAGCAAGAAATTGCAGACATACATGCAGCAAAAACAGTCCCAAACTGGCTGTTACAGACTCTCGGGGAGAGTAAAATTGATGCTCCGTTACTTGGCAAGACTCGCAGTGCAGCAAGGCACATGGAAGGTGCTAATTCAGTGGAATCAGCATATGCAGGTACTCTTCTTGATGAGAAGGAGCCTGCCACATTCGAAGAGGCAAAGGACAATGTGCATTGGATGAATGCCATGCACGATGAGTTGCAGTCCATTGAAAAAAATCAGACTTGGGATATTGTCGACTTGCCACCAGGTAAACATGCCATTGGCACACGATGGGTTTTCAAGGTCAAACGGAAGCCAGATGGCTCCATTGACAGATACAAGGCAAGGCTGGTTGCTAAAGGCTATGCTCAGAAAAAGGGCATAGATTATGAGGAGACATTCGCTCCTACATCCCGGATGACCACCATCCGATTAGTTCTAGCAATGGCTGCACATTTTGAGTGGAATGTTCATCAGTTGGACATAAAAACAGCCTTCTTAAATGGAGACTTGCTGGAAGAGGCGTATGTCAAACAACCTCCAGGCTTTGAAATTACAGCAAATGCACTTCAAGTATGCAAGTTAAACAAAGCGTTATATGGGCTGAAATAGGCCCCTCGTGCATGGTATGCCAAGATTCATGCCTTTTTGACCAACAAGGGGCTGCACAATAGTCCTACTGAGAGCACCCTTTACATCACGATGGATGGGGGGGAAATTTTAGTCATCCTTCTTTATGTCGATGACTTACTGCTCACACGGTCCAATGAAGACAAAATTGCAGATTTCAAAGCTGATTTGTAGACCAACTTTGACATGTCAGATTTGGGGCTGCTTCACTTTTATTTGGGAATCCAGTTCTCTCATGAGACACGTGGCACTGTTATGTCTCAGTCCAAGTATGTGCAAAAACTCTTGGACAGATCATGCATGATTGTAAGCCCATAGCCACTCCCATGGAGCCGGGGCTGAAACTCACAATGCATGATGCAGGAGAATTAGTTGATGCCACACTTTACAGTCAGGCTGTTGGATGCCTCATATATCTCTGCAACACTAGACCTGATATTCAGTTTGCAGTATCTCAGGTGAGCAGGTATATGCACAGCCCAAAAACTATGCATTGGCAGGCAGTTAAGCGCATCTTCCGTTATTTGCAAGGCACGAAGTCTTTTGGCTTGCTATTTCCCAGAGGGGGTGACTTACAGATGCATGCCTACAGTGATTCAGATTGGGCTGGTGATTATGACACTAGGCAGTCCACTAGTGGCAATTGTTTCTTTTTGGGTAAATCTTGCATTTCCTGGCTAAGCAAGAAACAATCTACAGTGGCTACCTCATCATGTGAAGCTGAGTACAGGGCAGCTTTCACAGCAACAGTTGAATGTGTCTGGCTGCGACGTCTATTTGCTGATCTTCATCTGTCTTTGGAGGGTCCTTCTCCAATTCTCACTGATAGTCAGAGTGCCATTGCAGTGGCAAAGAATCCAGTGTTTCATGCTCGCACGAAGCACATTGAGGTTCACTATCACTACGTCAGAGAGAAGTTGCATGCAGGAGAGATCAGTATGATCTTTGTGTCCACACATGACAACGTTGCAGATATTTTCACCAAAGCACTACCACGTGAAAAGTTTGAGGCATTTCGCAGTGCCCTGAACTTATATCCGTTTGGTGATTGATCAGCCTTGTACATGACATTGGCACTGCAGGGGGGTGTTAGAATTATAGATATAATTCAGCAGTGACCAATGTAATTTAATAAGCTAGTTAGGGGCACTTTTTCCTCTTTAAGAGGTTTTTCCCCCTAACCGCAGTTAGTTCACTAACTATGGTTAGTGACTACTAAGGTTTTGTCACTAGGACAAAACCTTATCTCTCACTCTTTGAGTTGTACTCTTTACACTCTTCTATTGCAACTCAGCTCTCAAGCTTTCAGCTCTCAAGCTCTCACTCTCTTGCTCTCTCTCTCTCCGCGTTTTATCACACTTCCGGAGGTTACACACACAAGAATTATGCAGCCAACGATATCAAGGACAAACTCACAATGCATAAGTTCAAAGGGGACACTCGCACACCTAATGAGCTCGAGCAGTGGTTTACAAAGCTTGAAGATTATTTCCGCTTCTACCCAAAGCAGGATGAGGACTACATAATCTTTGCGGGCATGCACATGCAGGACTATGCACACACTTGGTGGCGTTATATGAGGGACTCGCCTCAGAGGCCAGCCGCATGGAAGGAGTTCAAGGAGTTGATGATCATCACATTTGTATTCCCGCTCATACTGGAGCAATATCTAGCTGAATTCTATGCATTGTCACAAACTAGCACCATCCAAGAGTACTTGCAGTGCTTTTGGAGACTTTCGTTGTTTGTAAAGGACGTATCTCAGAGAGGGAAGTTGATGTGTTTCATTGAGTCCTTCTCTCGCTACAGATGTGAAGGCACATAACCCTCAAACAATTGAGCATGTAGTCCAATTGGCAGAGCTGTTTGAGCCCAAATATGCCAGCACGTATAAGATGGCAGCGGGCAGCGCATATCGAAATGCAAATGAGACTGAGAAGAAGCCTAAGGTGACTGAGTGGCATGATATGAAATCAGCAGCAGCACCATTTCCGAGGTTTCCCACTGTTACACGCAGCAAGATGCCATATGCTAAGCCATACAAGTCATTTGATGCTAAGCCAGAAGCTAAGCCAAGTGCTGGAAATGAAAAATCAGAATCTAAACAACACACCAGGGCTATTATGGACAACAGAAAGCGAGCAAACTCATGATCTAAGTGTGGTGCGAAGTGGACTCCTGAGCATCGTGAAGTTTGCAAAATGCGTAACAGTGGTACTGCAAAACTCACCATGATTATTGAGATATCGGATGATGAGGATTTAATGGATGCTTCTGAGAACTTGGATGCCACACATGATGATTCAGAGGGTGCACAGGACGTGGAAGAAGCTCCAGATACTGGAGCCACAAAGGGGGCTGATTTCCCCTTTGATCCCGGTGGTGCTATTGAACATGACATGCATGGTATACATTCCAATGACACTCAGCCCACCTGTGGCATGCGAGGCCGTTGGCCTACAGCCTTTCATGTGGAGCATCAGGTTGCTATGCCTTTTCATGCGCGAGAGGATGCAAGTGGAAATGCTCTTGTAGACAAGGAGGAGATCTATTTAGATGCGCAGCAAACAATTTATGCTATCTCTTTTCATGCCTTGATGGGTGCCAAAAGTGCTGAAACTATTAGATTGAAAGGGCAAATTAATGGCAGGTAGCACTCATAGTTTCATCAATTCTAAGACCTTACAGAAGGTGGGACTGATCGCTACTGAGATTGATCATGGGCTGAGAGTAGAGGTGGCAAATAGACAGCATTCGATCAGTAAATTTTGTTGCCAAGATGCCAGGATCAAGCTCTCAAAGGATTATGAATTTGTTGGGGATGTCTTGGCACTGGACATCGGCCCAATAGAGTAGTCCTGGTCTGTGACTGGTTGAAGTCATTGGGCAAAATCAGCATGGACTTAAATGCCCTATCACTCAGCTTTGCCCACGAGGGTAGAACTGTAGCATTGCATGGCATTGCCACTCCTAAATTGCAGATCATTTCAGCAAGGAAGTTGGTCAAAGACCTCACGGAGGAGCATGCCCTGTATGCATTAAATGTGCCAGTATCTCTGGGGGGTAGCATTCCCCGTGTTGAGGATTGTGATGTGCAGCAATTGCTCTCGGAGTTTGCTGATGTATTTGCTGATATGCCATCCCAATTGCCTCCCAGTACAGGTGCGGGAATTGCTTGAGAATAACCTTATCTCTCGTAGCACTCCTCCTTCTGCTCCCTGGTGCTTTTAGTGAAGAAGAAAGATGGATCCTATCGCATGTGCATTGATTACAGGGATCTAAATAAGGCCACTATCAAGAATAGATTTCCAATCCCCAGGATATATGACCTGTTGGATGAACTCAAGGGTGCTCAGTTTTTCACGAAGATAGATTTGAGGTCTGGTTACCATCAAATCAAGGTGAAAGAAGGAGATTAGCACAAGACGGCTTTCCGCACAGGACGGGGCTCGTATGAATTCAAGGTGATACCTTTTGGATTGACTAATACACCAGCCACCTTCTAGGCTGCTGATGAAGATATTGCAGCCACTTCTTTTCAGATGCGTGCTGGTTTTCTTTGATGATATACCTTTGTAAGACTAGAATAAGTCCAATCATACAAATTTAGATTTTTTTGTTGTTCGATCAAAAATCTACACAGAAAATAAAAGAGAAAATGAAAGAGAAGAAAAAAAGAGGTAAACAAAAACTTTTATGAAAAACAAAAGGAAGACATACTTAGCAAGCAAAGCAATACTTATGTCATCATCAGTGCCCAAGCATAAGCAGCTATACTGGGTTTCTAAAGACCCACGGAGTCTCTTGGGCAAACCCGGTGCTTACTAAAATACGTCAAATAAACAAAAGAGAAAGAAAACAAGAAATAAAGAAGAAAGGAAGCAGGTAACTAAGCAAAAATAAACAAGCAAGTCAAGAAACAAAATCTTCCAAAAAACTGGAATAACGCTCTCTCTCTCTCTCTCTCTCTCTCTCTCTCTCTCTCACTCTCACTCTTATTTAAAAGATAAAAAGCTAAATGGCCCTTTACACTTACATATCGTTTACTACAAAGAGGCAAAAATGCATTTCTAACTTAGAAAGCACAAGCATACTCAAACAAACTCTCTTTTGAAACTAGAAGAAAAACGGGCTATTAGCTCCCCGCTTTTTGTTTTCAGCTTATGTTCAATCACTCTAAACATACCTAAGGCCAATACACCATAGATAAATAACTTCATATCTAAGATTGTGCGTACTTGTTTCATTATTTTCCTTGGATTATACTCTTGTGTAATAGTAAAGTGATCAAATTACTACATTGAGTGATAAAAGACTCCTTAGTTGTACAAAGGCGGGAAAATCTATGGAATTGGGAAGAAATGACTCCATATTTTGCCAAATCATAAATGTTTGAGTCAATGTGAGGCATTTTTATAATGTGTAAACCACTATATTCAGGCTGGTTTTCTTTGATGATATCCTCATTTACAGCAAAGATAGACAGGAGCACATTAAGCATGTGAAGCAAGTGATGGAAATTTTGAGGATGCATCAGCTTTATGCAAATGCACTTTTATGGCAAAGGAGGTTGAGTACCTGGGGCATATTGTGAGTAGACGTGGCATTCGGGTGGATCCCGCAAAGGTGAAATGCATCAAAGATTGGCCACAGCCACAATATCCCACCCAATTGAGAGGATTTTAAGGCCTTGCTTCCTTCTACAAGCGCTTTATTCGCAAATTTGCCAAGAGGGCAACTCCTCTTACTGACCTCTTGAAGAAGGATGCTTTTCGATGGTCAAAGGAAGCACAACATAGCTTTCAAGACTTTCTCACTTATGCACCTGTCTTGGTATGCCCTAATTTTTCGCGTAATTTTATTGTGAAGGCAAATGCCAGTGGCAAAGGATTGGGGACTGTTCTGAGGCAGGAACACGAGGTAATCGCCTTAGCAGGAACTTGGAAGTTTGATGCCAAAGAACTCAATTACCATGTTTATGATCAGGAGATGTTGGCTATCTTGCATGCTTTCAAGAAATGGCACCACTATCTGTACGGGAGTAAAATTAAGGTGAAAACAGATCATAGGACACTCAAATTCTTCCCCACCCAGCCAAATTTGTCCTCTAAGCAAAAGAGGTGGTTGGCTGCAATCCAATCCTATGATTTTGACATTGAGTAAAGAAAAGGGAAGGAAAATTTGTCCTATAAGCAGAAGAGGTGGTTGGCTGCAGTCCAATCCTATGATTTTGACATTGAGTACAGAAAAGGGAAGGAAAATGTAGTTGCAGATGCCTTGTCCAGGATGTGGGCTTGCAATATGTATGCTATCTCTACCATATATTAGGAGTGGATTCATGGCATCCAAGAAGAGTATATGCAGAATTCTAATGCAGCTCCCATATTTTCAGATTTGTAGAAGCCTTCTAGTCAGGGTCATCCGGAATTCAAATTGATTAATGGGTTGTTGTGGTGCCAGGACAGGATTTACTTAGTTTCAAACTCAAAATATAGATAGTTGGTTTTGCAAGAAATGCACTCCTCTCCCATGGTTGGACATGCGGCTATCACTAAAACATATGAAAGAATCAAGCAGAGCTTTACTTGGGAAGGCATGTGGAGAGATGTGGTTAAATACGTGGCTGAATGCTTGCCTTGCCAACAGAATAAACTGGACAGCATATTACCCGCAGGTCTCTTGCAGCCATTACCCATTCCGGAGGGCAAATGGACACACATAGCAATGGATTTCATCACATCATTGCCTTCTACAGAGAGGGGATCAGACAGCATCTTTGTTGTCGTGGATAGAATGACAAAACAAGCCCATTTCATACCCACTAAAACCCGGTATTCAGCATCACAGGTTGCTTGGCAATTCATTGAGCATGTCTTTAAGTATCATGGTTTCCCTCAAGAAATTGTCAGTGATAGAGATGCAAAATTTATGGATCACTTTTGGCAGGAGTTATTTACAGAAGTGGGTACGTTACTCACACCTAGCACCGCTTACCATCCTGATACTGATGGACAGTTGGAAAGTGTGAACAAATGGGTGGAGGAATATTTGAGGCACTTTTGTCATGATACTCATAAGTCTTGGGATAAATGGTTGGCACTTGCTGATTTTTTCTACTACAGTACCAAGCATCTCTCCATTGACCTGAGCCCGTTTGAGGCAATGTACGGATGCAAGGTCGGGATGCCTTCTTCAATTGTTGACATGGCTGTGAAAAATCAGCAAGCACGAAATGACTTGGAGAGAATGGATGCCCTTTTGTAGTTGGCAAAAAAGAATATGCAGGATGCCCAAGCCAAGCAGAAGAAATATGTTGGAATGGTCACCTCCCCATTTGTAAGCCCCCATATTAGGAGAGCATGGGGGAGGTGGACCTAGGGATGTATAGACTGCCACATGGGCAGAGAATGGGGCTGCCACATGGGGAGCACATAAGCTGTCATGTGGATAGGACAAGAAACCTTGTGCAGGAGAGATGGTGGGGGCATGTAGCCCTAGATCTGGCCCCGCAAGACGAAACATCAGAGCAGGCGTACGGCCTACAACAGGGCTCTGTGAAGGGTGCAATGACATCAACAGAGTACGGACCCACTGTACGGGGCTGTACGGAGGCCTACTGGATGAAGGACAGGGCTGATGATGTCCAGGCTGAAGGCGGGATCTTCAGTGGCCAAAGGCGCCTACATGGCAGGGCCTTTGGGCCTTGTATGGAGCCTGCAACAGGCCGGGAACAGGGCCAGCAGGTGGGCAGAGTGCCTGGGCCTATGGCGGGCTGCCACGTGACCAGACGGGTCTGAAGAACAGCCCCCAACCAGGTCAGTTTACAGACGGAGGGGGGGGGGGGGGGGGGGGGGGCAGACTGGTCGGCCCAAACAGACCAGCCAGTCGGCCCATTTAGGGCTGGCTGGTCGGTTGATTCTGTTGGAGATAAGTGCACACTAAGTGTACTATTTCCCTAGTCTACATTTGTCTAGTCTAGTCTAGTCTTTGTGTCTTGAGTATGTGCCATGTGGCACCTCTACAATTATCCCATAAGCACTCTTGCTTTATGTCTTGTACTTTGGCCCATATATTCATGGGTCACATCATTGCAATCTATCTAGCTTGTGTCTTGTCTACACTCATCTACAAGGTAACTCTTTGTCTGTCTTTCAATCTTGTTCTTATTTTACTTCTAGTTTTCTAGTTTCTAGTTCTTCCTTTTATATTCCTACATGGTATCAGAGCCATGTAGACCCCTCTTCTCTCCCCTCAGTCTGTTGTAGCCATAGCCGCCTCTTCTCAGATTTCTGCCCCGCTCAGCTGGTCGCCATCTCCATCTTCTGCCCGTCTTCTCCACGCTGCTGCCGTTCCTGTTCAGGTTGCCGCTGCAGATCTACCCGCCTCTTTCTGCCCCGCCATCTCTCTGCCAGATCTGCGCCACCACAGCACGCCATTGCGTTGCCAGATCTGCTGCGCACCATCTCTGCCAGATCTGCGCGCCATTGCTGCGCAGTTCCACTCTCTGCCAGATCTGCACGCCCATCATCTCTTGGCCCTGCTGTAGCTCCCGCTCCTGATGTCGCTCCTGCACCTGCATCAACGTACGTACAACTCGAAGTACAGCCAAGACTGTCCGTACAGTCCGTACGACTGTACGGAATCTGTACCTACGCGTACCATCGCTTCGACATTGTACCCTCTACTGGCAGTTCGCCCGTACCTCTTTCAACAGGCTGCACCTCTCCAGCTGCTGTTCGTGATCTGCGCCATTTTCACGGAGATCTGCGCCATCTTCACGGAGATCTGCGCCATCTGTTCGTGATTGCACGGAGATCGCCTGAGAGCTGCCCACGTCTTCCCTACGGCATTGCTTTGGAGCTCGCGCTGCCTGCACCTCCTGGACCGCGCCCCTTTCTGCGCCTCTGCCTCTGCCTGGGATTAAGGTACTATGCATTGCCTCTTTCAATTTGCTGAGCAGTCCTTTTTTTGTTGGTTCCTCATGCTTCAATGGGCTGTCACATGCTATGGCCTTGACAAGTGGTGAGCGAGCCGGCTTCTTGGATCTCTTCTTTCATTTATTTCTGCAATCTTGTAAGGGAATAGACACTGCCCTTGCATCTTAGAAAGAGGTAAGACCTTCCCACATGGCCTCTTCTACTCATTCTCTCATGTCTATTGACAAATTTAATGGGTCCAACTTTCATACTTGGCAAATCAAAATTAAGTGCCATCTTATGAAAGAAGGTCTTTGGGACATTGTTCACCGAGCTGCTCCCGAAGATCCCGACATTGAGCAAGTTGTCACTGCCAAGAACGACAAAGCCTATGCTATCATCTTGCTCGGTCTTGGAGATGATTACATTCATCACATCTCCGACATACAGTCTGCTCCTCAAGCATGGATCACTTTGGATACCCTTTTTAGACCCCGATCTAAAAACTCTAAGATTGCACTTATGATCTCATTCTTTGATCTACATATGCAGGAAGGAGCTACCATAGCCTCTCATGTCAATTATCTTCGCAGTCTTATGGTTCAGCTTGCATCAGTAAAGTCTCCCATCTCCGAAGATATTGCTATTGCTGTGCTTCTCAAAAGCTTACCTGACACCTATGCTACTCTTGTCACTACCTTCAAGTATCACAATAATCCTTCTCTTGAAGGTATCATCAATGCTCTCCAAGAGGAAGAAAGAACTCAACAACGAAAGGTAACTGACACTGCATTTTTAGCAAAGAAAGGAAGTTCTAAGGTAAGAAAGCCTTGCATCCATTGTGGCAAAACTAATCATATGGAGAAGGACTGTTTCAAGGCTCATCCATGCACCATTTGTGGCCGTGATAATCACCGGGAGAGGGACTGCTACTCCAAACCCTCTACCTCAGCCCCTGCATCTACCTCAGCCCATGTTGCTGCAACATCTCCATCAGCAGATCCTGCTGTTCCTTTGTTCCTTCCTCATATGATGAGAAGTGGGCTTTCTGATTACTTCATATTTCTTGTCTACCACTTTGACCACCGATGATGTAGGTCAAGGGATTCTAGTGTCTTGGTCTTTCTGTTTGTCTACAGTCAGTCTTCTGTCTATCTAGTCTTGTCTATCTGTCTATTTGTCTATCAATCTGACTGTGTTTTGTTTTAGATCCATCTTGTCCCTACCCTTGTGGACCCATATGAGGATATCACTTGAGGAGGGGTGTCTCAAGATCTTTGTCTGTCATGTCTTCTGTCTTGTCTCTCAGTCTATCAGTCTTTATGTCTGTCTTCTAGTCTTGTCCTTCTGTCTTACTCCTAGTGTCCACTTAAGGAGGGTGTTGGAGATAGTGCACACTAAGTGTACTATTTCCCTAGTCTACATTTGTCTAGTCTAGTCTAGTCTTTGTGTCTTGAGTATGTGCCATGTGGCACCTCTACAATTATCCCATAAGCACTCTTGCTTTATGTCTTGTACTTTGGCCCATATATTCATGGGTCACATCATTGCAATCTATCTAGCTTGTGTCTTGTCTACACTCATCTACAAGGTAACTCTTTGTCTGTCTTTCAATCTTGTTCTTATTTTACTTCTAGTTTTCTAGTTTCTAGTTCTTCCTTTTATATTCCTACAGGTTCAAGGGGGCCTTGTGCCCTATAAAAGGAGAGGCCCTAGGCCTCATTTCACATCCAACTATCCAGCAAGAAAAGGAGCAGACAGGAGCAGCCAGAAGCCCTCCCTTGGGCCTCACACTGGGGGTGAAGGAGAGTGGAAGTGAGCTGCAGACTAAGTTCACTAGAGGCTGGACCTTGGCTGTCTTTTAGGGCAGCAAGATGTTGTGATCACATCACTCGGAGCAGCCAAAAGTCAGCGGATCGGAGCAGCAGTAAGACCTACCTTGGGCCTATCTTCTAGAGGTGAAGGAGATACATCATAGCCTACAGACAAAGCTGAGAAAGCGCTGCCCACCTAGGCTGGCTTCCGGACAGCAAGGTGGAAGGGATCTAGACAGAGAGTCTACATATGCTCGAGGTGGAGCACGCGGGCTCAAAGAACTAGAAGTGCTTGACATTTAGTAGGAGAACCTTTTGGTATTGTATCTTGTCCTACTTTGTGGACGGTGGAAATATAAAGAGTTGCTTCTATATTTGTCTCTAAGCATTGTCTATTTACTGGCTTGCACATCTATGCACATAAGTTTAAGAAGTTTGTGATTCCACACCCCACACCACACTGTGTGAGCTCCTGGGCAATACTATTAGTCTTCCGCTGTGCGTACCCTCTGTTGGGTAATTTCTAACAAAATATGCGGATGAACGTAGGAGATATTTATCTTTCAAAGAGGGAGATTATGTGCATTTGCGTCTCCATAAGAACCATTATGCCTCGTTGAAAGGTAATACCAACACAAAGCTTGCTCATAGGTATTTCAGTCCTTACAAAATCGTCCGCAAGGTTGAAGAGGTAGCATATCAGTTGGAGCTACCCAGTACCTCCAAGATCCATGATGTTTTCCATGTGTCTTTGCTGAAACCACATGTGGGACAGCATATCCATGTTCTTCCTGAGTTGCCACCTATGGATGAGGAGGGCTACATCCTCTATGTTCCAGAGCGCATTGTGGGTTTCAGAGACCATGTACTCCGCAACAAGGTCTACATAGAGTATCTTATCAAGTGGTGGGAACTCCCTGAGGATGAAAATTCATGGCAGCCAGAAAGAATTGTCCAGGACCACCCCTATCTCCTACCGGGCAGATTAGTAGTGAGCGTTTGCTGCACCTTTTTTTTTTTGGACAGCCATGCTGTGGAATTTCGAGGGCAAAATTCTATGGGGAGGGACGGCTGTAATAAAGGAGGGAAAGGGGCAATTTAAAAGACCTTTAGAGGCCTCTTAGGTGGGAAATGTGGAGGGACTATATATAAATCCCCATCCACCCTCATTTGTACACACACTTTTGATATGACATTTAATCCTATCTACTCTCCCACCACCTTCCTGCTACCTGCTCCCTACACTCTCTCACCTTCTCCCCCCTCCCTACTCTCTCACTATCTCTCTCTACCCCTCATCCTTCTCTTTCTCCTCCCCCCTTTCCCTTCTCTTCTCCCCATCTCTCTCTCTTCTGCTAGGAGAGAGAGGAAGAGGTGGGGAAGAGAGGGAGGGAGAGAGGGAGAGAGGGAGTAGGCAGCAAGTAGCAGGAGGAGGGAGAGTAGATGGGATTAGATGTCACATCAAAAGTTTTACAAGAGTGCAAGGCTTGGACTTATATAGTCCCCTCCATTATCCCCTCTAACCTCACTGAAGCATCCCTAAATTGACCCCCTTTTCCCCTTCATTACAGCCATCCCTCCTCAAAAATAATTTTGCCCTCAAAATTGCAAGTGGTGGCTGGAAACAAAGGTTCCTTGCTGCTGCAAAAAGGTCATGAAACCACCCGATAGTTCTTGTTCCCATAAGCTGTAGCACCACCTGGGTCATGTAAGCGTTAATCCCACCTAGCATGCTCATCATCAAGACACTCCACAATTACATAGCCATTACTTGTCTCCATGGCGTCTACTTTGCATATCTCTTTATGCCTCGTTGTCCCCTTTTGCCTACATTGGGAGCATTCATTGCTTTTCCATAGATCCTCTACATCTATGGCTATGTTGTCTTGCCCAAATGCAATAAACTGAAAATCTTATTCATTATAGATGCTATATTCATTCTCAAACAGAGTCAGAAATTCTTGTGCTTCCTCAACATTCCAGGGATCTTCATTGCTCAAATGTAAGGCCTTCAACCCTAGGCTGTACTGCTGTAATGTCCTTCTAACCATGACACCCATGAGGTCTTTGAAGGCTTCCCATGTGTATGGCTTCCAACATGAAATCCTCATCATCAACCACGTGAGGGCATGGTGCATGCCATCATAAAGAATCTTGCCCTCATCATCCATTGGATAAAATCCTTCCAAAGTTGAGAGCCATTCTTCCCACTTATTGGGATTCTTGGTGTCTCCTTCGAATCTGTGAGCCATCAAAATATCTCTCAAGTGTCTACGACACTCTTGTCCAACCAGGCTCTTGCCATAATGTAAGGAAGACAACTTATCTTGACCACAAATGGTAGGCCCATGTAAGCATGGTGCAGATTTGTAAAAGGGAACATCAATGTCCCACTCAACCCGCAAAACCATGTGCATAGTGGGCACTTCCACATAAATCAGTCCAAGCTGCATTTGAGGTGGTGTAGACTCTATGTACAGCCTCATGTCTGACTCAGATTGAGGCCAACTTCTCTCATAGGCATTGTGCTGAAACACGGCTAAGAAATAAATGCTAGAGGGAAAGACTCTCCCAAAAGCATCCACACGAGGCTGGGATTTCCCAAATGGCAGTGGTGACGACAACCGGCCTCTATCCCCTACACGTAACTCAATGATATCACCACTTGGAAGAGTCACTCGTGGAAGTCTCTGGCTGAAATTTCCCATGGGCAAGATCATAGTGGACTGCTCACTGATAGGCTTCCCACAAATAGAAGGATCTAGCTGGTTGTGTTATAAATACTATACCTGCTGCCCAAAATGCACCTTGTGTAGGATTGCAATAAAACCACATGCATTAGTGTACCTTGGTGCTCTACTGACAAGGATGTAGCATTATCATGCCCTATGAGATCACCACCCTCGGATAGAGGCAAGTTTGCCTCATCCCCAACTATAGGCTTACCTTGGCCTCCTGCAATAGCACTTCCCTGTGCATTGTTTCCATCAAATTGCATATCTTCGTTGTTAGAAATGGACCAACAGAGGGTACGCACAGTGGAAGACTGATAGAATAGCCCAGGAGCTCACACAATGTGTGTGTGTGGGAGTCGAATCACAAACTTCTTTACTTAAAGTGCGTCACATAGATGTGCAGACTCATCAATAGACAATAATCCAGCTAGATATAGAAGCTACCAAAACAATATATTTCTGTCCAAAACTATGGACACAACAAAAGATAGATAGATCCAAAGTCCCACCAGAGCGTGGTCCTTTGATCTTACCACAAGGTACTTCTACTATCTGCCAGATATCTCTAGACTCAAGCCCGCGTGCTCCACCTCGAGCGTATGTAGACTTTCCGTCTCGATCCATACACCTTGCTGCCCTAGAGAACAGCCAAGGTCCAGCCCTTGATGAACTCAGTCTACAGCAACTCCTAGTCTCCTCTGCCTCCTGGATGTAGGCCTAAGGCTGTGAGTACAGCTGCTCCTGCTGCTCCTCTGATGGATGACCTGTTGAATGATTTATGCCCCCCCAAGGGGCCCCTTTTATAGGGGCAGATGGCTCCTCAAAGTCCACCGACCAGCAGGGTGCTGGCTGACTTAACTGCTCCTCCAACCGACCCCACCAGCCCTTGTTTATAGGGCTGTGGGCACACATTTTAGGGCTGTGTGCTGGCCGACCTGGCCAGCTTAGCCCTATATAAGGGCAGGCCACTAACCACTAGCCCTATATAAGGGCAGGCCACTAACCACTGGCCGACCTGGTTGGCCAGCCGACCAGCCAGCTTAGCCCTATATAAGGGCAGGCCACTAACCCCTTTCCTGCTCCACCTGGCCATCTGGGTGCCCTGCATACCTGCCCTCCTGCCAGGCCTATTGCAGGCCATAGATCTGCCCACAAACCTGTCCATTGGTTTTCGCCTTTGCTGCTGCAGCACCCCGCCATGTGTTGCCATCCATCAGCGCCATCTTGCTGCTCTCCAATCGCCTTCTGCCAGGCGAAATCCAGGGCCAGATCCCCATCATCTTTCCTGCACAGAAGCTCCTCTTGATGCAGCCTCTGTTTGCTGTAAGGTGCTGCCCATGTGGCAGCCCCCTCTCTCTGTCTTCTCTGGGCATATCTTGCCCTAGGTCTCCCTCCCCCATGCTGTCCTCATATGGGGGCTTACAGATGGGGAGGTGACCTTTCCAACATTCATTACCTTGCTGCTGGGCACATATATTCATTATCTTGCTGCTGGGCACTAATGTACTGCTGAGGACAGTGACTATTTAGACCAATGTGGTTGTGCAAGGGCTTCCATTTTCTTAAGTGTCATAACAGCCATCTTCCTTTTGATTTCCAGTATCTTCACAATTTTGGCTACTATTAAGGTGTCATAAGAGCGATCTTCCTTCAGGTTGTACCATGTAGTTGCCGCTTTTGTCATTGTCAGTGGTCATGAACATATAAGCATCAGTTGTAGGTCTTTGCCATCTGGTATTATCCTTGAAATCTGCATGCTTGGCCTAGTTTCCATCCCCACCATTAACTTCAGTCCCAGACGAATGCATCTCCGCTGTCTGCTTCATGAGCATGGCATGTAAGCTGAGCAACTCAAACTTTGATTGCCCTTTGATGTAGGCTTGTCTCTGATAACCTTGTGGGAGTCTAGGAGACTCCTTGAGTGGATTATTTGAATAGGCATGTGTCCCAAACCCACCAAGTTTGGTCAATGCATCATGCTTATCCATGTCAATGGTGACAAGCTCATGTTCCATGTTAGTGGCCAAAATTTCATGTTGCCCATGGGAATCACCCACAAACAAGGGATAGGCTGTCTCTTCCCTCAGTGTAGGTAAATGGAGTTGGCCTTCTGTAGGATTTGCCAACACAAAGGGGACCTGGTGGCTGGTCAACATAGGAGCACCATCCTTGCTAGCATCTGTGTGGTCTTCTATAGTTTCTTCCCTTATTGAGACCATGCAATACTCAATAATCACCTCCTCCTCGAAACTGTCCTCAAAGTTTGTATGCCTAAAAGTATCAAGTGTAAGTGCATCCACATCCTTACCTTGCTGGTCAACATATGCATCTTGATTCCTATCACAGATTTGCTCATCATTGCTTGGGTCATCATCTATCTTTTCATCCATCAAGCCTGCTTCATTGTCATTGTTATGTAGGCTTGTTCCATCACCCTGCATATAGGCATTTCTTCTATTAGGATGCTGAACTGCCACGGCATCATATGGAGCAATGTATTGTTCCTGCAAACTGATATAACAGCCCTTCTCTTGCTGTGCATCTTTGTTTCCATCATGTGGGCTGCTGTTTGCATTTGGGCAGCTATCCCCACAAAACCTTTTTGTATTTGCAGCTGTAATCACCTGAAACCAACCACATTTTGTCCTGAATACGGAGACATCTTAATGGCTCTGAAGTATGATTTGGCTGCGTACTAGGGAGAGTCATAGCATGACTGGGCTGCACAGGCGGCATTACCAGCATTGGCATAATTGCATTCTCCTCACATGTTCGGTGTCTATTTTTATAGGCTTGCTTAGCCTTTGGCAAAACTCCCCTCGGCATCATAGCTCCAACAACAACTGGCTGCTCTATGGCATTAGCATAGAAGGACATCTCTGTCAAACCTAAAAGCTGAATATGTAAAGTACCACCACCATCATATATATCTCGGCCATGCAAGGTGTTTCCTGCATGCAATGCACTAGGGTAGCTTCAGCCTGAGGAAGATTCACAGGCCAAAGGAATCCTTTTGATTACCATCAGCAATTTGTTGGTACCCCATTACATTGGATGTGTTGCATCAAGTATTTTCTCCTTTTGGGCTAATTGACAAGATTGTCATGCATCAATTTTCAGAAGGTTTCCAAGCGGAAATACATCTTGTCTCACAGGCTAAGCATTTTGCATGTTGCTCAAAGCCCTCCATAAGCTGCCCAAAACTAGAGACATGTTGCCCCATGTTCCATCCATGTATGTTGGATAATAGAGTTGTTCCCCGTGCCCAATGTATCATAGTTGCCAGCCGAAACGGAAACGGAAGAAACGGAGTTTCCGGCCCCCGCCAAAACGGAAACGGAAGAAACGGCAATATGATACAATTTATGTATAAAAATTTATTTTTTATACATAATATAATTATCAATAGAGTGCAAATCATACATAATACAATTATCTGAAATCAACATGTATCATGACTAACAAGTTTGACATTACAAGAATCTGAAATTTAGAAGTTTGAAGTACTTTAAACTTAGCACACAAGTTGAAACTTAAAACTTGAAAGCATCCAATGTCCAGACTCCATAGATGATCATGATTCATGATCCACAAATTTCATGATCATGAGTCATGAGTCATGCAAGACTCAAAATAAAAGCACCCATGGAATGATATTAAAAAAAGCAGCTGCCACCTGGCACCAAGGTCCAAAGTATACTCAGTAGTAAGTATTGTATCTACTATCATAAAAAAAGAAATAACATAGTCTAGGAATCAAGATGCATCATGCTGCAGCCTGCAACCTGCATCTTGCATGCATGATGCATCTGAAGTGTCATGACTAGGAGTAGGCTAGCACTGTAGTCTGTACAGTCGTAGTCATGTGACAAGGACCAAGGTACATCACTACTGATCATCTGCATCATCCATGGACTCCTCGTCATCGTCATCCTCTGCCTCCTCAGATGAGCTTGAGGCATCTCTATCACTGTCTGAAGAAGAATCATCAGCATCAAGATCAAGACCATCGGGTGCAACTGAAGTACTAGCACCATCTCCAGATGGTTGAGTGTATGATCGTGTGTGGTGTGCTGGTGCTGACAGCTCCTCATACAACATGGTGTATATGTCCAGCTCCTCCCGTGGGATATCTGGTATGGCCATCTTCTCCACGTCCACCTTGTCTACATTCACTTGGCGAGGTTCGGGGCAGCCGGCGGCGAACTCAATGAGACGGAGGTTGCAATGATAAAACACCAACCGCTCCAATTGAGCCGTGCTCAATCTGTTCCTCTTCTTTGTGTGAAAGAGGGCCCAAGTGCTCCAGTTCCTCTCACAAGAACCGGAACTGCAATCCTGTGAGAGAACACATATCGCAAGGCGTTTCTGCCATAACCCAATTAAGCAAAGATAAGTATCAGGAACTTGATAACTTTAAACATATTTGTAGTAGATAAAACTTCAAATTACTTAACGACTAACTTCAAATTACTTAACGACTAAGCTCTAACTAGTGGCGTTGTGACTTGTCTCTTACCAAAGTAGGAGTACAGTTGCCATATTTCTCCCACCAGGAGACAGGCTGCAACTGTGTCTCTCGGAGCCTAGCCATAGGTCAACCAAAGGAGAGGCTGTGATTGCAGAACAATAGAAGTTCATCCTCCATTCTTCGTTGCATCTCCAAGTCACCACCCGTCCAATTTTGTAGATACTGTTGCATCCCCTCCTCCAACTCGTCATTCTCATATTGCTCTTGACTGCGCCAGAGGGGATGCAATACATGTGCCACCGCATGGATTGGGCGGTGGAACCAATTCCACCGCTTATTCCATATAGCACGGATGGACTAAACCCTAAATCATGCCACAAGAAATTAGAATGCATTATGCATGCAAAATTCATAGACTATAGATAATAGTACATACATAATATATATCTGAAAATTCCATGCTTCATGATAACAAATTGCAATTTAGTAACTGCAATAATTATACATATTACAAAAGTAAAAAGTCTTACTTATCACGCGATAGGGAAGTGTTTCTGTTGAGGGCCTCTCCAATCTTGTCCATAAACTCGCACAAGAGCCCTAATGTGCTTCCCTCCATGTCCGTGATGCGAAGCACCGTGTAGATAGGATTAATCGATTTGATTAATGCCTCCGCCTGATTCCACCAAGACTCATCCATGATCATGCGGACAAATTTGATAGACTTTGCTTGGCCTCTATCATCCCAATCTCCCCACTCCCGAGACACAACCGTGCATAACAAGCCTTGGCGCACTCACACAAGCCTCTCCACCACTATGAACATGTAAGCAAACCTTGTGGCTGGAGGTTTCAATAGCTCAAGGTCACTGTAAGCCCGATAGATGCTGAGGACTTTGGGTCTCTTCGTGACAAACTTCACGATACTGCTAGCTGTGGAGAAGATGGCATCAATCCAAGGTATCTTCCCTAGGTCCTTGATCAAAAGATCCAAGGCAATGTGAGGCACAGGGTATCCACACAATCTTAGGGAACTCATCTTCTAGCATGGCACCCATTGACACACAATTGCTGCCATTATCTGTCACCACCTGCACCACATGCTCAACACCTATCTCCATAATGGCTGCCCATAAATGCTCCCAAATATACAACCCTATAATCACTGTACCTACAGTGGAAGCGTCTATGGCTCTCAAGAACATGGTTCCCTTGCAAGAAGACACTAAAATATTGTACACACTCCTCCTGCGTGCATCTGACCATCCATCGCATAAGAGTGTGCATCCATATTTTTTCCAAGTCTCTTTCAAGGGCTTCATTTGGTCTTCCACACATTCCCTCTCTCTTCTTAGCTCTCTTGTCCGCAAGGCCTCATATGTAGGCCCTTCCCATTCATACCCAATGAGGCTTATGCTCTCATGGCCTTCCTCCATCATGTAGTCTTCGCCACATGAAAGGGTATTGCACACTGTATGAAGAGCTTTGTGAGCTCACTAGCCTCCTTCACTGCTTGCTTTTGCAAGCGTGCTTGAATGCTAGACCTTTGCAGTGATCCTCTTTTTCCCGCACTAGCATCCACACTAATTGATCCATGTGGCAAGGGTGTTCTTGTAGCACTAGGACCCGCGCTCGATGTAGTTGATGCCCCTCTACTTCTCTTTGCAGAACCCAATGTGTTGGCATCCTCCAATGGCTCAGTGTCAGCAACCTCTTCTTCATCTTGCAGCCCTTGCCCTCCACTTTTTGCAGCCATGCGCACACGTTTCCATTCTGTTAGGCCACCTTTCACTGGAGTAGGCACAAACTCACAAGATCCTACATCCTTGCTGGGAACACCTGCTAGATGGTCTTTCACCCGTGTGACAGACCCCGTTTTGCTTATGCCGCAATAGTTGCATCTCCACTTCTTGGAGCCACCGCCTCCTTTATAACTATCCAGGAGGGAGACATGGACCCAATAAGCATCTCTCGGCATTGAGGAGGATGGAGAGGTCATAAGTGAGAAAGGATGGAGAGGTAGAAGGAGGATGGAGAGCTCAGAGGTAAAAGAGGATGGAGAGGTGGAAGGAGCCTGGAGAATCAGAGGTAGAAGTGAAGGAGGATGGAGAGGAGGAGGATGGAGAGGTTACAGGTAAGATTAAAGAGAGGATGGAGAGAAGAAGGATGGAGGGATGGAGAGCACGCTGCCAAGCTGCAGCTTGCAAGATGGAGAAGATGGAGAGAAGGATGAAGAGGATGGAGAGAGAAGGATGGAGGTCCGAGGAAAACGGGATGGAGAGTCCAAGAGCAAAGGATGGAGGGATGGAGAGAGCTTAGAGAAGGTGGAGAGAGCAGCAAGGATGCATAGAAGGAGTGCAATGGGCGAAAAAAGGAGCCAGGCGGCGAAATTGCAATTTTGGGGGTCTAGGTCAAAAACAGGTTTTACGAAACGAAACGCCGTTTCCGTTTCTTGCCAAGAAACGGCCGTTTCTGGCAACTATGGATAACACCCCAAAAGTGCCACGTGGCATTACCTTTTAGCCTAGATTACATAGCTCTAACTAACATTAGATAAATGCCCAAAGGGGGCTAAAGTTAATAAATGCTTTTTGTTTTTTTTGTTCTTTTTTGAGGGGGAGGGGATTAGGACCTAGCAAGCAGCTAGGAATAGAATCAAGTCTTCTAGGGAACTGGGGTGCATTCTCTTGCACACTCAAAGAACAAAATACGATCAAGTCTGATGCTGGGTAACCCAAGCTGGGCTTAGAGGTGTGTATGCAGAGTGCTATGGCTGGGAGGTGACACTCTCGGGCACCTATAGATGGCCTTGTATGTAACGGTTTAGGATTGCTACATCAGCTACCAAAAGGAGGCCCTAAAGCTGCCATCATTCTCCCTCTTTATTAGAGCTTCAGTGGACTATTGGACATGTGCTGTGCAAAAGGCAGCCCATACATGGCTCAATGAAGTTCCTCTAAACATGCATAAGACCGGATCCATAGGTGCCCTCAGTGCAGACCAATATGTAAGTGGAGAACAAATAGAAAGCTTTCATTCACAAAGCATAGCAATGTAACCATGCACTTAAGCAGGCATGAAAATAATAGCAGCAACTAAATTTTTTAGATAATAGCTTTCAACATCTAGAATATACCTCCCCAAAAGCTCCACGACCGATTATTGTCAGAGGCTCAAAATCATCCATACCCAACCTTTGCCTTTGCAAGCGCATATTTTCGGTCTCTTTTCGTTCCAACTCCTTTATAAGGTTCTGATGCTCTTCCTCAGAGAGTTCCGCATCTTTCAACTTCTGTTCCAACATCCATCTTCTGATAAAAGGAAGACAGAATATGAATGTAAATGAATTAAACAAGCATCACCCAACAGATACAAAAGATGAAAAATGTGTTCTCCTCATATGTAGAGCTTGTAAATAAGATTAAGTTATAAAAGAGGGATTAAGAGAAACAATTCAGTGCAGCAGTAAGTTATCTAAAATAGTTTTCTAAAGCGAAGGGCAAAGCAAGTGTCAAAAAGGTACACTCAAAATCTTGAACCGTAAGTAAGCATCCTGTGTAAAGGTAATCTTCTTTAGCTTAAAATAGCATTTCAGAGTTCAATACATCAGTCAACTGCCAAATTTTTTGAAGAAACAGACCCCCCCGAAGAAACGGATGGAAACAATCCAATGCATGAAGCCCGAGGGCGATACTCTTCTTCCCCAACTAGATTGTAGTCAGATATCTAACAGATTCAGGAAAATACTCAATGAAATATTGATAGTGAATCAAGATAGTCTGCAAATCCCAAGTAGCTCTGACAAATAAATCTAATAATGTAGCAAATACTACCGAGGGAGTTATAAGAACTTGTGCATGAACCCGGATATCTTGTATTTGCCAATGGAGAGGTCAACCCACTTCCATGCCTGATACTTGAAAGACTATCAATCCCATCAATGGGCAATCGCTCACAGTTAGTATTACCTCCTGAGGATTTTACATGAAAAGAAATGATTTGTAAATAATAATCAGATGGATTTCTGATAGCTACATATATCTCCTGGAGATTATTCCTATGAGAGAAGCACAGTATGTCAGAACAATTACATTTACAAACTAAGACTTCCATAACAGGATTCACCTTGCAGATGAGCAGGTTTCCCGCTGCTAGCTTCGCCAGCCCTTCCCACCCAGATCTGTGCCTCCCCTCTTCCAACCATCCTCCCTTCCACCCAGCTCGCGGCTCCAGCCCATATACTGCGCCTCCCTCATCTTCTGCCCGCCTTACGTGCCTGTTCTTGTGTGCCCCCCCCCCCCCGCCTTTTTCCAGCACGTCTCGTGGCCAGCCCCTCAACTAACCGGGTGGCAGCTGTTTCTGCCAGCCCCTGGGCTAAGTAGCTGGCTGGCAGCTGTTTCGCAGCTCCTAAGGCCACTTGTGGGTGCCTCTCCTCTCTACCTCAGTCCTTTGCCACCCCCAGGCTATAAGTGGCCTGTTTGGGGGCTCCTTTCCACCCTGCAGCACCTTGCAGCAATTAGAGGGCCTTGTCCTCCCATTAGCCCTCTCTTTCACCAGTTTTTTTGCCAACCTCAAGGTAACAGGTCAACCCCGCCCTTTTCTCTTCCATCCCCTCTCTTTCTTTCTGCCTCCTTATCCCTCGCGGGTTCTGCCTTTACCTTGGCTTTCTCCATTCCCCTCCCTCTTTGTCACTAACTTCCATCTTTCCTTCATCATTCTGCATTTTTTTAATGTGGCGAAAGAGTGGAATTTCTAGTATGCAGCTATAATCCCAATCTTGAGGACAATTCATTAGTGTGAGTGATAGTACAAGTGCAATTTGGTATTTTGACAGTGGTGTATCAAGGACATAACTTGTAAGAATAAAAACTCAGCAAGAAGCCCCAGCAACTGAGACTACTTCTGCAGAATAAGGAGGAGAAGCAGCCTGCCCCCCTTCAACTCCACCTTTCAGCAAGGCCCAACCTCCACCATCTTCGAACAAGCAGCCCGCTTTTGAAATTCATCGTTTTTGGCTCAGAGTAATGAAGTGCCTAGTGCATGTGTACTCTTTCAAGCACTCCTTGGCACACAAGCACTTGTATCTTCCATTTCTGCAAGTGATTACGCTTCTGCACGTTGTCGGCTAGTGTAACATGCAAGGGTTAATGATAGTGTAATCGCAACGAGACCTTCTTTAAACCTTACTGCGAGGTGTATGCGTATGCACCACACACACACACACACAGAGCTTTCAGGGTTAGAGAAATGGAGGATTGGGCCAATGTATCCACTGAGGGATCCCTGCCCCAAATAGGGGAGAATTTGCTTTATACTTGGAGAACCCTTAAATACAAAACACTTCTCAAGAGGGACTGAATGCAACTGTGAGGATGACCTCGAACACTGACAGCTCACCCACGAATGCCTGACAGACCAGCCATGATCAAGGCCCAATGCTGCCCACACCGTCAATGTAGACCAATATGCAGGGCTATTGAACATACTCAGAAAACAACTCCTCTCCTACATGGATGTTCCTAAGGTATATCAGTCTCATGTGTCACTATCTCCCTCTATGCTGTCTCATCTCCATCAGATAGAGACCAAACGCAAACCTGGTCCTGGAAGTGAATCAGCTGGGAGAGAGGCCCAAACTTGTGTCTCTCCCTCGGATCTCAGCGGAGCTGCGTGAGTGAGAGAGGTGAAGGGAGGATGGGAACTGAGAGATATGGAGCTAGATAAAACTGTGTGAAAGCTGAGAGATGTGGAAATGAGAGAGAGCTGAGAAAAGAGCTGAAGACTGGAAAAGGAAAGCTGCTGAAACAGAGTCCCAACCTGTGTACCTCCCTCGGATCTCAGCGGAGCTGCATGAGTGAGAGAGGTGAAGGGAGGATGGGAACTGAGAGATATGGAGCTTGAGAAAACTGTGTGAAAGCTGAGAGATGTGGAAATGAGAGAGAGCTGAGAAAAGAGCTAAGAAAGAGCTGAAAACTGGAAAAGGAAAGCTGCTGAAACAGAATCCCAAACCTCTGCTCCGAGCCCGGCTATGGTGCTGCGTGGACACCCTCTTTCAATCGCTCTTGGGACTGCTGGGATATGCTACTGTCCTGCAGGGATTTCTGGAGGGATTTCTGAGAGATAAGGAGCTTGAGAAAACTGTGGAAGCTGAGAGATGTGGAAATGAGAGAGAGCTGAGAAAAGAGCTAAGAAAGAGCTGAAAACTGGAAAAGGAAAGCTGCTGAAACAGAATCCCAAACCTCTGCTCTGAGCCCGGCTATGGTGCTGCATGGACACCCTCTTTCAATCGCTCTTGGGACTGCTGCGACATACTGCTGTCCTGCAGGGATTTCTGGAGGGGCTAGAGGCTGCACCGGGCTGGAGAGGAAGGCTGAACTGCTGAGGAACTGGATACTGAAATGAGGGGGCAAGGGGCCCGTTTTATAGGGGCTTGTAGCGGCCTGGTTTGGGCCAACCCACTAGCCCTAACTGGCCAACCAGCCGGTCAGCTGGTTGGCTGGCTGGTTGGGGCCTTTATAGGCGCCTTCCCCAGCCCCTATTCACTTGCTTGGAGCTGCCACAAGGGACCCTTTTGGGGCTCCTACCTTGGCTGCTCATGCCTCTTCCCATAGGCCTTGGGGGGCCTTCCGTGCTCCTACCCTGAGACCTAGACCTAGCTAAACCCTAAGATGGAAACATTAACCTACTGAGTCCTCTTGTGGGTACAAGTGAACAAGGACTAACCTAAGACTTGAGAGACTAACCTACATAGCACATGCCTGACTGTCCCTTGACTAGGGCTCACTGTGGGGTCACGGCATACAACAAAATCACTTAGATTAGGGATCTACTAGCACTTGTCGATGTAGCCCGGTGTCACCTTGCCCCCAAGTGTAGGGGTGCATGTGACAGCTAGCCCGTGCATGTATTGAAGACTTGGAAGATAGCTTTCATTGAAAAGTTACGGCATCACTAGTGCAGATCATAATGGTGATTGCAGCAACCAAACCAAGACTCACATTTAGCTGACCATGGCTTGAGCATTTGTACAAACGTGGTGATTTCCTTATCCAACAACAAACACCTTGTAAACACGAACATGCATGGAGACCTAGCTGGACTGTCTCAGCTACCTTCTTGAAATCATTCTAAGGAATATCTCTACCTCAAACTAGGCTCCAAGGATGGGACAAGACTCTGATACCATGCGAGATAACTTCCACAATGCAAGAACCCAGTGACAAAGGAGAGGCAAGAGAAGCTAGTACATAAATCAAAAACACACTATTGACATGAAGGTGGTGGCTTCTATTTGAGCCAACCATATACAAGAGCTCCGGACAGCTAGTACAAGGGATGGAGGGCTGGTGGGCTTCTTGGAACTAGGCCCAACCACCCAATGCAGAGAGCTTCTAGAAGTCTCATCTTCTGAAGAAAATCTTATGTCCTAGAAATCTCTAAAGGTAACATTGATTCTTCCAAGTTCGATAATGTTGTTGATCTTCTTACCTACAATGTAAAGGCATACAATACAAGCTCTCACACCATGATTCTTAGCAACAGGCTCTAGATAGCTTTGAAGCTAGAGATAATTCTACATCCTCTCTAGACATTTTATATGTTCTTGAACTATCTACAATGATCTAACCCCTTCTCATAAATCATTGCTATTATATAGCATTTACAAGCTCTCCACATGTTTTATCCAATAGTGCACACCTTGATCTGTACCGCACACAAATCCTGTATCGTTTGAAAGTAAATGATGCTCACTATGCAAGCCACTCGCAAATTTCAAAAACATAAAAGATATTGCAAGAAATATGTAGCCTTTAATGTAAATACATGAGCCATTATGGTTTTCTATAGCCACTTGTGAATTTCAAAAATGTAAAAGATATTGCAAGAAATATGTAGCCTTTAATGTACATACATGAGGAAATAGCCGTTATGGTTTTCTATAGTCAACCTGGCAACCTTGGGGTCGTCGTACATGTAAAATGAGCAACCTAGGGAGTAAGTTTGGTTGTAAAAGTGAAGTTATCCATGAGTAGCCTACACTCCAAATGAAAATCAAGCTAAATCTAGCTCGTCTATATTTCAATTTTTAAACAACAGTTGCTCATACAAATTGCACAAGGTCCAATATCAATAAAGACGGGACACAAATTCATCCAATCCGAACAATAAATCAAGGATAAGTTTTTCGAACCAATGCAACAGGGCCTATCTTTAAATATTAAAGTGTGAAGTATAAGGTCAATTTACTGGCATTACGATCCTGAACAGAAAATTCAAAAATGATGTTACAAGCAAACGACTTAGACAGAGCTCAAACCAAATGGATAGAGACATGAAGTCCAATCAGGACAGTCGGTAGTGTAAGAACATAGAGTAAACCAACTAAAGAGAGTGGTTCTTCTATGATGTCCTTCAAAAGAACGTATGACAATATCATAAAGAAACACAACGCCAAAAAGAATTGAGCACCTTTCCTTTCGTTCTTGCAAGCTCTTCATTTGCGTCTTGTAGTGGTTTTCTATATACTGCTTAGCTGCGGCAACTTTTTGCCGTGTTATGCTCGATGGTAAACTTTCCTCTGGCACGACTGCTCCCTGCGCAGGCGATGTTGACCCCTCAGGAGACAAACGTAAGGCTCCAAAGCCGCCTTCAACAGCGGTGGCGACGGGTCTAAAGGTATCTAGCTTAGGCCAAGCATGAAGCTCCTGATCCCCCATTGCTTGTGGAGGGGTGGGATAAAAGACCATGCGAGGGCCACCGGGGCGAAGTGAACAAGATCAAAAGGCGAATGCAATCACGGGAAGAATGAATGGAACGACGGTGGGAGTTTGAACTTTAGGTTTGGCGCACATTTCTGACCCTTGACTTAGTGTTGTGTGCTTAAACATAAATCGTTGACTTATCCTTGGTAATAATGATAGCGCGAATGAAAATTGACTGTTTGACCCCACAGTCTAGCATCGACATTCGCACCCTCGTTTTCCATGAATCATTCCTACCGTTTGATTGCCCAATGCCAATGGGTTTTTGGCCTCCCGAGGGGGTAGGTTTATGTAAAGTGCCTCCTGTGTTGAGAGCGGCAAAATCTCAATTTTTGATTGGTTTAAGTTTACTATTCTTTGATTGGTTGATTTTGACTTTCTATTTTGTTTTGATTTGTGATTGGTTGGGTCATGTGATGTCCACCTTTTTGGCTTGCCCTGTGAGGGTAGGCTTTAGTAGAGTGATCATTTCCTTTCCAAAGGCAAAATTCGGTAATTTTGAGGTTTATTTTTTGTATTTTTTATTATTGGTGCAAGTTTCACTTGCTATTTTCATCCCTTGAATTTCTCCATCTCTCTCTCTCTCTCTCTCTCTCTCTCTCTCTCTCTCTCTCTCGCACGCACACACAGATTTCTGCCCTCTTTTCCATGCTACGCATCCAATTTATCTTCTTTTTCCCTATTTTGGATCTTGGGTAGGCCTTATGAATGATTTTCATCATTTATATTATTCTTGCTATTTTCCTCTCCATGTCCCAACTTACTATTTCACTCCCTACTTTTCCCCTCTCAACTATTGGTGGACTCCCAACTTACTATTTCATTTGAATGACAAAAGTCATTCAACTTGTTTTTCACACAAAAAAGAAAATGATATTAATAAAGAAAAAAGTATAAACGCTATGCTCTGAAAGAGCAGCATGAGCTAGAAAGAAATCATTCTTTCTCCTATAATCTAAGATCCTCAATAGTTCGAATTGCAAATCCCTAGAAAGCGAAGTCGGAACATGGACCCTAGCAAAAACCACAACATTACAAGTGACCCACATTCAGTGCACTACAACAGCTCGAAACACACTCCACAACCTGAACTGTGGCTCTGTAAGCCTCCCACGATCACCCAGAAAGGCACTTTTTCCAACTAAAAGCAATAGAGATGTGACTCCGAGACAGCTAGTTGATGATAAACCTCCACAAGGGCCAGATGACAAGGCATCCCCAAAATAGATGAAAATGAGACTCAACCGCTACCCTACAGAGTGGGCGAACCGGCGAGACATCAGCCTTCCATTTTGCAATTCGATCCATGGTAGGAAATTTAGATACCAACAAACGCTACAGGACAAAATTGAGCTGTAAGGAAGAAGAGGACTTGCGGCCGCATAACCCACATGTTAAGTGAATCCCGAGGAGCAAAGGGTCTCTAAGCTAACATTACATCATGGGCAAGACTTGATTCCAGCAACTGATTAAAATCTCGAAGAGTATAAAAGTGAACTCGCTTCCCCCTTTCATTGACCCAATAACGAAGATCTGGAGAAAGAGAGACAGTGTGGCTAGTTGGCCAACCAGACCGAATCTTGTTGAACAAGGAACGCATAAATAAACTCTCCCTTGCAAAAAGGTTAAAGCGAGGAGTGAGCACCTCCATTAAAAGCCAATCTTGAGCTCCGGCATCCCATAAATCTGACCAAAGAGCAAGACCACGTTGATACAGCTGCTTTGCTAATTTGGGAAGGAGCCATGAAGCTAACATAGCTAGTTTAGGTCATTCTCAATGGACATGCTAAGTGTTAGGAGAATATGCAGTTAAAAAATAGGGCCAACACCATGAGATCTATAAACAATCAACAACAACACCAACAACAACATTAGATCAATATCAATGAAATAAAAAGCTAGGTTATCAATAGCATCAACATTGAAGCTAGGTTATCAATATCAATTAAATAAATAGCTAGGTTATCAATAGCATCAACATTAAAGCAAAGATGTTCCATGAAGTTATTATGAGCGAGATTGCATAAAGAAATAGTATGATTTAGGAGGTTAGTAGAAGAATGACAAAGTAAATCATATGGAAAGAAGTACCTTCCATGGAGACATTCACAATCACAATTTTCACAAGGAAAGAAAAGTAATTTTCATTAATTAGTATTCAAATCAACAATATCACAACTAGGATAATAATATAAAGAAGCATATTGTAATTGAAAGCATTGAAGAAGAAATAGAGCATCATCCAACTCAAGAAGCAAGTTCTTCAAGTGAATGTAGCTATCATGTCATCAATGCAAAATTTGATAGTCTTGAGACCCTTGGTAGGCTCATGGAAATGCATCGTCACACATGACAAGCCATGAAGACTGATTTGCAACAATGGATCCATGAGAAGGATCAAACAAGATGATCTACATCGTTGACCATACCCCCAAATCAAATCCAAGGAGAGGGTACAAATAGACAAGGTTTTAAGCAAAAAAAGAACGATAGGTGATGTTCTATATGCTCCCAGATCTAGTAATAATTTGTTTTGAATTGGACTTACAACAGAGAAAAGCTATAGGGTGATCCCTAATGGTGATACATGTGTGATAAGAGACAAGAGATAAGATAGTGAGCTTGTGGAAAATTAATGAAAGAACACAAACTATTTAGGGCGATAGTATTAGCTCCAAATTTGCTTACAACATTCACTAAATACCAACCTATGCTAGTTTCAAGCTAATGACACAAGAGGTATGGCGATGTTTGACAGAGCTAAAGAATCTAAATATGGTCATCGGTATTTTGTGGCTCAAATTTTAGGAAAAGTCAATAAAGTGTGTTCTTCTAGCAAACAAGATAGACCTAGTTCCTAGAGTAAGAGAAGTTCTTTACATGTGGGGATATGCTCAAACTAGAATAAAAGAATCCATGGTGCATTATATTATGTCATAGTTATAAATGAATATAGCAATACTATTGATTCTACTTTATCAAAGATAAATTAAACAAATTTTTAGTTTCAAAAAAGTTTAAGTCATGGTATAAAAACTAATAGCTTAGAAAGATTAAAGCATTGAGAGTGGTACATATATATGTTTTCAATATTCTCGAAGTTTGTATCTAGAATACTGCTAGAGCCATGCTTAATTTATGAGCTTAAATTACATATGCAAATGTAGCACAACTAAAAGCACAAGAGTAGAAATAAATAATAAAACACTAGCAAAAAGCACAAGAGGCATGCTTAATTTACCAACCAACTCAATATCGGACTGAAGCCAATCTATTAAGAAACCCAATACAAAGTGTGACTCATCATGAGTATTTATTGGAACAAACTAAAACTTGGGCATCTCACAAATTTTTTATGCATAGCTTATGCTAATATTCATGGGGATATGGTAAAGCCTAAAACTATGTAATCCAATCAACATGAAGATAATCACTTCAAGAGATGTAGATTTTGATAAAAGATCATCCACATTATTTTAGCAACCCCAAAAGACACAAGATCAAATAATCATAAGCAACAATAATAGGTAAAAGAAATTGTACGAAGTCTAGAATCAAGGAGGCCAAACCACAAAGACTGACATCTATTCATAAGGGAATAGTAAAGTTAGGTAGAAAGGACTATCTATGCTCCATTAACAACCATCATGGAAACTCGAGCAGAAGTATATTTTAAAGATGCAATTCACAATCAAAATGGCAGGCATCTATGAACATAGAAATGAATTCATTGTACAAAAATAATACGTGGGGCTTGACCAACTAAGGGGTTTACAAAGTGGAGTATAATCTAAATGGTAGCATTGAAAAATACAAAGCTAAGCTTGTTGTAAAAATAATTGCACAACATTATGGGAGACATTACATGAGAAAACCTATGCTCCTAGTGTTCTCCTATTGCTAAAACAACTTCCACCATATTTTGGTATCTTTGAATACAATTAGCAGATAGAATGAATGTTAATCAGATATGAAAAATGCATCCCTAATGGATGCCTAGAGAATAGGCACTAATGCAATAACAACGAGGAGGGGGGGGGGGAACAGGTATAACACAATGGAGTAGAACTTGAAGCTTAAAAAGATGAAGATTGGCAATAATGAATGAAATATCTAGGATGGGCAAATGATTTGTCAAATTTTACATACCATCCTCTTAGTGCTTGTTTCAAACCATGTCAGTAAGGCATTAGTTCCTTGAAATATTTGGCAATGTTATGCTGCTATTACATTAGAACAATTTATGTGAAAGCCAAAGTAGACACATTAGAATTCAAGCAAAAGGGTATGGAGATACATAAGAGGCACAAAAGAACTTGGCATATAATACAAAGATAGCCACACCAATAAATGTGACACTAATTATGCAGGTTATTAAAATACAAGAAAGTCAACATAGGGCTCTACATGTTTCCTTGTACAATGGGCAATTTTATGGTTATCAAATAAATAACCTACTATTTCTTTGCCATCATTAGAAGAAGATATAGAAATCTAATAATAGGAGCACGTGAAGCAATATGGTTTAGAAGACTCTTATTTAAGAACATGACGTTTTGATGAGACAAAACCAAGGTAGCAATGTATTCTGATAATTAGTAAGCAGGAGCACTTGCCAAAGTTGCCAAAATCAAGTATATCACTCAAAGGAAAAACATTCTAATGTCAAGAAGTATTCCATCAAAGAAATAGAACTACTTAATGAGATCACATTGCAAGATTATATCAAATATAATCTTTTAGATAGCTTAACCAAGGCACTTGGTAGCAGCATCCAACAAGCTCTTGATTTGAATAAAAAGAGGGATGATCCTAGTATGGGGGAGTAGTAATGGTCATTCCTTCTTCAAATCATCTTGATGAGGGCTACTTAATGATGTTTATCTTAAGAGAAGCTGTTAAAGAGACAATCTCGACATCATGTAAATACTCTATGCACATATATGTGTATTAGTGTAAGGGTAGAGTTGTATTAACTAAGGTATGGATAAGGATAAATCTATGACAAATGGACGTCAACCCTAGCTCTAGTTCATAATTGTACATAAGTGTGTTCTCTCTTTGTTGTATACTGGAGTTGTAGATTTGTGGTGTAATCTTTCACCCTCTATCTCTCCTCTATTTTCACACTTCCATGTGATGTGTCATGATCACATGCTATTCAGAATAAAATATTACCACATGCAAATTATGTAACCAACATCAAGTGCTATGCTTGCTTCGCTACTGGGAACGGAGTACAAGGGAATTGATTCATGTGTCGATGACTTTAACTTATTTCAAGGTGATTATGATATTAGCACCAATTTGCACAACTATAGAGAGTAGTAGTGCTTCAAGTGCAATAATGATGCATATAGAGATAGAAAAGTGGGGAGGAAGGTGCCATAAAGAATCCTCATAATTCTACACCTTCAGAAAAACACTAGGATGTCAATCTTTCGCCACGTATATGGTTTGGCATGCAAATAGTTGAAGCATGGATGTGATATGTTGCATTTTTATAACCTGTGAGGCATTTCAAAGAAAGCATTCAAATTGGAGATGGACCCTCGTCATATAAAGCCAGAGATATGTGTGGTTGGACATATAAACAATGGGAATTTGAGGGTAATTCACTTAGTTTATGCACACAATGTCACTTGGGTCCATGAATGCTGAAGGGATACCATCTTATGCAACACATAGGCCAAGTAATTGCAGCATATACATGATACTCCTCAAGAAATAAATATTATACAGCAAACACAAGGCCTCTTGTCCCTTGTATACCCCAACATATTGTGTTTATTCAATCCCAAAAAAACCTATCTTTGGCATCTAAATGTTATAAACAGACATAAAAAAATGGGTCATCTTACCTTGTCTCTATTGATTCTTGGTAAAGTGGTTTGGCTTATTCCAGATTTTCCTCATGCAAGGTATAACAAGCAGATAGCCATGAGCATTGTAAATATTTTGATTTATAAAATTACAAAGCACTATCTTAAAAACCATGGATGTATACCTAAAACTAGGCTAAAACCCTTGTGTAATTTTGTGGATGACATTACTTGTAATTCGCTAGACAAATTTTCATATAGTGAGGAATAGTAACGTGGACCAATCATCATTATGTCAGATACTCATCGTGTTCAAGTTTGTATTGACATTCATGGCATGGACTCATCTTATAAATAGGTTGGCCTTTTAGATATTTCTTATGTGCTTTTGTATCAAGCTTGATAAAAATGAAGGGATGTTGTGCATGATCACCAACATGTAGTGACATAATTTCCCAACTAGAAAATTTTAGTGTACCAATATATTAT
Source organism: Dipteris shenzhenensis (assembly GCF_047967505.1). NCBI lineage: Eukaryota > Viridiplantae > Streptophyta > Polypodiopsida > Gleicheniales > Dipteridaceae > Dipteris > Dipteris shenzhenensis. The sequence goes on from NC_141626.1 coordinate 5,598,787, forward strand.
TTCAAATGCAATACAAATTTGTGCATATAGTTGTAATGATGATGTAATAAAATCCAATTCAGCCTCATTTTTAGCCTCTCAAGTCTACTTTCCAAAAGTTACATAGAATTGATTATACAAGCTATTTTTTTAATTGCATCCTACTATGCATCATATCAGTTAGCATCATCATTGAGCATCGCCTATCACATCATTCCATGTAGCATCATCATGTTTCATCATATCATGTAGCATTGTCATTTTGTGTTTTCCATGTTGCATTCATGTTTATTCATGTTACATCATAACATGTTGCATTCATGCTTATTTACGGTGTGAATGTTGCATCGTGGGTATGAATGTATGCATTAGAAGTTGAAATATGGAATTTTAAATGCGCTATGCACTGAGATTGAAATTATCTAGGTTATTGAATTTATGTGTGTAGAATACATTGCCTACATAATGCACTTCACACATAATGCAATTAACAACCAATGATACACATGCCAACTTGACTATATTGCACATTACGTTCATTGCGAGTAGAACCTTTGGAGCATAAGCATCACATTATTGGGAGATCTCCTCTTGTGCACATGTAGTTGAATTGATTCATGGAAGGGGGGTCATGGGGCTTCAAAGGATTCATGAGGTATAGCGTTGTGGTCCTTGGTGGTAGGTCACTACTCTTGATGTGCTTGCCTCTGCAATGTAGTTTGGTCGTTGGGATTGGTCCCTTTCCCTTGTCTTTCAACTTTGCCTACTAATTTTGTTCCTCAGATGATGGTGCCTCTTTGCATCGTTGTTTCTTATGCCTATAGTTCAACCGGTTGGGTGGCCACTCTTTCATCTCTTCTCCTTGGCATTTCTTAGAATGGGTTGTCTAGGATAATTGTTGGTGGGGTTGGTGGCTATCTTTTGCTCTCCTTTATACTTTCACCAGCAATTAGTGGTATGTCCAGATTTTAATCACCCCAAATTTATTGTCACCGCCTGGTCATTGATCTAGATTTTGTGACCCATTGTGGCACGTCTTCTCATCATGTTCCTACTTAATTGCTTCATTAATCTTGATTTGATGTGTAATGGCTCTTTAGGATTGGTGCCCATGAGGTGACACTTTGGGATTTCCTCAGTGAACTATTCCTGAACAAACTACACTTGTGGGCAACAAAATTTCTTTTTCATGCCATTGGTTTGCTATAGCAACTCATTTCCTTCCAAGTCCTTCCAGGTCCTCCATGTGCTAGTCCCATCACAAAGCATTTTTTGATTCAATAAGTCACTGCCCAAACCTAATGTCAATTTTGCTCACCACTCTCAACGAATCTCTATAAGAATGTGAGCATCCCATCTTTGAGTGTTCGTGTCTTGATGTGGTGATGATGCCATGCCTTCCTCCTTTGTTGGATACGCATTACATTCAATGTGCCCTCAAGGCATGATCTCATAGATTTTGGACAATTCATCCAATGGTGTCTCCATGGATTCTTCTTGGCCATTCTTGTGTTGTACAACCAAGCTTATGCTCAGCACAAGGAATTCCACTAAGATGACTACTTCAAGACCAAATGCTAGTTGGAATGGAGTATGCTTCATTGTGACTTTGAATGCCATTTGGTAAGCCCATACTATGTTATTTGGCACTTGTGATCACAACCATTTTGGTTCTCATTCACTATCCTATGGAGAATTATTATAAGCACCTTGTTCATTGTTTTGGCCCCGACCATTTGCATGTGCATAGTCTATCGTTGATTTCCTATGATGAATGAGGAATTCCTTTTTCATGACATCGATGAATGAATTAATCAAGTGAACCCCTTGGTTGGACAAGATTTCAATGGGACACTCAAATCTACAAATGACATTCTCATACAAGTATCTTGTGGTGCTTTGGGCTATGTTGTCCCTTAGGGCTTTTGCTTTAACCCATGTAGTGACATAATTAGTTGCCACCACGATGCTTTTTTTTTTTTGCCTGATGCTTGTCCACATTGAACGCATTGATGAAATCTAGTTTCCATTTTGGAATGGTTCCTATGGGTATGCCAATTGCAATGGCATCTGATCTTGGAAGGTTGGTCTGTCAATATTGACACAAATCATAGTTTTTGTAGTGTTTTGCATCTTCAAGAAATGTTGCTGTGGAGAGATATTGAGATGATATCTTTGTGCTCGTCTTCACACATTGACATTGTGAACATGCTAGCATTGAGGAAACTACCATCAAACCCTATGTTGGATCTATTATCTTTGGGTTGAGACAAGTAATCAGATCCACAACGTGATGAATTGGGTTTGTGGATGATCTTGAAGCTGAGTCCTGTGAATAGCTACATCCGCTAGATGCATTGTGGCTTCATGATCATTTTGTTGATCAAGTACAGCAATGATGTCTGATGATTTACATAAAAGACAAATGGGTTGCCAAGAGATAGTGCCAAAACTTTTGGATATCGTACACCATTCCCAAGCCTTCTTATTTATCCATTGAATAGTTCATCTATGTCAATAAGAACATTTAGCTCATAGAGTGGATTCAAAATTCCAAGTTTCCTTCAAATTGAGCCAAGATGGACCCAATCACCATACCCAATTCATCCACATGCATATGGAAAATCAAATTCCAATCAAGATTTCTAAAAACTTTATATCTACTCTTGTGAGCTGATGAAGTGGTTTGAATACCCCTAAAAACTTCATAATGAAGCACTAATAGAAGCAAAAGGATCCCACAAAGGATTGTACTTGCTTGAAATTGTTTGTCTTTTATCTTTTGTATGGCATCAATCTTTTTTTTTTTTTTAATGGTGCCCTTGTTGGAAAATGTTTGACACAGTAACACCCCTATGAAGACACATTATACACACTTGCTAGAAATTGTGTGACCCCGCAACAACCTAAGAAGACATAGAATACACACTTGTATGGACTAAGGGAAATTATTGTCTCCTTGCATATTTGGAACACCTTTTATAGACATTCCAAGTGTGCTTGATTCGTATTGTAGATTGAGAAATCATCCAGTAATAATACTAGAGGTTTGTTAATGTACTCTTGGAAGGTTTCCATCATAAAGAGTTGAAACATGGATGATGCATTATTCAATACAAATGGCATCACCTTATTTGAATATGCTTCCCATTTGGTGATGAACATGATCTTTTCTTGGTCTTTTTCAGCACAGGCATTATTTGTTTGTACCCTCTGTATCCATCCATGAGCAAATACATCTTATGCCCTACTACATTGTCTGAGATGGTGTCCATGAATGATAACAAGAATGGGTCTTTGATGGTCTACTGATTTAGCTCTGGTAGTCAAGGAAGACTCAAAACTTGTCATTCTTCTTTGGTGTGTTGACCATTGGAAATAAGCAATTACTTTGATTGATGTGGTAGATGAATCCTACCTTGAGCAATTGGTCAATCTATGAATTCACCAACTTGCTACAATTGGGTGTCATTTTGTATTGCTATTTTGAATGGAATTTCCATAAAGAATGAGGGGGTCTTGGTGTTGAATCAAATGTGGTGGGACCCACTTCTAATCTAGGTATTCCTAGAAAAATATATTGTTGTACTTCTTGAAGAGTAATTTGGCTTCATTGAGGGATTCAGTGGATCAACTCTGTCACTTCACATGATCCTATGTTGATTTCTTTGACTGCCTAACCTTTGGTGATTTGTTCATGGGAAGTGACTTGGTTGATTTGGTTTGCTCATTGTTGTTGGACTTCTCTTTTTTCTTCTTCATATTTGATGACACATTTTGGAAAGGCCATGTGGAGCTCTTTGGAATTTTCAACCCCTTTGGTGGCTACCCACATTGCATCAATTGTTGCAATGGGCATGAAGTTGAGGGTGAGTAGCTATTCCTCAATGTCTGATGTGTAGGCCTCTTCTAGTTTTGGGCAAGCTTGTAGTTCTTCTCGATCATGCTCTTGCCTATATGTGCACATTTTTTCCATCTTGGGAAATTGTGAGGGTCTCTCCTTCTGAATTGTGAGAGACCTTGGAACCCTTCCACCATGGTCATAACAACATCATTGGGTACTCTTATCTACTTTTCATTTTGAGCACAATGAATGTGACATGAAGTAGGATCCAATGATCTTGATGCACACATCCTTGAGAATCCTTGTGGATATCTATAGCCTATGATTTGAAATGAAATTTTTGAATGGCAAAGGCTTTGTTTTTCAACTTTTTGCCTTTGCTGCACTTCTTCAAACATGAAGTTCATTCCTAAGACTCCATCAATGAGCAATTCCCTCATTGTGTGATTCCAAACTTTGATGTCATTCAAGGGTAATAATGCATTCCAAATCACCGTTTTGGTCACCTCAAACCTTGTGGTGAGGGGTGCGGCCACAATTTTTTGGTCAATGACTAGATTTAAAAATGTTTGCATAGTGGGAGCAAGTTCCATCAGTAGGCTGATGTAGAGCTGATGGAGAACTTCACATTTAGCTCTTGAAACTTCTACTAAGTAGACCCCAAGTAGAGTTGATTTGTTTCTACTCCATTGGTCCTTTGGGTTTGTATTCACTCCTAGATTTCTTGTCTTCCTTCATTCAATCCCATTGCCATTCATTGGTTGTCAACCTGATGACTCTCATTCTTTGACGAGGCATTCTTTTTCCTTTAGGTCATTGCTTATTTCCTTATCCATTTTCTTTCTTATTTCTAGAAAAACCTTTATTCTATTAGCTTCTTTGGGCTCATGTGGACTGCTCCTTGTGATCTTGTCACCACATTTATATCCAACTCTATCACTAACATGCTCGCTATCATTGCATGATCCTCTTGATCCCTTCATATGGTTTAAACTAAGGTTCCTCTTCATTCATTACACCATCATTCTTTGACATCATCTTGTAATCTAATCACCATTTCCTATTTAGTTAAGCATGTAATCAAGCATTATCTTCTCCAATGTTTGAAAGCATGGGTAATCCTATCTTTCTACTTTAACTCTCATATGTATGAATTCCCTATCGTTTAAGCCAACCAATCTATCCTCAATCTCATTCCAAGCAACATCATGTTTTAACCTTAAGGGTGCCATATATTTATTAAGTTAGGAGATATTAAGAATGAATGTTGTTGTGGGAGGATTTCAAGTTGATATGCAAAGTATTAGGACTAAGATGAAAGCACAAATGGGAAAATTAAGCACTAAGATAAAAGGATTGGAGCATGAAGCTCAAATGATTAATGTTAAGATAACAGACACATTTGTGAGGAGGGTGACAGTTCTTCTAAAGTTAAGGTGGTAGTGATAGGCTAATCAATTTGGTAAAAGTTGGTTTATGAAATCAATTAAAGACAATTATGGCAAGCTTTTGGGATAAGATTAGCTCTCAAAATGTGAGGATTTGAGCACTTAGCATGTGATGCTCACATATAGCATGGAACTGATAGAGGGCATCCCTTTGTTATGCAAGAGAAAGGGAGGACTAAATTCAACATTTTAAAATCATAATTTATTGTGGGATTTATTTAAACAAAAGATCATCTAGGTGAGACTACAATAAAGATAGGGTTGAATAAGAGCACCAAACACCCTAATTCAATTCAATACAAACCATGGTTTAGGGCAAATTCATAAATGATGAAGAGGTATTATTATTAGGGCTACAAAATACAATGTTCTCGCTCTAAATGAGGTCTAAATGTTAAGAGGGCATTAACATTTGCTCAATATTTCAAACTATGGTTCATACAATTAGTCACATGTGGGACTCTAAAAAGGTTTCAAGGATAACATACTTTTGTAGAGGAGCTATAAGAGTGGGTTATAACTAGATCCATTAGCTCTCCTTCCTCATTATAAATTAGAAGCTAGGCCTTGCATCAAGCAACTTGAGCTTTTCCCATCGTCACAATTCACACTTTGCTCCCCCTCTTGATCTACATCTCATTATTAATCTACTACACATATTCTGTGTAGGACATGTCATATCCAAAACAAAGACATTAGCCATGCAGCAAAAAGAGTATTGAGATACAATAAAGGGGCAAATCACTTAAAAATAGAATATAAAGGGAGTCATACGCCATTACATGAATATTGTGATAGCGAGAGGATAGTGATTATGCTAAAAATCATGAAACAAGAAGATAGACACAAAATATGCATTTTTCTTAGCACATGGTACTATTTCTTAGTTATCCAACAAAACAATGAATCATTTCTTCCTCCTCAGTAGAATTAAGATATAGACACAACAGGTGCTTGTGAGTCTATATGACTTAGAAGAATCTTGTCAAAAGCAAATTATTTTGATGAAACAAAGACAACAATATAGTACGATAATCAATCAGCCCTTGTCCCAAGACTTGGCAAAGAATTTAGTATATCAACAATCAAGGACAAAGCATATTGATGTTATAGATAATTTATATGTGAAAGAAGAATTAATGGGGATATCACACCCTACATTGTACAAGCAAAGATATTGATGTAGATATTTTTACCAAACCACTTAGAAAAGGGTATATTTTTTAAAAACTGACAAGCTCTTGGCTTAATTTGGTATGCAATGGAATAGTAATGATTAGTCCTCCTTTAAACCCTATAATCATCATCTTGAGGGAAGGCTTAATTTATGATGTGATCTTGAGGGAACTCATAGAAAAATTATCAGCATTTAGGATTCAAACCACATTTGACAATGCATAGTAATGATTATAAATGATCAAACAAAAATAATTATCGGACCCATGTGAAAAAGCTCATGCATATTGTAAAAAACATGATCTACCATTATCCCACATAGGAATTGGGAGCCGATTCGTGGGAGCCGATTCAGTAGAGGACCCTTGGAGATAGGTCTAGTGCCTATAAGCATTGATATAACTATCATTACCAATGGTTTTATCAGTGTTGTTCCTATATCAATGGTTATTTTGATACTTTTTTGTATCGATAATTAGGGTATAAGTCCATTTATATCAATGTTCCTTTTTTGTTGTTTTAAAAATTTTGGATGAAACTTATATTTTTTATGATATATAATTATTTTGTTTTGCAAGTATTATAATAAAATTTTATGCAGGGAATCCTATGATAGATGTCATCAAGCACCTTAGATGTGGTAGACAATCCCAAAATCATTTGGATTGTCTATGTGAGAAGATATTATGTAGTGTGCATGATTTAAGGGTGCAATATGTAGATAACTTTGCATAGCTAATGAACATAATCAAGACTATGGGAGATTTGAAGCACATGCATGTGTGCAAAACAATGATCAAGTACGAGCATGAGGGCTCATACTTCTAAGGATCATTTTCTTGTGTGAGATTCAAAATTTATTGTAATATGTGGATATTCTATTCTAAGGTGCCAATAGGTAGAGAAATGAAAGGTGACATGATGTGTTCTAGTATCAACCCTCACGAATCATAACTTTATTGAAACTAAATTTGCTAGTCAAAAGGACTAAAAAAAACAAGGAGCATGGGAGAAGCCCCCCAAGAACATGAATATTTACCTACATAAGAGGCATGAGTAGATGATGCAATGCATGACATCACACATGCATATGGTAATTTATATCTAGGGAGTGAACATGAATAAGATGATCTCCCAAGAGATGGAGAGAAGTTCGAACCATGCCCCTTAGGTTCAATCAAGATATGAGGCAAATACAATGTTATACACAAGAAATACCACATCTCATCTTGCAATATTAAATCTATAGGCTACCTATGCATGTTCTAACATAATTTTTTACTCTATTTTTGGTAAGGAGCCTTATTGTATTGTAATAAGTGCTTTGTTTAAACATAGACCCAATTTTACATTTGTGTAGGCTCCTATGTACATTTCTTCCTAGAGGTAGCACAGTGTTAAAGTCTAGAAAAGAGAAAAAACAAGTTCTTATAGCATTAGACATGGTCTATAATTCCATTGATGCTTGCCTAAACGATTTTCATTTTTACGAAAATACATATGAGCAATTGTCCAAAATATGGAGCACTATAATTTAGCCAAGATACACAAGGAGCTAGAATACCAAATAAGATGTTATGAAATATGCCTATTATACCTAGGGCTAAAAAACATGTTTAATTGTACTTCATTGGCCCAACTTGTGGTCTGGCATGCTCAAGATCATCCAATATAAGGCATTTTGAGAATCTCAGATGATGGGGAGGCATGGCACCACATATGGCTAAAGTTTAAAGATGAGCCATACTATTTATTGCTTGGATGGTATTAATATATTGGATGTCATTCCACATCTTGGTCTACATAGCCAGTGATAGTTGTGGGCTACAATATTTGTCTATGGCTTACTATCTTGGGGGATTTCATATTGGATCATGCATGAATAACTTGGGTTACATTATCTCACAAGTCTTAAAGCACAAGGACATTATGTTTGTCCATTTTGTGGATATTATATGGAGAGTGGCCACTCCATGAATCTTGGAAAAGTGGTGTATGAAAATCATCAAAAACATCTTCCTATGAACCTACCACATTTATGCTTCATTTGTGTGCCTAATATAACACAAGAAACTTAAATGTTGTACAATTATGAAGGCAAGGGATTGGTTGGTGGCATCGCTAGATGCTAATAGACTAACGCTTCCACATGGCATGGAAAGGGTTTCTATTTCTACACCCTTACTTATTGGAAACGTTTAAAAGTCAAATGTCTTTTGGATATGATGAAAATATTTAAAAATGTTTCTAAAATTGTATGGGGCAATCCAATAGGAGATAAAGACAATTGGAGATCTTGACAATCATTGGAATAAACAGGACCATGTGGCCAATAGAGGTGAAGCTTCCAAAGAAATCATGGGATTTTACTTTAGCGAAAAATATATGTCAAAAGGGTGATTACGACCATGAAAAACTCAATATGACACATGCATTCTTTGAAGGATGATTTTACTTCTAATAGAATAAGAGATCTAAAGTGATAGATTTGCACAAGGCATTACAAGCAATTATAATCTATTTGGGTCATTTGATATTATAATATCCATTGAGCTATATTAAAGCACTACCTTTGCAATAGTATGTGCTTCCAATATCACTTCGGGGTTGCTTAATAGACAGCTTCAAGAGTAGCATCAACAAGATATGCTTTTTGGTGGGGTGTGCATCTCAAAATCATGATTCAACATTGAAAGTGCAATCATTTTCTTTCATATATCATAAATGATTTTTGACTATCTTAAGGATATTGTAGGCCAAGTATACTAGATATTCAACTTTGTCTTGTTGTCCATCTAGTGGATCAATTGGTATTTATAGAAACCATGCAACCTATCATTGTTCTTCTTGATACCAGAATGCAACATGATAGATGGCTAATTGGTACAAGAAGCAATGGTAGACAATTGATTGGTACAACAAGTAATGTTTTATGTCTCATGCAATGGAATTCCTCTATACCTTAAATTTGGGATGATAGGGATGATTCAAGTGTTGAAGGATACATGGCACATGGGAAATGCATGCAAATAAAGATGAGTGTTTCATTGGAGCTAAATTTTTTCTCTATGATTATGCAAAAATGAAGAGATGGATTGAAAGATATGAAGAGCAAAAAATAAAGAAATAGAAAGATTGAAATGGATCGAGAGATACCAAGAGGAAAAAATTAAATCAAGGCAAGGAGGCACTAGGTATCCAAAAGGTCTATCAAGATTGCTAAGCAAATGCAACGTTACATGGCTCCAAGATGCAATCACATCTAGGTGCATTAAAGGGGAGAGATTGTGAATAGTAGGGAATGAGAAATTATGAAGGGCTATGATCTTCATGTAAGTAGTTGTCTCCTCCTTTATGGTTCTCGTGATGGAAGTTGGAAATAACATTGATCTCCTAAAATACTTAAATTTTATTCTTTTGATTTCATGTTGAATATATTTCAGTTAGTACAATGTGGTAACATAGGTGTTACTTTTGCATAGACAAGGTGGATGTGAAGTGTAACACATTTGATCATGGACTCATAGAAAACTTTTCCAAAAAGAGTCAAGCTAGTGCAAGGGATATCTAAAGAATTAAAGGTGAGACAGATTATGTTGAAACAATATAAGCTATCATGAATGGGAGATTTTGAGAATTTAATATGTCTATATAGGGTGTGAAATGGCCTAAACTTGTGTGTAGAGGAGCTCAAGTAACTGTTAAAAGTAGTGTTCTTTACCATTGAATCAACAACATTTTGGGGTATTTGTTCCACCTCATCATCATGAACATGTACATACATTTTGTACTATTCTTTCGGGCCATAGATTTTGCAATTGTGATTGCACCAACAACATAAGCTATTCTCACATAATTATGGGGTGACCTTATGGATACAATTTTGTCAACTCATCATCATGAACATGTACATACATATTGTGCTATTCTTTTGGACCGTATATTTTGCAATTGTGATTGCACCTAACCATATAAGCTATTCTTACATCATTTTTCAAGTGGGTCTCTTGGATACAAAATGGTAGTATGTGATTAAGTAAGCAACATGTCTTTGAAGATGGGGACATCGAGGAAGAGATGTGAAATGTCACAGTAGATGATATGCAAGCAAGCACTTCTAATGTTACTTTCCTACATTATGATCTAGTGGGCACTCTATAAAATATTGATAGTTTAAGCCCTCAGGATCTTTACTCAAGCCTAGATGTAGGGGATCCATTCTTTGAGGTGGAGCACATCAAAGACTTAGAATATTACAAACATGATGGTATTGATGTGTTACTAGAGGATTATGTAATTGATTCATCCAATGATTCACATAATTAACTATGCACACAAATTTGTTATGCTATACTTTCCTTTCAAGAGTTCATCTATTCATGGACTATATCATGCTTTAAATCTATGGTGGAGCTGTGTATTGAGGGTACCCCAAACTTCAGCCACCTACTACTCCAAGAGGGTGGAGCTCTTCTCCATCAAGGCTTCATATTCCTTGATATTGAATTACCCAAGTTGTATGTGGATTAAGTCTCTTTCACATTTGTTATATGTGAATCCTAGGTGAGCTCCTATTAGCCCTCTCCCTTCTCCTTGCAGCTTCATGCACTCACTCATGTTTGCACACATTCTAAAAACCCCTTTCAATCATGGTTTAGATTCTAAGTGCCAGTTACCTTTTCCCTCACATGCTCCATTTGTGATTTGCAGATTCCAATTTGTCACCAGATTCTTGGATCTGATGTTATTTCACATATACAACATATCATGTATGTTGCATTTGACCATGACATATAATGTATGCTACTTTTGACTATGATATCTTAAAGGATTGGCATCATTAGGCCCTTAACAAGAAAGATTATGCCATAGATCATTGCGTAAGGAGCTCTCTATGCTCAAGCACATAGAGTTATCACAAGTAGATGCTTGTGCACATGCAAAGGAGTGATGGCACATTGTAAATAAAAAGTCTTCGATGTAGGAAGAGGTGGTATACACAAGCTTCAATTTGTAACTAAAGAGGATTACAACATGAATTAGAACATGTAGCAAGATGTGGTTTACACAAGCCCCAATTCATAACTAAAGAGGATTAGAACATGGAAAGACCATGTTTTGAGAGGACTTAGACAAGTAGAGATAGCGATGACACACATCACATATTTGACAAGAAGAGACAAGACCATATCAAACTTAGGAGTGTCAATAGTCACTTGAATGCATACTTTGTATTTTTTCTAATTTCTTTGGTTTGAATCAATGTTTTCTTTACTTGTTATGCTAGTCTCTCATGGATAACTCTAATTGATTGCAAGCATCATGTGGTTGGTTGAGAGCCGATCGATGATGAGTATGCATATACATCTAGGCAAAAAACCAATAATCTCTTTTACATGCTTTAATCAAAGGGGGTAGAGTTTCATTGGTCTATTGAAAATGAGATAAGTCTCCCCCTTTTGCTTGTGAATCTAGTTTCTTTTGACTGTGATAACATTACTTAAGAACGCACTTCTCTCTAGCTTACAATGGAGCCTACATCAATGAGTAGTGATTTGGAGGGACACGGGTGGGATGTATAAGAGTAAGGGAAAGGGAAAGGATTGCCATGACATAAGGGAGGATGAGGACAAGGGCTCCTCTTAGACTAGTATTATGATGCAGTATGTTTCTACATTTTTACATCGTATTTTTAGGATGAGAGCATCATTTTAAATTTGCCTTCAAGCATTTTTTGTAATACCTCACCATATCCTTTATTGCAAGATTACAATTCTGTCTTTATCTTTGAAAGGTGTCTCTCACTTTCTATTCACATTCCTTTTTATATCATGTAACACTATGCTTGGGTGCATATTGATTTATAGTGGCATAAAATGGGACTAAAAGTGATCCCATTTAGCTCCGTTAAGGGTAACCACAATATTGAGTGACCAATTGCAATATTAACAACTAGGACCGCATGATTGGATCTACCCATAACATTGAATAATAGTTTAAGCATGCATGCTGATTTAATAAGTAGCCTGAATTATAGCTTTCTTTAAGCTTGAAAAACAAAAATATTACTATCTATAAATGGCCAGTGTGTAAAATATCTTAGTTTGATTCCTTAAGAGATAACATTACTTAATGGATTCAAATATGGTTGCACCATTTTAATTCTAACCCCAATCTTCCATAACTTTTTCTTGTTGTGGAGCGTGTAATTAGAGACTCTTTGAGTTTTATCTCTTAATAGATTGCATCTTGTTGCATTCATTTAATTATTAAATCAAATGTCTTATAGTTTTAATTTGTTATGGAGTACATAATCACAACTTTAGTATATAATCTTCCCGTATTGATGGCTCCAAATTGGGACATTGAATTCTATGTACATATGGATGGTTCCAAATATGCATTAGGGAGTGTGCTATGTCAACTTGGCAAGTACAACAAAGACTATCCAATCTACTTTGCAAGCAAGCAATTAGATGACACGGAGGTCAATTACACTACCACTAGAAGAGAAGCCCTAGCAATGGTCTATAGTGTGAAGAAATTCCAACATTATTTGTTGGCCATTGACTTTGTTACACACATCATCAAGACCTATTGTATCTTGTGAATCAACCTTGTATCACTAGTTAGATTTCTAGATGGCTTCTACTACTTTGAAAATTCAGCCTCAAGATAACGGTAAGGAAAAGAGCTCAGCAATACATTGCAGATCATACATCACGATTGATGGTAGGAAAAGAGCCATAAGGTATAGAAGATGACCTGCCAAATGTCACTTTATTTCAAACAAATGCTATAACCAAATGGTATGCATACATCATTAGGTATTTAATGACAGGAAGGCCACCCCCTGAACTGAGACTAGTGGAGGCAAAGAAATTAATTCTAAAAGCTACCCCCTACCAACTGATTGCAAGTCAACTATACAATACGTTTAATGATTAGATTCTCAGAAGATGTGTTATGCTACATGAAATCATGCCAATCATAAGAGAAGTTCATGAAGGCATAGTAGGAGGACAATTTGTAGGAAAAGCAATAGCAAGAAAAAATCTCTTAGGAGGATATTGGTAAGCCAACCCTTTGGGAAGATGCTTAGGACTATGTCAAATGATGTGATGTATGTCAAAGAACAATCAAACCCTAGCACAAGGATTTCAACCCCCTAATAATAGTTGCTACTCAACAACAACCGTTTCAAAAATAAGGGATTGATTTTGAGGGACCCATACATCTAGTGCAAAGGGAACACAAGCATGCTACATCATGTCACTCCACAGATGACTTCACAAATTGGGCTAAGCTAAACTACTTAGAAAGGCAAATGCCAGAAGCACAACAAAGCTCTTGTATGAAAATGTGATTACTCGATTTGGATGTCCCATTGAAATTGTGTCAGATAGAGGCACACATTTTGTCAATGAGGTAGTCCAAGAAATTTCATCTAGCTTTATGGTTATCGATAGAAAAAGCACACCATACTATCCCTTAGGGAATGGACAAGCCGAGTCCACCAACAATGTACTATGTATTTTCCTCACCAAAATAGTGGAGCCCAAGTGATCTAACAAGGCAAAAAAGTTTAATGTAGCCTTATGGGCATATTGAACCACACTAAAGGTCAATACAAGGTTTACACCTTTTCAATTGGTGTATGGCCTTGAAGCAGTGGTCCCACTATGGAATTTGTAATGCCAACCTATGCATAGCAGTGCAAGAATGCATGGGAGACCATGAGTCCCTCAAGGAGAGACTCTATTAATTGGAAAAGAATATAGAGACAAGGTTAGTTGCCTACCATGCCATCAAAGAAGAAAAACGAAGAAGGAAGGCACGGGGCATATGGCGAAGAGGCATAGCAAGGAATATGGGTTAGCATGGATTTCTAGAGAGGTATGAAGGATATTACTGGAGTTAGGTACGGATGTGAGAAGATCAGAAAAGAGAGTAGCAAGATAGGGGGAATGAAATTGAAGGTAGATCACATATTCCTCAGGCAGATCTTTGTCACTTTGGTAGGCATTGTGAGCTTCAATGTAGGATTTGTTTTGGAATTATATCCCAAGGAAGTTGATGGTGATTGTTGTAGTAAGAGTAGGAGTAATGGCAGCTTCTACCTGAAAAGGACAACTTGCACTCATATGGAAGTATTGCATCAGGCTTTAACTGAATGAGATTTGCATGCATTGAGAGATAGAACACATTTCTCTCATCCTCATACATCTTTTGGCATAGACCCAAGAAAGTCTTTGTGCTCACTGGGATGGTCCAATCAAGACCAGATATTGCATGTAGCATCATGAGTTGCAAGTGTTTCCACTAAATGCATACTCTTCCTTTGAGGTCATTCTCTTGATAGAGGACTGCAAACAAGTTCTTGGTATAATGTAGTGATGCCCTGTAGCAATAGATCTATTGCTTACTCCTCCACATCATCATTTGCTTGACTTAGGAGTTGAAGCTCCAATTTGGAAATTATTGAATTGTTGAGTTGCTTTTGATTGTCATGGTAATTGATCATTAAGCACGCAGAGTTGGAGTCTCTCTTATTCTTGAGCATCCAATTATTCTTTGGAATTCACAATTTTCTCTCTTGATGCTATGCATTTCTTCTCTAGTGCTTGAATTTGATGATAACCTTCTTTGAGGCTTTTCTACAACTCATTGCTCATCTCTATTGTGGCATGAATTTGATCATCTTTAAGCACCAAGCTTTCATTTAAGTACACCATTTTTTTTTTCATATCATCATACAAGACTTGTATTTGGGAGATGAATATCTTGACCTCTTTCTTTCTACTCAAGACATCAGATAGCCATAGGTGTTCTTGTTGGAGAAAAATTGTAGGTGGCACTGTGGTGACCTTTTAACCTAGCTTAGTGAACCCAAGGTTACACAGATTTTTACCATCGTTCAACTAACCCAAGGCAGTTGAACCTAACCATAGTTAAAGTTGACCAGCTTATCTGCCACATGGCTTTTTTTAAAAAGGAACCTTGGAGAAGGAAGAAAGTAGAGCTTTGAGCCTTTTACGATGATGGCGACGAAGGAGCTCAGGAGCTACGAGCTGCACTGACGAAGTGAGCCACTGTAGAGAAGCTGGATATGGGCTTGAGAAGGGAGCTTAGGAGCTGTGAGCTACGGCACAGAACGTGGGAGTAGCTCGTTGATGAAGTTGGAGTAGGAGCTGGAGCCGTCGGAGTTGTTCGGAGCTGTGCTCTATTCGTTGGAGTTGCATGCAGCCCGCTCGAGTCACAGAGGTCTTTTATAGGCGCGGACATTTGTGTGCAGCTGCTTAGGAGCTGCGTTGCTATAGGAGAAGCTGCCCGTTGCCGTGGTGCTACAGAATCGGTTGGTTGCTTGGAGTGTTGATGAGTCCATTTGCCATGTAGGAGGTATGCAGTGGAGCTTTTGCAATAAGCTTTGTGGAGGCCATTGAAGGGCTAGCTCATAGAGTAGCTTGTTGTAGAGTAGCTTGCTGCCTTGTAGAGTAGATGGATTGGAGTGAATGGCTACACAAGAGCAGCTGCCTGCAGTGGTTGAAGGCTAGCGAGCCGTGAATTGCTGTTTGCTGAGTTGATGGAGCGTCATAGTGTGTTGTGTCATAAGACCTTACTAATAGCTAGTTGTAGATGTAGAGCTCTCCTTATTGCTTGCTTGCAGGTCTCTCTTATCTCTTAGAAGTACCTATCTCTCTCTCTAAGAAGAAGAAGAAGAAGAAGAACAACTCCTCACAGATCTATCTCACAAACTAGATCTCTAAAAGGAACTCTCTCTCTCTCTATCTCTCTCTCTCTCTCTCTCTCTCTCTCAGGAATGACAAAAATATCTCAAAGTAATGAACAGAAGTTTTCTCAATGAATTCTCACAATTCTAAGTCTCTTGGTATCTCTCTAATTCTCTTAATAGGAGAACTCACAATCAAAAAATCTACATCTGATCTAGGAGAGCTAGGACCTAAGCTCTGATACCATGTTAAAGCGCATGGACCAAGCTCTCCTATGGACCTAATCTACTCTAATGACAATACTAATCTAAGGTGGATGAATCCTAAGAGTGATCATGATCTATAACTCAAGTCAATTAGGTTCCAAGATAGATTAGCTTGGACTCATAAAGAGAATCTTGAGATAGTGCAAAGTGCTTGATTGATATTACTTCAAATGAAACTCCCTTCTATAGGTGAGGGTACTTACATCCATATGCTTGCTCACATGTGGGATATCTCCTCCATGCCATGTGGTAGCTTGCCCTTTACTCATACCTTTACTCATACCTTTGCTCATACCTTTGCTCTACATGTGCTCATGGCACCACAACTCTCAACAGGGCGGAGAAGGGAGGGAGGAAGAGGAGATGGAGGAGAAGGGAGGAGGAGGAAGAGAAGATGGAGGAGAAGGGAGGAGGAGGAAGAGGGACTTCAAGGGAGGGAGGAAGGAGGAGAAGGGAGGAGGAGGAGGAGGGAATTCAAGGGAGGGAGGAAGGAGGGGAAGGGAGGAGGATGAGGAGGGAGTTCAAGGGTAGAGAGTGCAAGGGTAACAGCATGCTAGAAGATGATAGTGTAAGAGAGCATGGATGCAATGGAAATCAATTGCATGAACACAATAGTGAGCTTGAACACTAAATCCCAAAGAGTGGGAGCTTCATTCCATTTGAGAGATATTTATACATGTTGGTCTCTCTGCTTTTGGGGGGACCTTTTGGGTCTCTATACAAAGTGGGGGGACATTTTGGGTCTCTACACAAACTGGAGGGACCTTTTGGGTCACTACACAAAGTGGAGGGACCTCGGAAAGTGTAGGCTTTTAGTCTTTCTCTCTCTAGATTTAGTATTTCTCTCTCTAGATCTTGATTTTGCAAGTATGATTGGATATTTTCTAGAGAGGATTTTGGCTATCCTCATCCTTTAATATTTATCATACTATCTTTCAGGATCAAGATATTACAAGCGGAGCTTCGCCGGTACTCTACACACACAATGCTCTCATAGTTGTTGTCTTAGACTGCACTTCTGGCCCTTATTGCCACAGGGTTAACCATTGGGGCCCACCAACTCAAGCCTTTCAAAGAAAATCATGGGCTAAATGCCCCATGTATTTGCACCTTAGACAGTGGCATGGTAATCCTAATACCTCAAGTCTTTGACGAAGTGTATCTCCCTCGAGAGTTTCCAAGAGAATCACCTCTAGGAGGGCTTTTGGGCTCTCCACAACCAATCAGAGGTGAGGAAACCCATCATTTGCCACTATAGAGCTGCCAACTTTGAAGGATACTCTAGTATTTTATCAAATGCTTGTTTGATATAAGAAAGGATGGCCCTATACTCCCTCAATAGCTCTGGGACACAGAGCATCACTCAAAAATGGGAAAGATGGCAAGTTGAGTCCATGTCCTCTATTGTAAATCCCTGATACTAAGGGAAAAGATACATGAAATGTGGGCCCAAGAGAATAGGGCTCGTCTCCACAAGAGCCAGAGTAATATGGAGCAAAGCTAGAGGAAACACACTTTATTCATAAATGGTGACCTCCTAGATGTGTGGTTGCCATCTAATGCCAGCTGGCCTAGATCCAAAATCCCTGATCTATCTCCTTGAGGGAGTGAGACCAATTGTCCTCCCCACCACTTCCCTGTCCTATAGTAGATTCACTGCTTGCTATACCTATTTCTTATCAGCTGGTTATAGGAAAACTTGGACGATTGGGGGAGTCTAGGGTGCTACCATAGATCCCCTCTAGCTACCAAAGGTCGCCACCAAGAGTACCAATCACCAAAGATATCAAGAGGAACTTGTTGTCCGTTTCTGCGATCAGTCCGTTTCTGCGATCACGGATCGGGTGCTCAAAGTTTAATTCGATAAGAATGGTGCACAGATCCTAGATCTTCAAGGAAAGGTCATTGGTAAAGGTACACGGTGCAACAACATCTACAAACTCTCAGCTTTCAATGCTTGAGCCGATGTGAAGAACACTAAGTTGTGGCATGAGAGGTTTGGTCATCTAAACCTTAACTCTTTGAAGGAGATGCATAAAAGTGGAATGATTGCAGACCTACCAGAAATTTCAGATCTGCCCAATGTATATGAAGCTTGCATGATGGGCAAGCAACATCGACAGCCCTTTCCTAAAGAGGCCAATAGGGCAAAGGCTCCTCTAGAGCTCGTTCACACGGACCTCTGCGGAAAGATGGAGACGGAAGCTTTGGGTGGTTCCTACTACTTCATGACGCTGATCGACGACTACAGTAGAAGGATATGGATATACTTCCTAAAGACTAAAGACGAGGCTTTTAGTAAGTTCAAGGAATGGCATGTAATGGTCGAGAAAGAAACGGGAAAGAAGGTGAAGAAATTGAGATCAGACGGAGGTGGAGAGTTCACATCAACTGAATTCGAGAGTTACTGCAAAAGTCACGGGATCAAGAGGCAGAAACCCCCGCCACATACATCACAGCAAAATGGAGTAGCAGAACACAAAATGCACGTCATCTGTGAAATGGGCAGGAGTATGATGAAAGGGAAAGATTTTCCAAAGACTTTCTGGGCTGAAGCATGTAACACTACAGTTTACATTCTGAATCGTAGCTACACAAAAGCTGTAAACGGGATGACTCCACTGTAGGCCTTTTCTGGTAAGAAACTTTCAGCTGCACATTTCAGAGTTTTTGGATGTGACTGTTTTGTGCATGTCCCTGATGTTAATAGGACCAAATGGGAACCGAAGAGCCGAAAGTGTATTTTCTTAGGCTACAGTGAAGAGGCAAAGGGTTACCATCTCTATAACCCTGTTACCAAGAAGGTAATAGTAAGTCGCGATGTGGTCTTCTCAGAACAACCGTATCAATTGGAGAAGGATGTTTCCTTCCCAGACAACTAGGACCAGGATATCCATCCAGTACCACCACCAACAGTAGACCGAACTCCCCCAACGGTGCTTGGGAGGATTCAAGATAAAGAAGATGAAGAAGAGCCTGTAGAACCACAATGGCAAAAGCCATTCCCGAAGTGGGTAAAGCAGCTTTTGGACGGCAGAGAACCTCTAGCCATTGAGGAGGAACCATCCGAACACCGTCGGTCCAAGAGATTAGAGGAGCAAAGAAGGGCACTGGAACACTTGGTCAACTATGCGTTGATGATAGAAGTGATCCATGCTGATGAACCCAAGTGTCTTGAAGAGGCACAGGGTGATGATAGGTGGATGGAGGCTATGCAGTCGGAGTATGGCTCCATAATGAGAAGAACAATACTTGGGACCTTGTGGATCATCCACCAAAACGCAAGGTAATCGGCACCAAGTGGGTGTACAAGACCAAGTACAAATCCAACGGCACGTTGGATAAGTACAAGGCTCGGCTCATGGCAAAAGGATTTGCACAAGTACATGGTTTTGATTATCAGGATACTTTTGCTCCCACAGCTCGACTAACCACAATTCGCAGTGTTTTGGATTTAGCTGCCCAGGGAAGTTGGCCCGTGTTTCACATGGATGTAAAATCTGCCTTTCTGAATGGGGATCTCAAGGAGGAGGTATACGTGGAACAACCACCAGGTTTTGTGATCCTCGGTTCAGAAGGTAAAGTCTATAAACTAAAGAAGGTACTTTACGGGCTGAAACAGGCCCCACGAGCGTGGTACCAGTGAATTGAGGCCTACTTTCTGCAAAACGGGTTCAGGAGGAGCCCATCAGATGCAAATTTGTATATCTACAGAGAAGGAGGCAGGTGTATAATCGTGGTCCTTTATGTGGACGACCTTGTCATAACAGGGAACCATGAAGAGAAGATCTCGCAGACAAAGCATTTGCTAGGAAGAGAGTTTGAAATGACAGACCTCGGACTGATGCATTTCTATTTGGGGATTGAAGTTTGGCAAGAGCCAAAATAGATCTTCATTTCATAGCTCAAGTATGCTGGAGAGATATTGAAGGCATTTGGCATGGCTGAGTGCAAGACAATTGGTACCCCTATGGAGGTTGACGTGAAGCTCTCAAACGAGGATTCATCACCACTGGTGGATGAAGCGAACTACAGAAGTCTTGTGGGCAGTTTGATTTACTTGTGCAACACACGGCCGGACATCAGCTTTGCGACAGGTGTACTAAAAGCAGGTTTTCCAATAAGCCTCGGGAGAACCATTGGAGGGCAGGGATGCAGGTGCTGAAATACATCAAAGGCACACTTGATAATGGCATCACCTATACCAAGGGCAACATCTTGATTGGATTTTGTGACTCGGATTGGGCAGGAGACATGGATAGTAGGAGATCAGTGACAAGTTACTGTTTCTCACTTGGATCTGGAGTTGTGTCATGGGTCAGCAAGAAGCAACCCACAGTTGCTCTTTCTTCTACCGAGGCTGAGTACAAATCAGCATCCTTTGCTTCTTACGAGGCAGTGTGGTTGAGGAGGATTCTGGGGGACATGGGTGCAGTGTAGAACAAGCCTACGTAGTTATCATGTGACAATCAGAGTTGCATGGCGATTGCAAAGAACCCTGTGTTCCACGCTTGCACAAAACACATTGAGATTCAATATCACTTTGTACGCGAGCTCATCATGGATGGAGAGTTCGACTTGGTGTACTGTCCAACTACAGAGAATGCTACGGACATCTTCACAAAGGCTCTTGGAAGAGACTTGCCAGAGAGGCATCTTCATCGACTTGGCATGGACAAAAAAAGTAAGTTCACTTGTGAGTGGACATTGAGGGGGGGTGTTAGATATCAATGCTCCACTCTCATGTAACTACACGGGAACCAGCTAACTCTACTTGTAAGCCCCCCATAGGAGGAGAAGGCATTTGAGTAGCTCGGTTATCTGGTAGGTCCTGGTTTAGACATTATATGGGGGCCATGTGTGGCCTGATGGCTGGACGGAGTTGGCACACTGCCAACTAGGCTACATGCAAGTACGGGAAGGCATCCCATGACTGACCGCATTGAGGGTAGACGGAGCATTTCTCGGGGCAGCCCACTCTCGGGTTGCGGGGCCCGTTTAGAGTCCCAGATGATCCCGGATGGCTATGGGCCGAACGGTGATCGTAGGTCTGTTGCTCTATTTTGGGCACCGGTTTTATCGTGTGGTTGGTGGCCTATCCGACCCCTAGTCGACCGTTTTGGACGGACTAGGTTGGTCACCCAATTGAGACCAACCGACTACGACTAGTGGCTATATAAGAGCAAGCCCGTGAAGCCCATTTCATCACTGGCTACAGCAACCCTAATTCCTTAGCATCTAGCCTCCGTCCTCTACTGTTTCTGGCATGCCATCGAAGATTCTCTCACAGGAGCGCACAGCTGGGACGCACAGCTGGGAGGCAGCGCCATCTATTGTATCAGTTCTACAGTAATCAAATTTTTGATTCTCCATACTATCTATTTTCTCTCTTGCATATGAGATCCTATTATTTGTTGAGCACAAACGTTGTATTGTTTTCTTACAGACCACTCACTTGTCACTCACATAAAAAATGGAGCAAGGAAGTTCCTTGCCCCATTACAATAATCCATTACTTATAGTTCATCAATTCTCTTCTACGAGGCAGTTCGATGAACTGCCTTCCTAATTCTAATCAGTAACCTCTCTAAACCACAAACTCCTATTGGACCATCTACTTAGTGTCATCGTGGCCATCCTTGTTGTCCAAAATCTTATTACTTGGTGGCATCTATTGCTTGTTTGCTGATTATGCTAATAATGCAACGTGTGTTGTCAGGCAGGGCACTATTGTTGGTCTTGGTGGAAACATGAATACTATCTGATAGAGCTCTTGCATCAAATAGTATCCATCAAAGAAGACACTATTGCATGTCGGCAACAGATATATATCCATAAAGCATTCATCAATTATAGAAGCCCATGCTGCATGCCATGGCAATCCGGAGAAGCGAGAGATATAGTTGCCACACAACCATGACTTCAAATGCTCCTGGGAAGTGTCGATGGGGTGAGGTGCTTGGAACAAGGATGAGTGAATTACAAGGCGGAAGGATCAAAAGTGAGTGGGACATCAATGGTGGATGTAGTAGCGAAACAAAGTTTGAGCGTAGACTCATGCTTAGAGGACTATGAAGAAATAGGGGATACTATAACAAAAAGAACGAAGTACACAGAGGCAAGCAAAAGAGACAGGAGGAGGCTGGAGAGATGGATGCTATAAACTGAAATGCAAAAGGGAAACAATGAAATTGTAAAGGTCCATGCATCCAAATTGCTTATGGTGCAATGGGTCGTCTTGAAAATTAAGTCAAAGATAGCTATAGTTTTGCAGTCGTGAATCTAATATTGAGCCCATAACCCTTCATAGTAGTTAATCCACCATTAAGGCCATGATGCCCTTGTGGATGTTGAAGAGTCTAATGTGGCTACATGGAAGACCGAGGTGCAATCTCCCTAAGTAACTACAAGCTTGGCATGCATTTACCCCGCTTTTGTTAAAGAACTTTGGGATAACCTGTCCCTAGAGGTCAACCAATTGAACTATTCCATTGTTAAATACTTTGATAACCCTGTATGGTCCATCCATCCAAGATTGAAATTGGTTTTGAGAGAACCAAGCTTGGCATTATATAACAAGGAGAGCATCCCTTTCTTAGGATGATTGGGTACAATGCACTTATCATGCCAAGCTTTCCCACAACATTGAATTACTATTGAGACCAAGCTACTTGGAGCCATAGCTTGTCTAACTCAACAAGTTGATGTAATATCCTTGGGCTCACCAAGGTGATTTTTGGCAGCAACTCATAAGCTCAGTACCAAAAACTCCTATGGCATCACTACTTCTAATCCAAAAGCCATGCGAAAAGGAGTGAGATTAGTGGTTACCTTGTATGCTATCTGATAGGTGCATATGGTTGCATGTAGATTGGTGTCCCAATCATGCCTATGGGAGCCCATGGTTTTAGTGATGGTCAACTTTATTGTCTTGTTGGAGGACTCAGCTTTGCCATTACACTAAGGATAGTATGCTATTGCAACCCGATTCATTAGAATATTTTCAAACACGAACTAGGCTATACTACAAGCCGAGTTGTCATGTAGAAGGCTTGGCTTCAACCCACTTGGTTGCATGATCTATGGCTACCAAAACATATTTATTATGAGAATATTGTGTGGTTTTGAAGGGATCCATAAAGTCTAATCCCCACCTTTGAAAAGATTCCAATATTTGGCTTGGTTGAAGAGGCATATGATCTTGTGGAAGCATTTGATCTATTCGTTGGCACATACCACACTTGGCACATTGAACATGGGTAAATATAAATAAAGTTTCCCAATATAACCTGGCTTGTAAACCTTTTGAGCTATTAAGTCACCACTAAAGTGACAAACAGCTCTGGGGGGTCACTAAGGAATATGTAAGATAGTTTATGCGATCAATGGAAGGGGTTTTATATTTTTAATGGAGTTACATAAAATATACATACACAAGGGTTTTGTAAATTCAAAAAGTGAAAATTTTCATACATAAGGGATACTTTATCATCTCAAAATTTACAAAAATGGGTGTGTAAAGGTTATAAAAATCCATAGGTAGGGGGATTTTTAATACCCTTTGATCACAGGTGCTATATGGGCTTTTTACATAGTGCCCCCTTGGCCACCAACAAGTCCAATATGTGCCTCGGTGAGGATGATTTGCATGTCGTGTGGTAACACCCATTTGCATAACATGCCCTCTACTCCTTGGCAACATAATTGGCCTCTAATTTGACTATATTTTCAAGCTTTTAAAGCCAATTTCCTTTGCTTGTCTCAAGAAAGATACTTGTAGATAGATACCACATTAATTCATCATATTCCATGTCAAAGAATCCAATGGCAAACAATTGTGCATCTGAGAATTTGGTGTTTGTGAATAATCTTAAAGTTGAACTCTTGTAATAGAAGACTCCATCTAATCAGACATCCTTGAATGAAAATTTGTTGATCAGGTGCAATAATGCTTGGTGGTCCACATTGTTTACCATACCATGTGCTTCCCACTTAGTAGTACTATAGCTACATTTAGTCGGTGTCATCAACCTGCTTGCATAATAGACTAAGTAATCTAGCTTGCCTTCTTGGTTGAGCTAGGATAGTCCCAATGGCATAGCCACATGCATCAACATGGACATGAAAGATGATATCCCACCTTGGTTGTTGTAGAATATGTGTTTCAGTGGTGGTTGGTTTCTCAAGTTCATAAAATGCCAACTCATTGTTCCGCTCGAGCTTGGTACCTTTCTTGGTCAACCAATACAAAGGACCTTCAATCTTTGCAAAATCCTTGACAAATTGTGTATAAAAGCTTATGAAACCCACAAAATACCTCATTTGTTCCTGTAGCCACCTCGCTACATCATGTGCAGGGTTCCAAGGATTTTTGTCACTTATAGATATATTGGTGTTGTCATCATTTTATATATGTGTATCTTAGGACCTCCAGTCATAATTAGATAAGAGACATAGGCTCAAGCTTATAAAGTAATGTTGTGCATGCTTGCATGATAGAACCTTTCATCAACACAATTAAGGTAATGAAGGCTTTCACTTCCCTTGAGTGTTTAATGTTCAAAAGGAGGTCCAGGCATCAGAAGGAGATTCCAAGGTTAGGATGAGGTTCCAAGGTTTATAATAGATGCACGGTGGAGAACTCGTCTGCCTCATAGATCTTGGAGAATAAGGGTTGAGAAAATAATCTAGGACCATAAAGGTTTAAGAGAAGCATAGGAGTGGGAGAGAAGGAACGTGTAAGGGAAAAGAGGATTAGGGAGAAAAGGGAGGAGAATGAAAAAAAACAAGGAGAGGAGGAGCTACAGGGTTGGAGAAACAAGAAGTAGGAGACAGGGTAGGACATGGTATTGAATGATGATAGTGCAAGGGAGCATGGACACTTGGAGACAATTGCACAAGAACACCAAAGTTGAACTAACCACAATGCTCCAAAAAGTGCGGGCTTCATTCCATCATGAGATATTCATACAAGTTTAGAGATCTTCTCTATCTCCATATAGGAATTGTAGGACTGTCTCTCTCTACATCTAGGAATCGCATGTAGAAACTGCATGTAGAACTTGAATGCACATATAGGAATGGCATGTAGAACTTGCATCTAGCACTTGCATGTAGGAGTTGCATGTAGGATGCACATGTAGGAATCACATGTAGGAGTTGCATTTAGAATGTGCATGTAGGATTCCTAAGAGAGATTCTTCAAAGATTATTCCTAGGCTCATGTAAGTACAAGCATAGATTTGCCCCGCTAGTCTACATGCACATTATGTGTTGCTTGAGTCCTTGTTGGCATACACCTAGACCAACTTCATTGCCCATTGTCGGGTTATGGCTCATTGTTATCATGGAGTTGGGAAGTTGTGCATGTAACCCAATGGCTGTGGATCTTGTGGCATGCAAGTCGATCATGTTCCAATGCCTTAGCACCATACGAGTTTTGCTCAATTTCTAGAAAGCACGTCTCCACCATCTATTCAAAGAGACATATGTGGTGAGCTTCTAAGAAGATGACTCTTTGATAAAGCCTGCTTGTAGTTTAACCATCGATACATCCATTGGGATTAAAACTAGGTGTAGGGAGATGGAGATCAATATGGAGGGGAACCTCAAGACTGAACTCCAAGGTTTTGCAAAAGATAGCACTCTATGATAGGATATGGTCAATGTTTCCTTGCATACATTGTTCATGTTGCTGAAGTGCCCGTATCATTTTACCATGGATATTCCATCCAACTCCAGAGTATGCATTAGGAAAAAAGGAAACTCATTTTGGGGCCTTTTAGCCTAGAAGGAAAATAGGCCTCCACCAATCAAAAGAGGGCCAACATAACATTGAAAAAATACAAAAAAGAAGAAAAAAGAAATATTGTCAAGTTTGCATTCAATGAGGATACTTGAGCTACTTTATTTATATACGATGTATGGTGAGAATTAGTACTTCTGACATGACCAACGTGTTCGGAGCGGTAGGCCAAAACCCCTAGAATGACATTTGAAACACTAAAAACAGGCACTCGAAGGCTCGAAATAGGCATCCAAGGTTAGTTATTTGTACGATCTTCATCCAAAGGGTGTATGTTAGCATCCCAAAATGGTGCTAGCATGGTACTGCATAGAACTTGGGATGGGTTCTGAGGCAAGGAGGTGCACGGAGGTACACATTCAAGAAGACCTCATCAAACACTTTGGGTCACCTCTAATCAAGTTGTGGATCCAACTTGTGGATCCATGCTTCAATAATATGATGGTGGAGAATGTTGACTAGGAAGCTATTCAAGGTATGGCCATCCATTGTTTCAAGCCTTCCTATTTAGGTATTTGTTCTAGAATTCCTTGATGGGGTTACTTGGAATTGGGATTACATCATAATCATCCCCATTTTGGTTGGAATCGGGATTGGGAGTCCGATTAGGATCATCCAGGCCTTGATATTCCAAATCAAAGATCGGGTCCATTATTGTTGATGGCATTTGATGCCGGTGCATGGAGAGAAGATGGTGACCTAGGGAGCAATATGGAAGGGGGTTAATAGTGGGAGGGATATATGAGGGGAGTGTAGGTAGAACTGAGAAAATGGATTGAGCAAATTGCTAATCTTTGATGGTAGTATTAGCAATAGGAGGGAAGAAGTTAGGATTGAGGGGATAGTCAGTATAAGAGTTTTGATTGAGATGGAAGTGGTGAAAAGCATGCGCAAAAAGATAGTGAAGGAAAAAGAGATTTGATTGAAGCTTTGGACTTGATTAAGAGGGTGGTAGTAGATAGGGGAAGTGAGGTTAGGAGATTGGCATAGAGAGTGGTGAGATATGGAACGTTAGAGGTGAGACAGGCCAAGTAATCCTCTAACACATCTTTTTCTTGGTGAGATGAGATCATTAGCTATACTACAAGGGCGAGATGGTGGAGGTGTCATTCCCTATGGATAAGATTGAGAGCTTTTGGAGTAGAGGTAGCAAACCACTGTAAACCACTGATGACCCTGAGGGGAGGACTACCCATGAGGCATACATATGCAATGAAAGCATTAGTCTTGAGTGTAGTAAACCCTGCATGGATGGATAGGCAAAATATATTTCTTTCATATTCTATCAAGTCTTGACAAATTTTGTGCAAAACTTTTTCCCCTATGGAACGTTCCCATGTCATGGTTGGGTGAGTAGATAGAAGCACATCATATGAGATGATATTCTACTCGTATGGCTACCAAGAGCGCTTGGTAAAGTTCCTCCATTTGCTTTGCATTGACTGAGGTCAACTTCTTGTTAGGGGTTTGTAAGAGTGATGTACCATGAATTGGCATTGATAGCTATATTTGGCTCTACTAGAGATTGGAAGTCATTTCAAACAGAGCCAAATATAGCTATCAGCTACTGCTATTGCTGCATGAATTCCAACTTGTCTGGATTCCTTAGAATTGGAGTTGGATATCTGTGACAAGTTGGCATTCCAATTCCCAGATGTGCTTCTCCTTGGCCAAGCTACTAAAATAATTCTGACATTTGTTGCATTTGTTTAGCTTGATGTTGGAGGATGGTAGACAGTGATGAGGTTTGTCAAAATTGTTGATATATTTGGTGCCCATGCATCCATTCTAACCCTGAATAGTTGACGAGGTGTTGCTCTATCAGTAGTTCTGACGCTTGGGTGCAGGAGTCCTATTGTTTATCTTGTAATAAAATCCTTTGTGGCTCATTGATTTCCATGATGTTGGAGGTTTTCTCTTGTACAATTCTAGACTCTAGATCTTTTTGCTATTAGATATCTATTGGATGTGATTGTGTTTTGATCTACAACATCTCCTGTCAAAACTCTCCATCAGAGTTAGTTGTTCCTCTGGGGCATTCTCATTGGACAGTGTGGCACAAAGAGGTGATTGGATTGTTCCCATGCTAGTGACAAGAGTAAGTCTAGATCCTCAAGAGCTTATGGTAATAGTGGTAGGGCCATTTCCTTTTTTAGTACCTCTGTATTGATGATCACTATCAATAAGTGGGGAAATCTACATTTTTCGCTTGATGAACCATCGACTTTCTTTGTTAACAAGAGGACCAATGTTAAATCCAACCTTGTTTTAGCTTCCTACTGTAAGCAGAGCAAATGTGTGGACTGGACAGAATTGATTCTTTCCACACCCAAAACCCAGATTATGGATAGAAATTAAGCTACTTACTTGAGGTTAGGGTCTATGATTCTACAAAGTATTATTCGATCCTATGGAGCTTGGTGCTTGGGGAGAGGAAATGTTGAATTTCTTGAAACTTAGATATCTATTGGATGTGATTGTGTTTTGATCTACAACATCTCCTGTCAAAACTCTCCATCAGAGTTAGTTGTTCCTCTGGGGCATTCTCATTGGACAATGTGGCACAAAGAGGTGATTGGATTGTTCCCACGCAGTGACAAGAGTAAGTCTAGATCCTCAAGAGCTTATGGTAATAGTGGCAGGGCCATTTCCTTTTTTAGTACCTCTGTATTGATGATCACTATCAATAAGTGGGGAAATCTACATTTTTCGCTAGATGAACCATCGACTTTCTTTGTTAACAAAAGGACCAATGTTAAATCCAACCTTGTTTTAGCTTCCTACTGTAAGCAAAGCAAATGTGTGGACTGGAAAGAATTGATTCTTTCCACACCCAAAACCCAGATTATGGATAGAAATTAAGCTACTTACTTGAGGTTAGGGTCTATGATTCTACAAAGTATTATTCGATCCTATGGAGCTTGGTGCTTGGGGAGAGGAAATGTTGAATTTCTTGGTGCTTGGTCCTTGAGGAATATTTTCCCCCTTTAGTTGGAATTGAAAAAGCATTTTAGATCACTATAGTATTGAGATAAAGATTAAGCGGTCTCTAGTTTATGGTAATGATGCCAGATTTGCCAGCATATTCATCCCTAGTGTGATATGAATGGAGAAATTCCTGAATATATGCTTTCATGGTAGGAGTTTCTTGCAAGTATTGTAGGTGTTTTAACAAAGTTTCACATCCCCTTTTCCCTAGGAAAGCTTTATGTGGCATATGTCAAGGGAGGTGGCCCCACAAGTTCAAAGGACTCAGGTCCATCAATGGTCATGTAGTGGGGAGAAGGCTTGGGCTGCACTGATATTTTTCCTAGATGGTTGCAAACTTGGGTGGGGTCTCATTGATGAGGTTGTGGACTCTTGCATTGAATCTTCTTTAGCTTCAACATTGCTCCACGTCCATCCATTTTTAATAGGATTTTATCGTAGCCATTAGACTTATATCAATGTGTATGTAGGTGTGATAGTAGTGCATGAGGACAATATGTGTGTTGTAAAAGATGTAAATTCATGACATGCTTTAAGCGAAGGAATAAATTATGCTATAGAGGGTTTTATTGATGCAATTTATTATATTGTATATGCAAAATTATGTGATTGCACGTGACCGAACAACTAGGCAAAGACTTTCGATGAGCTTGTTTTGGACATTCATAGGGTAGCTAGGACCACCTCTGTGCCCTAGGTGAAATCAATTCGGTCTCCTATATGTGAAAAGACGTACATATGTAAATAAGTACGCATGTGACAATCTAGTTCTAACTAGGGGAGATTCCCAAGTCTCTATTTTTGGCAAGAATGGCTTGCGAGCTATCATGGAGGAGTTGCGAGTTGCCATTTTAGTGCTTAAGTCTATTTTTGTTGATTGCCAAAGTGAATTAAACTCCATCAAGTGTGTGTAGTAGCACAGTTCCAAATGGATTCATCTTTTTTACTCTGTAAGGCCCTTAACCTAGATATCTGAGCTTGCCCTAATGGATTTTGGCATTATAGAGTAGAACTGGGGCACCTTCTTTGATATCTTTATCGTTGAGGTTTCCTGTCAAACTATGCCTTTCTTCTTTGTTTTTCGATTTCCATGTCATGGTCCACAAATTCAAACCCAATGTGTAAATGAAGATTGGAATGGAGAATACACACAAAAAAGAAAACCAATCTAACATCAATGAAACAGATCAAGCATCTTCTACAACACCCAATAGTACTAATAGTCGGGCAGGCACCCTCATAGTGCTATGAAAGCTTAGCGAAGTCCCTAGCCATTTCAAAAATTATATAAGGGGAGATGCAACAAATAGCAATGTTTGGACGAGTTAGGGAATCAGAGCTCAAGGAAACAGATAGCCTAGGGGAAACCCCAATTTATGAGGGGAAGTCTAATCAAAACATGAAAATTAAACCTTGCTTTGGATAGAGAAGAAGAAAAGTCTATATACGTTAGTGAACAATTCACACAAGAAGAAGAAAAATAATTAAGGGAAGAAGAAAAATCTATATACGTTAGTGTTGATGGAATGTAGTGATTGTATGGCTTTGTCCCACAAGAAAATGAAAGGATTTCTTCCGAAGTTGTAGTATATACAATACCTATCAAGGAAGGATTCAAACCTAAGGTACGTGGATCCTACAAAACACATCCAAAGTATGGTACCCATGTCTATGAAGAACTTGAAAAACTGCTTGATGCCACTTTCATTTATGAGATTGAGCACACAGACTAGGTATCACCAATTGTGATTGTGCCAAAGGAGAAAAAGAAGCTCAACATATGGGATAATGAAGACATGAAAACTCAACATTGTGTGGTACATGACAAAAGGATTTTGAAATTCTCATTGCAATTCTTACTAAGTGTGATAGTTTATGACATGAAGTAGTGACTAGGGGTAAGTATAACAGGTGCCTTAGAAGGCATGTTATTGTACAAGACATATTACTAGGGATGGAACATGGAGGGACCTATGCATACAGTTCTATCCCAAAGCATTCTTTGAGGGGAATTCCAAATGCACTAATATCTCAAAGGTTCAAGGGGTTTATTGAGGGAGGGTGTGCCTTCTTCCATTTTAAAACGAGAAATAGAAAGAGAAACAAAAGACCATCTTCATAATGCAGCCAATGTTTGTATTAATTGAAAGATCAGATTGAATACAACAACTTGTGGCTACACTTCCACGTGCCTTGACTTAGGCTTGGAGCTCTAGGAGCCAGCAGCCTTCTTCTAGTCTTGCTAGGACTTAATCCTAGACTACAAATCCACTACTCAACTAAGAAGTCATCTCCCTAACACATTTACTACCTCTATTTAGGTGAGCTCACTGCCCAAGCTAGGATGGTCGAGCTTATCACCTTCTATACCTATTCTCTCTTTGATTGGTTGGACCGTGTTCCATGATTGGGTCTCCAATGCGTCTTCTTGTGCTCCTCCGTAAGTTTTGGGGCAGCACCACTCTATCTATGGTGTTAGCCAAATCCTCATTCCGATTCCCTACATAGCCTCCACCCAAGTTGTTGTCATCGTGAGTTGCAATCTAAACATGACCATAGCATAAGTTACCTACTATTAACCAGAGGTTGCCATTATTCAAGGGCGTCAGGGAAGGTGGGACAAAAAGCTAATGTACCACCTATCTTTATTAGGAGGCGTCTATCATCTCTAAGGATATTTTCCCTTATTTTTTCAAAAAACAAAGTTTATCTCATGCATGAATGTGCGGGACATTTTTTGGGGAAAATTATAAGTCCCAAATCCCTTTAATCTAAATCAAGGGCCCTAGTGAGAAGGGTACCCTCTAGGTAGTCCAATATTAAAAGTTATGGACCCCCTAAGTCGAGAAAAATGGCTCCTTAGTGGTGAGCCTCTTACCTAGGTCAATATATCCAAAAGCACCTCCCTATTTAGGAGGTAAGGCAAGGTGTGTGTGTGTGTGTGTGTACACTTTCTTACCCCCAAAAAAATTTTGCATGAACAATACATACATACATACATAAATACACACACACACACACATACATAAATACACATGTATATATGTATGTATGTATGTAGGTAGGTAGACACACACTCACATACATGCATGCATGCACATGCATACATACATACTATGAGTGTGTGTTTGTGTCATGTGTACACACACACACACGCACGCATGCATCTGTGCACGCACACGCATGCGTGCACAAACACACCTATACAGATACATTTACATATACATGTATACTATACATGTACATGTACATATACACTTACATACGAGATACATATACACATATACATATACATATACATGTACATGGACATATTCGTATATATATGCATATGCATATAGACATACTTACATACATATATGTATGTATGTGTGTATATGTATACGTATACATATACACATGTATATGTATGGGTTGTTGCTCAAGAGTTTTTTTTCCAAGTCAAACAAACATATGAGCTTCATAACGGTGTCGAGCATTGGCTTGTTCTCCATCCTATGTGTTTGGAGTTTGTGCAATGATTGCTAGATCACTTTCATTTTGCCATTTGGACAACTGTAGGAGAAAAGGGCATGGTGGAACACATACATACATATATGTGAGAAAGAGAGAGAGAGAGAGAGAATGTGTGTGTGTGTGGCCTATTCAAAATTAACCTAGACAAATGTAAGCTATACTAGACTTGTACTCGGTTCTTGAGTAATTTAAGTCAAAGCAATTAGTGTTCACAATCAAAAGTCTCAGAAACTTGCTAGGGTAGGAAAACTTGCAGCTTTATGGGTCAATATAAAGTCTGAAATATATTTTTTCTTTTTTCCATAATAGTCTAAATAGTCATCAAACTCCCTTGTTAGTCCCAACTGGACAATCACATGTTGGATATAGACAAAATTATTTAATCGTGTTATAAAAAGTACAACTTAAGGTGCAAACCAAGGTTCAAAGTTTGGTATTAGGTCATGAGGATGGACTTGAGAGCTCAAGCGCAGCTAGTGCATGTTGAAGCACCTCGATTATATACCAAAAGGTTGTTGAAGGCGTACTTTTCCGGCCATTTCAAGTAATCTTGATATGCACAGATTCTGCACAGAATCAGATTCACACTCAACATCTGAACAAGTACTTAAGTTCGTACTTCTTGAATATGTTTAGTGAAGATAAGGTTCAATTCCAATCCATAGTTTGTTATTCCTTTTACCAACAATTTTTTGATACATTAATCGTGCTCCAATGCATTATTGAGTGTCGATCATGTGATCCTATTCTCCTAATCGCTCCTCTACCCAAGAGTATTGATTTATTATCTATCACCTCCCCTCGGTCTCAATTAAGATAAGCTTATTGTATTAATCAATCTAATCTAACAAATTAGCCTAGCTCTCTGCCCTCGTAATCACCCTCACTGAGCCTCTTCGCTCCACTTTCCACTCAAAACCTCTGCCCTGCCTCTCCCCAAAACCTCTCCACTCACAGCACCCTCTCCCTCCACTCATGCCTCTTAGCCTCTCTACCTCCTCCCTCCCCTCTCCCTCTCCCTCTGATCTCTCCTCTCCCTCTCCCTCTCCTACTCCCTTTGATCTCTCCTCTCTCTCTCCGCCCCTTCGCTCAGCCCCCCCCCTCTACCTGCCCTCAGCTCCTCCCCCCTCTCCCTTCACTTCCTTGCTCAACCTCCCTCCGTCCCTCTACGTTGCACCCACCAGTTTCTCTCCCTCAACTCCCTACCTCCCCCTCCCTCACCTCCCTCATATATTGGCTAAGGGCGGCTCGCATGGAATGTTCTGGAACAAAAATTCCAGAACGAACATACTGGAACTTGTATGCTTACCTGATGTTAATCACGCGCGCTTAATTTTTCAAAATGCCTTAGCTTAATTTGTGCAGGCGCCTCCCAAAACACACTGACAAATTAATTAATACCGAGTTTTTCTCGCTGGGGGGCCCTATTAGATATATCCTTAAAAAATACAGATATATTCGAAGAAAATACTAGATATATCCTTAAAATTTGTTTTGTCGCATAAAAACTCCTATCCTTTGTATTTAGAATTAGTGGTATATAATATATTAGTCTTTTCATGATCAAAATTAGTGGTATATAATATATTAGTCATTTGTATCCTTTGTATTTAGAATTAGTGGTATATAATATATTAGTCTTTTCATGATCAAAATTTGGAGCTTTTTGGCCTGCCCTCATAAGGGTAGGTCTTAGTAACGAGTTGCAATCTTGAAAACGAAAAATGATTTTCCCTTTTAATTATTTGCAGTCTTGATTTTGTGGTGATTTGATTGGTTGTTTGCCACGTGTGCTAGTTCCTTCAAGGTAGTGGTAGTGTTTTTTTTGGCATGCCCAAGAGAAACGAAATTAAGTGTTAAAGTATTTGATAATCCTAAGAAATTCATGGCATGATAATCAGAAGAAATTCATGGCATCCCCTGATTGGATGGTGGCCACTTGTTGGTCCTTGAGGTTACGAGTGTTAGTGTATTCTAGTTCTGTTTTAGTTAGCATGGAAAATTTCCTAAGATGGTAAATTGCTATGTTTAGCCTTCCCGAGTGTCAATATCGGATTTGATTGGGGCTAGTTGCGTGCAAGTGTGGGATTGGCTAGTGATCCAAAGAACACGTCAACCATGGGAGGGGATGACGTTGTGCGAATCGGCGAACTGCACGTGGACATTTTGTTAGATCATGCCCGTGGCCTTTTCCCTTGCTTAGTGTGCGCGCTGCCACGTCTTGTACTACCCTTATGGCCAATCAGACAACAAGCTGCATGCATGCAGCTTCTCAAACCAACAAGAGACCTTGAAACGCGGGTTCTAAACCTTTTCATGATCAAGAGAAGAGAGGACGCAAAGGAGGCCGTCGTTCGCGAAGCTTGGTAGCACTTGATGCAGCCCAGGTGTCATCGAGCCCATGAGCGCGAGAGGGGCTGTCAAAGGTGTCGATCGTTGGTTCGATGCGCCAACACGCTTTGATGTATTTGCATGTGTATTCGATGTTTGGGCGATGGAGGTGATGGAGATACAGCCAGCATCGCTTGAGGTATGTGGCTATCCCTTGGAACTCTGGATGGTGGATGGCGGTGAAATTAATCTGTTGGAGTTTGCAAGGGCTAATTCGTGACTCTCTCCACGAGAAGACGTATAAAAGGGAGTCATTGGCTCACCGATTGTTAATCTCTGCTCCTTGTGAACTTCTTACCTTGCCTTACAATATGCTTCGCATCTTAACCAATCTATTATGTATCCTTGCAATGACCTTCGATTCAGCTATCCATGCGGAATCCATGGACAGTGACAGTATGATTCAATTTGAAGAGGGTACTCTGTCTTTCCACTTCTTCTTCTGCTTCCTTCCTTCCTTCAGATATATCATCTCTGAGTCCAGAGTTTGATAAATGTTTGCGTTTGTTTGTTTGCAGAATTCGAAAAGTTTTTGGAGTGCGGTAACATAGCGCTTGGTGAACAAAAAGTCAAAGATACCACATGTGGGTACCATTCGCTATACTTGTATTATTGCACGAAGGTCAGATTACAAAATTCGTCCTGATACTGAATTGACAAAGCCGTTTGTGATTGTGCAGGTGGACAATCTTTGGTCCAAGTGAAGGAGGAAGTAGATGATTGCGACTTTCGTATGATGGATTTGCCAAATGAAGGAAGCTTGGTGGCACTAAAGGAGGAACTTGAAGAGAGTTTGGTCGAGGTGAAGGAGGAGGTTGAGAGTTCGGACTTCGGGGTCGCCAATCGTGAAGAGTCTAATAAGAACAGCCTAAGCGACATGATGCAAGAGATATATGAGAGTGGTGGGTAATTTTTGTTTTGCCTGTGATGGTCTCGCTTTCAACCGGAAACCTGACTTGAGTTGATTTCATGCACCGCCGTTTTGTGATGCTGTTTGAAGCGCCCAACGTGTTGACCTCTAGTTGGAAAAACGTCCGATGAAGGAGGAAGGGCCTTCTTTCTGTGGCAAGTAGACTATTCGAGGTCTACATTTCTTCTACTCGCTCTACATGTGATTTACATTTTCCGACTACTCCCCTTTTCGTTGCTTGTCGTGTTAATTTAGTTTGTTAGCACAGCTTCCCCTACCTACTTCCATCCCCTGCACTTTGTGGATGTGATTCGAGGTCGCCAAAGTGGAGGTGGTTCTTCTACACATGTGAGAGCAGAGCAACAAAAAGTTGTGGAGAAGAAGAAAGACAAGAAAACATTGAAGAGGTGGTTTCAGAGCACTGTGAAGTTCGCCTACGAAGATTCTGTTCTGCCCGTTTCGTCAATACTCGTTTGGTTTTCCGAAACTGCGTATAGCCAGTCACACTATTAGGCTATTTCTTTAAAAATCCTCGCCTATCCGCTTATTGTACCAAGCACAATGGGTGTTCTCATGTACTTGACAATATTGTAATTGGTTGCAGATGCACATGATGTTCATCACAATTTAGTATAGCGTGTCTCCTAGAAGCTAGTGCAGTCAGTTTTTACATCTATCGTGGGTTGTAGTCAAACTTATAGAAACATTTGCAATAGTTGAGATATTTTCCATTGCGCTTTGTTCTCTAATACGTGATTTCTTCAATTTTGTTGTCATTAATGGTTATGTTGCATAAATTTCTCTTCTCACACAACAATAAAGCGCTTTAAATTTGTATTTAATTATTACATCATATACTTTCAAAACAATTGTTTTCATAATAGAATATTGCGACAACTTCTTACTTTAATTTTGTGTGCTCATTTCCAGCATCAAAAAGGTCATGCATGAAAGTAGACTCAAACAATGATGTAACTTAAAATGTTCCAATCAGAGATAGGCTATCCAATACACCTCCTTTACGTAGTACCCAATATAGTGCTTGTCCCATTGTTCCTTTGGGCGAAAACTTTGTTGCTGAAGGGAACTCACTTCCCATACTATCTATAGATCTATTATCTAAGTTCATACGACATTGTTTTGCCTTTGAGTGCAAGCTATTGGCCAAGTATGGCACATTTAGAGCACGAAATCAGAATTACCCAATATGCATATGTGCCGATCTAACTGATCATCGCAATTGCGATACCATAACTCTTGTTGTTCCTCATGCATTTGTGGAACAATATAGGGAGCACTTAGAGCTTTATTGTTTCTATCACATTGAGGGAGCGACTGTGCTACCAAAGGCAATTGGGGAGGGTGGGACAGCAAGCTACGATCTACATATTAATGCCACCACTGCAGTGATCCGTGGGGAGCCTTTTGAGCGTATTAGTGCCTTTCTTCCGGAGGCAACTATTGATTATATTTCTCTTGGGCTTCGTCGACTATAAAGTCTGGTTTAGGCACCATATCTAGTGTTGCTAGGATGATTGCCTTTGTTGTGATCAAGGTGGACTCAAAGGGCGGCTCGAATGATCAAATTATTATTGCGGATGGACCTCACAACGAGGATAAAGCAATTGTAAGTTGATTGAACTACTTGAAGTTTTTCATTAAGACTTACTCCTTGTTTGTTGGTATGTTCCTCCTAAAGATTTAAAAACCAATTCAATTTGCTAACACAATTTGTATGAATAGTTGACCTTTGTGAACGAGCGCAAGAGTGTCCAAGCACAGCTTATCCAAAAATTCCATGACAATGGCATAGCTATGCACACTCTTAGAAACGTATCATATTTGCGAGCTCGTGATTCATTGTGTGTCTTTGACTTCACAATATTTGGAGATGTCCCCGAAGGCAATCAAAGGGAGGAGTTACAGCAGGTCTTCATCAGCCAAGTCTCTAGTCTAGGATATGGTCGAAGGGTGAGTTTTGCCTCAGTTTTGCTTCATTTTCGTGAATGTTGTAATAATCTTATGCCTCACATCCTAATCCACAATCGTTCTTTTGGAGGTCCATAGTATTTTACATTTCACTGGTCTGCTTCGGAAGTCATGTTAGTAGGGATCTAGCTATGCCTTTTTGCTTCACATGTGATTCTCCACACACATTTGTATGCACATCATCTTTAAAGGGTAGAATTCTTACGGAAGATGGTTTAGATATTGCAATACAAATTAGAGGGTTGCATGTTGACGCTGTGCTATGCTTGGAGGTTCCATTCATAGCACTGTACGACGACAACATTCTACATGTTCGCTCAATGCTTCTAGGAGCTGAAGCCGGTAGTCTATTTTACCATAAATAGTTCTGGCCACATCATCGCCTTCGATGCAGAGTGATACTATTTAAAACAGCTTTGTAGCTTTGGTTTGTTTCTTGTCACTGTGTAAGAGAGGCATTCATGCCCTCATTTTGGCTTGCCTTACTTGCAAGGCTTTTACTGTATTTGTCTTGGCATTGGTGTTGGAATAAAGAAGTTTTGAGTGCCATAGCTTGATTTTCCAAAGAAATTCCCTTCAGAAGATTGTTCCTTTTGGTCAAGTCTTTGCCGTGTTATTTTCATTAACACATGCAACAAATTAATAAAAAATACCATGTGATCCAAAGTGCATAGTAGGACTTCACTCCCAAATATGGCTTAAAGAAGGAATGATTATTGAAATTTGCTCAGGTAACTTAGATATATTGGATGGAATAGTAAATGGAGTAGATGGAATATTCATGGGATATAGTAACCGAAAAAACAAGCCTTTCGCCTGGATTCTCTTTAGAGATCAAAAAACAAGAAAAAGAACACGCTATAAGAACAAGGACTCCTATGACGAAAACACACCAACAACATGGACACCAATCACACAAATACAAAGGGAGTTTCAAGTGGGAAATAACCAATTAAACACTGTGACAAGAACATAGTTTCCAATCCAACCAGCGTCCGCTAGAACAAGTTGTCGATCACAAGGCCTATCATTGGATTGCCTCGCATTTGACCCAACTAATATACAAACACATGGCTTAGTATATACTTGTCAAGAATACGAGACCCAAGTAACTCATACTTACTAAACAAAATTGAACCAAAATACATCAAAGTTGACACACATGTACTACAAGAAATAGAAAGACTACAAAAAGAATCAGCATGACACAACGTTGTTTACAATCCATAAGCAAAATATATTGACAACAAATGGCTGTGCCTCATGGCAGCAAACATAATATGATTTCAAGAAACACATGCAACATACGACAATCTACTACAACTACAAGGAATTCTAAATATTCATAGAGAAGATGGATATGGGAATAGCGACATACTAGAAAAAAGAAATGAAACTAAAAGAAAATCATTACAAAATAAAAGATGGAGCTGAGTGCCTGCTTACAATTTTTGAAATGGCAAAAAAAAAAGAAAATTATAATATTTAATGTTTACAAAAACACAAAAACACAACCAGAAAATATTATTCAATGCTTGCAAGATTTATATAACATACAAAACACAAACACAATAACTTACACCATGGGAGACTTCAACATCAACTACCATAAGCAAACAAGTCATCTAAAAAAGCAACAAGAATTTATGTATCAAATACATATGACTCAATTAATAAGTTCACCAACAACTATATATGGATCCACTATAGACCATATTTGGACAAATAACAACATACAAAATATTATGTACGGGACAAACTTTGCCTATTGGTCAAATCACTCAATTGTTTATACAACACTTTAAATTTTATTATATTAA
The DNA here is from genome assembly GCF_047967505.1 of Dipteris shenzhenensis. Classification (NCBI taxonomy): domain Eukaryota; kingdom Viridiplantae; phylum Streptophyta; class Polypodiopsida; order Gleicheniales; family Dipteridaceae; genus Dipteris; species Dipteris shenzhenensis. The sequence goes on from NC_141626.1 coordinate 5,638,650, forward strand.
AAGCTAAGGGCACGCCTCCCTAGTGAATATAATTCACCTTGTTTCATTAGTAGCAACCGTGCGTCTTCATGCAACCCATACTTTCTACACTATATCGAATTCAATGGAGCTTAAACCAAGCTTTAGCACTTCATTTCCTGGTTGCATTTGTACATGGAATCCGCTTTAGTTATGAAAACAGCTAACAAAACGAGTTCGAGTACCCACCGCATACATCAGGCCCCTCTAATCTTTTAAATAAAAATGTTAGCATGCTATTAATAAGAATGTTTCAATTCTGTAATTCCAAATTCATACGGTAGTCTAAGCTTGGTTCAAATCCTTGTTAAATTAATCACTTCAATGTTTATGCTAGCGCTTGGTGAATGAACCTGCTCCGCAGGTAGGTTAGTGCATCCTGTCCAACGTGTTGGCCATTAAAGCTTGCAACCGCTTATAATAATCTCTTCTAAGGCATCATCCATCAATGTTCGTGTAACTTGAAGGTTTTAACAAGTAGAGGGGTGCAGGTGAAACTGCGTGTGTCATTAGATAGCCAAAACATTTCAAAGCGAAATATCTACGTCAGGCAATGTAATGCAAAGGCGCGCTCGAGCTCCTAAGAAAAATCTTATCTTCAGACCTCAATACCAGTTTGACTGATAAGTAGAATATTGTGTGGAACATATTATAGTCTTTTCCTCCCATAATGTGTTAGACTGATAAGTAGAATCTGTGGAACGTATGTACAATCTTTTCCTCGCATGACTGCTTTCTAGTAATCATTACATGCTTGACGATCCTCCCCAAAGATTCTTATTACTAATTAGACATCGATGAAAAAATTATAGGAAAAAGTGATGATGAAAAAATGGCAATCTGTAGTGATATCTACATGTGTGCCCAGAGTGAAGATCAAAACTGCCTTCTCCGATTTTAACTCAAGATAATGAATGTAGTGGATCCTGTAAACGAACAGAATGGAATACCAATATATGTTAACACCTCATTTCGTAAACATACTTCCTCGTAATTAATCTCCACTAGTCCCAAAAGAAGTTCAATGCACGCAATGCAACAAACCCTCTCTAGTGTGTTCTTTAAACAAACAAAATAAATGAGAGCAATAATGAAGGTCCACTTGTACTCAATGGCGCCCTGCTTCGTTATGCTCCAGTTTCTCTCCGTCATGGTCTAGGGTCTGCTTCAATATTCGTCTTCACGTGATTACATATCATTCTCTCCATTGTGCTCAACGATCTGCGTTGTCAAACACATAAGTGGCTCACATTTTGCTCCTCTACGATCACTATTGGCTCTTTGTGCGTCTAAGCTGTCGCTATTTTGATAACAGTTCATAATATGAATATCAACTAAGAAGTGTGAAAGGGTATGGGCACAAAAATCCCAAACATTGTGGGCTTCTTTCAATTTTCTTGGTTTCTCTTCAGCTCATGTCATCTTCATATCTCCATTCATCGCGTATTCCATGTATTCAAGTGTCTTACATATTTGTGGATTGGCATTCCTTGCTAGCAGACAGACCGCTTGTATCATCAAATATTTAATCAACGCCGAGCTAGTAAGTTAATTGCGGTGGCGGCTCTGTCACCTTTATGTAGTTTAACATTGGCCGGTGCCACGTGACTTATGACTTGGTCTGGCTCGGTCCGGTTCTATAATACGAAGGACTCAACGCATTCTGGCCTTGCCGTTTAATACCGGAGGACTTTGGGGGTCGCTTGGATTGGGCTGTTCCTATAATCCTGAAAGGACCTCTCCCATGGACAAACCAGCCAACCAGCCTCTCTTCTCTTTTTTTAAATTTAAAGAAGCCCTCCAAGAACTCGTTAGACGTATAAAATGGGAATGTCGAGGAAATTAGTCCCTACTATGCCCATGGTTGTAAGCCTTGTGGGTGACCATCATGAAGTTACATAAACATATGCCTTCACGTGCACGTATCTCTCTGTTACCTAAGGCCAGACTCAATTGTGATTACTGATGGTAGAAGCTAATCAAAAGGGGAATCACGTGAATATCACTAGGACAAACAGTTCAAGAGATGGTGCCTAGGAATTCACGAGCATGCCGATCCCGACCTCATCTTTTTAAAAACAAAAATGCCATTGTTGCTGTTGGTCACCAAGGTTAAGCTCGCTGGGTGCATCTTTCGATCGTCACAGAAAGTCTGAGTTTGCCTTTCATGTATTTATACAGATTTTATGGAATGAAATTGTTTTTACTTGCTGCAAGCGTGCATCTGCCTTTATAGCTCAGTGGTAGAGCGTCAGTCTTGTAAACTGAAGGTCCGGAGTTCGATCCTCCGTGGAGGCAAAACACTGTACCTGCTGCTCTTCCGGACCCGCAGGTATATTTTTTGGAGGCCAGGTGATCCACGTGGTCTCTTGCTATTCACAAAAGTGATTCGGATCACCTGGTCTCTTGAAATTCGCAAAAATGATTCTCGTGTGAGGGAGGTGGTGACAACAACATTCCTTCCACTACCTTCCCACCACCATTCTCTCCTTTGGACCTTTGCCCCCATGATATGGGGGTGTGTTTCTTGTAACAAGGCATGTACCCTAGAGTCTAAAGGATGAGGGTGATTCACTTGTGAGTTGCAAGACCATATTAGGCACTCATTAACACTTAGAAAACATCGTATTACTTAGCTGCCAAAAGAAGCTAAGGAAGGTAAGTACAAGAGAGAGAATTGGTTGTCAGAAAATAAGTAGCCTATTTCCTAGAGAACCCAACACACTTCTCTGGAGCAAGGCCCAACAACCATGATGGGGGTTTATACATCCAACAAATATCCCCGGCAAAAAGCGTGTAGAAGATGACGGCCAAGCCTTGCAGAACCACTCCTGTCTTTCAACAATCGCTCTCGATCCTAGAGTACCGCGCTCCCAAATGGCACGCAAAGTAAAGATAATGTCTTGCCAGATGGCAACAAGGATAGCAGATGGAGTGATCTATTGACCTCCCAGCACTTGATTGTGCCGCACGACTCATGTTCCAGGCAGTGATGCTGGATACTGTCTCCCAAATACTGTCCTCTGATGAGGGCGTTGAGGGTACACGAGAAGGCGGTTATGCATCATTAGTCTCTATCCAGAAGACTTGTTTGCCATGGACTCTGTACGCAGGAGAGACTGGGGTCAATAAAGAAGTCCTCCCTCCACGAGCCATGCGACCATCCCCCAAGTGAAGTCATGTTGTATTCGTTGTGTGTAGGCCACAATCCTAATCCTGGGTTGTAGGACATTTCCATAGGTAATAGGGTATCGTCTCCATAACTCCTTCTATGTAGCAAAAGCATCTGCCATCCACACGCATCTGCTCTAGCCAAGGGCCGATTGGCAATCCCCCATGGGCCAACAACCAAAAGAAATAGGAGATCTTTCATGGCCTCACTCAGTTCCATCTTATTCCTTGCTTGTTTGAGTTTTTCTTGGGCTTCGAGCTCTAGGGAGAGTGATGGAACATATGTGAATTGTCAGGTTTAAATGGGCATATGTGCATTTGTGGCATTTGTTCAACATTTTAGTAGAGATTGGCAAGCACATGTGTGCATCGACAACCACATGCATACATGAGGATCTATGGATGACTCATATTAAAGGTGTGCAATTTCTGGTGCTTTTCAATCAGGATAAACTATGAGCCATTGCACTCTTTTAAGGGGATGCATTGTGAACTTTAGGACTGAACGAGAGGGACAATAAGTGGGGAAGTGCTTGGTGTAGAATGAGGATGAGGTGGTCGACCTTGTGTGTGTCACAATGGTCTTCCATACATGTGCATGCATATTTTAACATTTGCATTTGGAAGGGCTTTCAGTTGGTTTGTTTTTCTCATTCTGCCATATTGTCTCCCATGGAAACCCCTCAAGTACGAACTTCTTGTAGCTTGGATGATATTATTATTGATCTAATGAATGACTTTGAGGATTTCAAAATGCACTTTGTGAATACACAACTACCTAGAGCACCTCGAAGTAAAGATAGGAAGACAGGGCTCGATATAGGTGGGTCACTTATAAAGTGCCATGTAAAAGGACATTACTCCAATGACTGTCCGAAGATAAAGAACAAAGGAGAAAAAGAATTGGCACATGTTTCTTCAAGGGAAGAAAAGAGGGAGGATGGCTACAAAAGGGCATGCAAAAGCAAAGGAAGGAGAAGGGGATAAGGCAATAGTAGATGGACACTATGGAGAGAGATGTCGTATAGCAAGAAGGAAGCATATATTATTTGCACGTCATAGTCTATTTGTATGCCCTCAATGTGTGTCTCAAGCGATACCCTCTTCCGACCCAAGTGCTTTAAGGCTCTTTGCATTACAAGATCATGGGTCGTTTGGTTTTATTCAATGCCTCAATCCCTTGATGAATTTTTTCTGTAGTAAGAGTCTCACAAAACCATTTATCCTATATTCTATGACTCTATTGTGTGTTATCTCTCCATTTTCTGAACACCAACATTTAAGTATTATGGTAGCATAGCCAATTTTCCAAACACTAACATTTAAGTATTATGGTAGCATAGCCAATTTAAACTCCAAAACCTTGATTTTTTTGTTAATGAGCGGATTAGAAGGTTTAAGGAAAAATTCCATTCTCTTTTCAATTTTAGATGGTGACCTTTGTACATCTTCAATCTTTGAGTGCGCAGACGATTAAAAGTTGAATTGCAAGATCATCAGATAACTGCCATGCTTTTTCTCTACCATCTTCAAGGATTTGAACTCCTATCTTCTTCAAGGATTTGAAGTCCCATCTTCTACCACTATAGCAATCCAATCATTCACTGGCATTGGTGGCTACAACGGTCGAGGAAACTGCGAGTTGAATTTGTCACACCCATCCAAGCGAATTTGCATTGGATTGCAAATATCACTATGGACAAGCTATAATCTTCTTATGGCCCTGGCTACACCATCCTTTGGAAAAGAAAATCTATGCATTTTACCCGAAATACATCCCACATATTTGCTTTGGAGGGGCCTCCAAACAAGGTAAGACATCAACCATTTTACATTTTTGCAATAATAAAAGGATTCCATAATTCACATGCCCAAAGCTACCATGTCATAACTCTACATCCCACATAGTAGAGGTTGATGTAGAAGCAACATAAGATGAATGTGATCTCTTCTCATAGGCATGAAGTTGAAACATCGTGTGACAAAGTGTGCCTACCAACACTAATGCATAGCTTTGCTCTCTCACATATCATACATATGACATCCTCAAAGATGTTCTGAAAGCCTCTTCTTGTGAAAGAAGGTAATTTTTTCTTTATCCGTGCAACAAATGTGTATATTGCCATTATAGTGGATTTCATTGTACATGCAATTTAAAAAATTCTATTTCATTAATTTTGGACTTGTCCATGTCCAAATTAATTTTTATAGGTACTTTTGGACAAGTTTTTGGATAAAATTTAAGAAAAAATCCCACTATTCAAAACACAGATTATTGTCACTCGAAGGCATTAGCATTTGCTGTTTCTATTTAAGATCCACACATTTCATTAAAAAACGCTATTGAAAAAATAGATTAAAACATAAAAGCAAGAAATTTTAAGAGTGTTTTAAAGCAATTAAAATTCAATTATGAAATTTAACGTGACATCTTACATAGACTTTCATATCCTCTATGAATACCATGACATGATTAGTTACATAAAAAACACTTATAAACTCTTATTAATGGTTACATCAAAAGAGTTAATTTTTTCTTAATTATTAACTTAATTTATTAATATTATAATTAATAAAAATAATTTAAATGCATGAATATATTAATTAATGTATGTATCTATGCGTATACGGCCCATGCATGATATTAATTTACCATCAGAGTCCTCTAATATCTTCAAGATATCATAACGGTATTAATAAACACCTTTTGAGAGTTTAAAATCTCTAAAATCTGGTAGATATGCACGCATGGCATGTACATGTCCTCCCCTTCTCTTCCCCTTCCCCTCCCTTCCCCTCTCCTTCCCTTCCCTTCCCCCATCCTTTCCATCTCTCTCTCTCCCTCCCCTTCTCTTCCCTTCCCTTCCCTTCCCCTTCTCTTTCCTTCCCTTCCCTTCCCTTTCCCTTCCCTTCCCTTCCCTTCCCCTTCTCTCTCTCCCTCCCCTTCTCTTCCCTTCCCTTCCCCCTCCCCTTCTCTTTCCCCTTCCTTTCCCTCCCTCCCTCCCTTTCTCTCTCTTTCCCCCTTCCATCAACAGCCACAATGTGAATTCCACACTGATACGGATCAACTAAAAGCCCTGAGGACATCCCAATACCACTTGGTAAATGCAGTGCACCGGTCCTACCATATGTACCAATGGCCTTCCATGGATGAACCAAGGGCATGTACGTGCCATGCATGAATATCTACCATATTTTAGAGGTTTTAAACTCTCAAAAGTTGTTTATCAATACCGTTATGATATCTTGAAGGTTTAAGAGGACTGTTATGGTAAATGAATGTCATGCATGGGCCATAAATACATACATATAATTTTTTTCATGCATTTAAATTATTTTTATTAATTTAAATTGTTCAATGAGTGCAATCACTCATTTCATGGCTTATAACTCACTTGCAATATCCACCTCTAATTCTAACATCAATTTTATTGATTCTTAAAAATAACAAATACAAAACTAGGATTTAATAGTAGTTTTTTGCATTATTAGTGCAACATTATAGAGAGATATTGTGAAATTTATTATGTGGAAATGAGAGTGTCAGAAAATAAACTTTTGATTCTTGAATGACATTTTCATAAAGTAAACTCTCCATTTGGGAAGGATTTTTAGGATTAGTCCAAAGGTAGACATATGAGTCCAAAATTAATGAAATATGTGTTCATATTAGAATTTGCATATAATAGTGCCAACCATTCAGCTACGAGTTTTAGTCCATTCATGATGATGCATGGATTTCAACCTTGAGCCCCAATTATGGTGCGACTCAAAAAATAGGAGATGCAAGCAGACAAAGACTTTATTGAGGATATGAATCAAATTCTTAAATTAGCTAAAGATAGCATTAGAAAGGCTTAAGATAGAGCAAGACATTATGCAAACCCACACTGTAGAAGGTTGGAGTTCGAAGCAATGAGAATTTATATCTTTAGGTAAATGTCCAAAGTTGTCAGAATTGGATAAGTTTGCTTACAAATTATCCTTACTAAAGGGATGTAGAGTATATCTAATTTTTACGTCTAAGTAGGCTAAAAAGGAAGTTAGGAGAAGATGAAAATCTAGGGAAAATCTAATTGAAAATGAAGTCCTAGTTGAACCCATTGAGCCTGCTACTATACCACATGTACCAACAAGAATTTTAGAAAAAAGAACAAGACATACAGTATACCAAGAATTTTTAAATAAGTGGAAAGATAGACATGAAGAGAGTTCATATTGTGAAAGGGTTAGCAATCTCCAAAGGAGGTCTCCCAATTCCATTTTTGAGATGCAAACCATTCTTAAGGGGAAGGGAATGTTACACAGCCAGAATCGCAAAAGTTAGAGGCAAGGCTATTAGCACTTATAAGTAGTGGGGATTTTAAGGGTTCAGGTCTAGGATTGTTTTTAGGTGTATGTGTTTAAGAAGGGGTGGAAAGGGGAGCCCATGAGAGGGCTTTAGTGCTAAGGTCCCTTATGAGACACATCGCACCAAATATGGAAGCCCCTTGGGCAATTGCTAGGTTTTAGATTCGAGAGAGGGAGCTTGCATTAGAAGGAGGTCGAGACCTTTGAAGTTGCACCATAGGGTTATGGAACAAACCCTAAGGTGTCCATGTATATATTCTCAGTTTCTTTGGAATATAGTGTACAGTTAGTCTATTGTTGTGCACTCCTCTCTCTCTCTCTCTCTCACTCTCATCTCCATTTTATCATGGTATCAGAGCCTATGGTGATTACAAGCCCTTGCGCCTCCATCTCCCAGCTTGTGAGATCTTTGTGATGTTTTCTTCATTATGTTCTTGAGATTTTGAGAGTGATAGTTCTTTCTTTTGGTTCTTCAAGGTATTGTGAGAGAGAGATCATTTTGTTCTTCATTTTTTCCTTGTGAGTAGGTCCTATTGAGAGTTCATTTTGTGTTCTTCTTGAGAGAGTCCATTCTTTGAGTCCTTTGTTCTAGTCCTTTGAGAGACCTTTGAGTCTCTATCCATAGTGAGTACTCTCCATGACTAGCTAAAGGTGACTCCTAATGACCCGCACCCTCAACTGCAATGCAATAACAAGTGATTCGAAGCGCCAACCACCACCGACGGCCCTTCAAAGCAATGCCTGACAAACCGGACTACAAATGCCACCTTCAACTGCATTCTTACAACAAGTACCTCTAGAAAAAGCTATAACGGGATCCTACATGACTACTATGACACAAAAGCTTCAAAACCAGCCCACTCCAACGGCTCAAGGGCGCCTGCAAACAATAGAAATCAACGGGCATCAAGAACAAATGATGGAATCCTTCAATGATGGCCTGTAATGAATCCCCAAACATCAAGCTCCATCAGCTAGAAACACATGTCAGTGACTCAATGCAACTCAAGCCAACAAAGCAACGAGCTTCTCCAAAGCTTCTAGGCATAGCATCGACCACTGAAACAGAGTGAATGAGCACGATGACTCTAGTACACAAGGGAACCAGCAAGTGCATGAGACTCACACGCCTCTTCTCATGAACTTGAAGCTCCAAGCTCCTCTTAACCGGCCCCACACATTGACGATTTCCATAGAATGCCGCAACACCACCTACAAAGAAACCTTCAAGCTCTCTCTCTAATCTCTCACTATAGTGTCTCTCTGTTGCTATCTCTCTGCGATGTGGCAAATAAGCCTATCCCATGGTAAGATTAAACTAATCCTAGGTGCTCCTTTGCATAACATGTGTCAAATAAGAGTGGGTTAGGTTTGAGATATCCTTGAGTTAAGAGGGTTGATCAAGGTTGTGCCACGTGGTAGCCTCATCCATAGTGCCACATCATTTGACCATGTGATAGTGCCACATCATCACTATTGCCTCACTACCTACCCACATGGTAGTGCCAGGTCACTGTGCCACCTCAGCATTAGTGCTTCATAGACACACTGTGCTCCATCATATGCACCCATTGTCCACATCATCATTGTATCCTTATCGTCATTTTTTGCCACTCTTGAGATCAAAGTTGAGCCATTCTTCTAGGATCCATAACTTTTGATCCATGTGGAATTTGGAGGAGCTCCAAAAACCAAATTGCTCGAAAACTCATGCTTTACCCACTTGTCACCTTAAATTTCACATTTGGGATTTTCACTTTGTAGTATTTGCTAAAACGTCTTCATCAAAACCCCGCTAATCAGATTGCATCCTCCCCAAACCCAACACTTAAATAAATTAAAATAAAGATAGAATTTATTTTGTGGCTTTTCATCTTGATTGACATGTAGACTAGTTATAGGACTAGCTACCTTAGAGGAGGGGACTCCAAAACAAGCAAACTAAAGCCATGCCAAAAATTCCCAATTAGTTTCTAACCAACATCAGTCACTTGGGTTGCTGATTTAGGACAATTGCACATATTGCACTCACATGCCACCTTGTAAAGTCACTAATTCACTATTTGGCATTGGTTTCTTGCACTGCTTCTTCAAGCCTTGTAAAGCCTTTGGCTATCACCGGCACTTGTTTGCTAGTTGTATACAAGTTTTGAATCTTGGTGCACACAACATACCATGGAGAAATCACATGATGATGTCATATTTCTTGATCAGAGTAGTAAGCTCAATGATAACAACTATGGCCATCAGAAGTTCAAAATGTTGAACATTTTTTAGTTCAAGTGCTTGTGGGACAATGTCTCACTATTTGGCATTGGTTTCTTGCACTGCTTCTTCAAGCCGTGTAAAGCCTTTGGCTATCACCAGTAATTCGTTGCTATTTGTATACAGGTTTTGATTCTTGGTGCACATGACATACCATGGAGAAATCACATGATGATGTCCTATTTCTTGATGAAAGTAGCAAGCTCAATGATAACAACTATGGCAATCGGAAGTTCAAAATGTGCAAGAGACCTGAGCCTACCTCAACCACTCCTCTTACCACAAATAGCTGGAGCTCACAAAGCAACAAAAGGAGTGGGATACAAAGGCCCAATTGGTCTTGAATATCATCAACTTCAATGTGAAGGATATGATGATCCCTCTTCTTCATGGGCAAACCTTAGCTATACTTGCTTGTAAGACTTTGAAAACAAGGTACAATGCCAACAACATCTCACATATCCTCTTGTTGGAAAATTAGCTAAACAACAACCCAATTCTTCCAAATGAATTAGGTCTTAACTTCTTACTCAGATTAAAGGACCTTGGCGATCAACTCACATCACTTGGACAAGAGTTCAACGAAGAAAACCATACCAAATCGCAATCAATGGACTTGGACTAGATTATGGGCAGTTTGTGATTGCATTTGTCACTCGAGATGCACCTCCATCATTTCAACTCATGTTAGACATGCTCATGCAGGAGTTATTGAGACGCGGTCTCTAATGGTCCTCTTGCTCAAAGGGGAACATGGAATTACAAAGGTAGAGGAAACTCTAGAAGAGGAGGAAATCATGGAAGTACTCCTAGACGAGAGGGAAATTGCAACTATTGTGGCATTGTAGGCCATTGGGAACTAGAATTTAGAAAGAAACTAAGGGATTTAGCCAATGCAGGCCAATCAAACGAGTCTATAACTCTTGCCGAGGCAATAATCATCAATAGCAATCTACCCATTGTGCCTATGATGAAGACAACTTTCAGGACTATCAACAAAAAGTTGTCATATCACAGTATGCTCAATCTGAGAGGTCCACATCTCAGAAGGATGACACATGGTGGTTTGACTCTAGTGCAAGCAACCACATGACACCTGAGAAAGAATGGTTCTCCAATCTCCATCCCAATAGGAACCCAAGAGAGAACATTGTGATGGGGGCACATGGTGGTTTGACTCTGGTGCAAGCAACCACATGCCACGTGAGAAAGAATGGTTCTCCAATCTCCATCCCAATAGGAACCCAAGAGAGAACATCGTGATGGGGGATGGCACACCCCACAAAATCAAAGGGATCGATAGCATACCCTTGCACAATAGATACCGCAGGTAGTATTGGAGATGCATTCTATTTATCCACAATGGCATAGAACCTTCTCTCTATTGGATAGATGAATGAGAGTGATATGGAATTCATCTTCAATAAGTATGGATGCACCGTGAGAGATCTCAAGTCTCCAGAATCCATCATTGCTCAGAGTGTCAAGATTGGAACAATGTTAAAGATTTATTTTGCCATTCTGATCTAGAGAGCCCTAGTAGCTCATCATCAAAGTTAGGATGCTTATTTTGAGTACATTGTGGGCATAAGTGGTATGGTCACCTCAACTTCAAAAGCCTTGTATCCCCCAAAAAGAAGTACATGGGTAAGCAATAATGACATCCCTTTCTAATATCTTCAACTCAAAGTACTGATGTCCTTTAGATGGTGCATTCTGATCTATGGGGTCTGACTACTATATTGTCTCTTGGCAAGGCTTTGTACTTCATCACCCTCATAGATTATTACCTTTGAGATACTTGGATCTACTTCCTGAAATAGAAGTTTGATGCATTCAACACTTTTAAATACTTCAAAGCCTTGGAAAAGCAGACTGGCAAGTACATAAAGATCCTCCGTTGTGACAATGGAGGTGATTAATACAAGTCCACGAAGTTCAATGCCTTTTGCAAACATTATGGCATTACACATCAGTTCACATGCAGATATACTCCTCAACAAAATGGAGTTGATGAACAAAAGAAAAGGGTGATTGCAGAGTCATCTAAATGCATGATTGATGATAATAATGTTTTGAGACAATATTGGGTTGAGGCATGTGACACAGCTGTGTACTTGATGAACAAGAGTCCCACTTATTCATTGCAAAACATGACACCAAAAGAGGCATTCACAAGACCTAATCCCTCTATTGATCACTTGAGATTATTTGTCTCTCTTTATTATACTCATGTTTCCGATGCACTTAGGACTAAACTTGATGTCTAGTTAATCAAGTGCATTTTTCTTAGATATGCTATAGAGTTGAAGGCATGCCAACTCTATGGTCCAATATTGCAAAATGAAAGCAAGAGGATTGGCAATAGAATTTTTCTATATATTGAGTTTGCAAACTTGAGCAAAGAATTAGTACAAAGTGTCGAATCCATCAGGAAGTCCAAGCTCCGAGATCACGGTCCACTTACCTGCCACCATCCAAACCAACCAGTTGTTAGAACAATGAAGTTGAATTTGGTTAGACAAATGCCTATATTCCCTGGCTTGTTATCGCTTTACCAAAGAACTTGAACACCCCTTTCGGAATTCTAAAATAAAAAAGAGCTTTAAGTAGAGCCAAGAAGGAGGGCATGCAGCCGTGAAGATGACGAGGTTAACCTAAGGAGAAGGGAGGCAAGTAGCAAGCGCCATGCAGAGAAGATCCCTTTAACGACGATGAAGGCACGCAGCATGAGCATGGCCCAAGGGATAGCAAAACAAGCTAACCCCGGCAGCCAAGTAAGAAGGCGCAAAGCAAAAAGCAAGGAAAGAACGTGGGATAAAACTGCCCAAGGAAAGAGGAACTACCACCACGCCCAAGGAAAGAGGAACTACCACCACGCGTAGTCACTAAGGAATCAAGCAAAGAAAAAAGCTTCAGTAAGTGGAGTTTTCTTCGGGAGCTTGCCAAGAGACCGAGAAGCGAGCTAAAAGCGTGGAAGAATGAAGGACTAGCGTTGCTAAGGTCGCTGACAAACCAAGAGAGACCGCAAATAGAAGAGCCAATGCACCGAGCAAAAATGGAAGTCGATCAACCAAGGAAGGTAAGTAGAGGGGAACAAAAAAGTCGAGAGCTGCTGCGGCTGAGGGCGTGGTCTCCTAGACCCTTGTATCGGTCGTCCGAAGTGCTAAATCGAGTGACGTCTAGGCTATGAAAAAGCTGCAGTCCCATGAAAGAAGAGAAGCCTAACGATACGGCTACGTATGAAGTAAGTTTGCAAGGAGAAAGAAAACCGGAGGAGTTCAGCACAAGAGAATGGAAAAGATCAAGCACAAAAAAGAAGAACTGAGAGTGGCAACCTCTAAAAGTGGCATCAACTGAAAGTAGTGAAAGGGGAGTTAGACGAAATAACAGAGGTAGACGAGGAGGAGCCCTTACGTGAAATACAGCATGCAAAACAAGCAGCTTAAGGGCCAGTAAAAGCCAATGAAAGAGTAAGCAATGTAGAATGAGAACCTGATCAAAGCAGGAGACCAAAGCGAAGACTTACACGAGCTTGAAGAAGACGAATATGATCGTGGAGGTGCAAAGAAGACCAGAGGATAAGAGACCATCCTAAGCGAATGAGGTTGTGGAGGAGGCTCTCACACCTTTTGGTGAATGTGCTTATAACAAGCCCATAAAGGCGTTACAAGAAGTAAGGTCGTGGGTAGTAAATAAGACGGTTAGGTTTATAGGTGATTTTTAGGGGGTTTAGTCGTTTAGGTTAATACTAGGGGGTTAATTTCTAAGTAGTTATATATTAAAAAGAAACCACGCCTTTTGGTGGGGGGTTTTAATATAAGTATATAGGGTTGGCTTAATACTTACAAGGATACTTAGGAAGGGGGATATAATACTAAAATTATATGTGGAAAGTGTCATATAATTTATTTATTTATAAATAAATAAAATAGTGTACTCCCCAAAATATATATATATAGAAACCATTACAAAGGGGAAAATTAATACACACATTTTGGTTCTCCATACCTTATACATTCATTATAAGGGTTGATTTCAACTAAACGGGGGTCATAATAAAATTAAAATAAGAGGGAAAATATACAAGAATATAATAAAATATGAGAGGTTTAAATAGAAAAAATGTGGGTAATGGAATACATGAATTTAATTTTATTGTAATTGCAAAAAAAGTGGGGGGGGGGGGGGGGGGGGGGATTCTTGAGAGGTTCTAGAGCAAGGGGGGGTAGGTGCCACAAGGATAAAGTGTATATAAGAGTGTGGTAGTGTAGTCAGTGTAGTGTAGGAGAACTCCATAGTGTGTGTGTGTGTGTGAGAGAGAGAGAGAGAGAGAGAGAGAGAAGAGAGAGAGAGAGAGAGAGAGAGAGAGAGAGAGAGAGAGAGAGAGAGAGAGAGAAAATTTTAAGCTTATGTGTATGGCCCACCCCCAACCCAAAGGTAAGACCACATTAGAGTTATTGAAGGGGGCTAAAGTTCACATACCCAATTTTTAAAATTGCACTACTCCAAGCTAAAGTTGTATGCACTACGTGAGCATGGGAGCTTGTAGCCGTACATAAATGCAAAGTACAAACTTGCTCTAGAGCGTTCAATTAATGAATTATACTAATTAACTTCCATTATAATCATATCTATAAATAGAAAGAAAATTTGTGGGAAAAAAGAAGAAGTAAATAAGTATTAAGGGGAAAAAAAGGGGGATCTTCAAGTAGGCCCGAGAGGGGGGGAGGCAATAGTATACTGCCACATCTGGATTAGCCTTAAAAGTTAATTAAATTATATAGAACCTTGTATAAAATTAAAAAAACAAAGATAAAAAGTGGGCAAAAGAAAAGAACATAAGTGTAAAAATTAAAAGAGAGAGGGGGAACAAAAAAAATGGAGATCACATGCCCTCAATCATTCATGAAAAAAAAAAACAAGCAAGTGGACCAATCAACAATTCACTAATAAAAACTTTAAAATTTTTGGAATTTTGCCCATCTCCAAGAGGAACCTTCACTAAGGCCTACCTAGAGGCAGGCCAAAAAAAAAACCCTCAACTCACTTCATGCATGATTGTGTTACATAAGTAATACAGTCTGTTGTTACTAACATTCGTTGATTTTGAGATGCCTAAAAAAAGGTATCATTTATGTTAACTACATTAGATTCTTAAGAATCACTCAACTGCTACCCATGATTGGCTATTGGGTAACCTCCCCTTAGTTGTTGATCGATCTAGCTGCCAAAAAAATCTTCTTGTTGCACTATGTATAGTATTATATATAGGTTTTTTTCAACACATCAACAAATGATGGTTTATGTAGAACAACTTGCTTCTCTCTCTCTCTCTCTCTCTCTTTCATGTATAGGTCTTTTTTCAAAGAAAACCTAAGTCTAGATTTTTTAGAAGTATACTCTTGATTGCAATAACAAGCAATTAGCATTTGCAGTCCTAGAAGTATATATGTTCTAACATAACCTTATATGTGGATGGATGTAGGCAATAAGCTTTGATGCTAGAATATGCTTTTGATTTGCTACTTAAAGATCAAGTCTCTTCCCTTTGATTGTGTCATCCCGAATGAATATGCTAAACACTTATTTATAGTTGTTAAAAGCATTTTATGGAATTTCCACAAACTTGTTCAAATGGAATTATTGAAAATTTTAATAGAAAAACTTGTATTTACACTCTTGAAGCTTGTGGCATGATCACCACCTATTGACTAGACTAATTCTTTAGAACTTGAAACTCTCTCTCTCTCTCTCTCTCTCTCTCACACACACACACACACACACTTTTGCTTAAAAATTTCTCACTTTCACACACACTTTTTAAAACACAATAATTTAATTTAGTTTCCCCCCCTCCCTTATGCACTGGCTAAAAATGTAATCCCCCCCCCCCCCCCCCCCCTCATAGGCCTTATGAATGCTTTATGAGCATTCATCTTGTTTTTTAACTAGTGGGCATTTAGGTTAGTCATGTGACTAATCTACACACATAAATAATGTGGACGAAAAACCACACTATCTTTTGCGAAATGTGTGTCAAATTCGTTTGGTCAAGGTATACATGTGCATGTGTGTGTATATATCTATATCAATGTATGTATGCATGCATTTACCGATGTATGTGCATGTTTGTACACTTTTTTTTGTGAAAATATTCACATGCGCATGAAAATATATACATATATACCGTCGCAGTAGATTAAAGCCATCCCAAATTTTAAAAAAGGAAAGAACTCCAAGAATAAATCCTTCGCCGTATTTTTGATGAGACATTTCAAAAAAGACTGCAATCCTTTGTAGGCTTGCTTCAAAAAACTTATTATAATACCTTCTTTGAACTATTCATGCTTGATTAACCATTGTGTAGGCAGTAGAAATTGGTGCCGGTTGCCTTGTCCAAACACCTCAAAGTACAACATTAAGGAAAACTAAAACGAAAGATGACCTAGGTGAAAGACCATAACCCTACCAACTTGCCTTGGCAACATGACCAAATCCTTTTGACTAGACCATAGGAATCTTGCCTTCAAACCAGTAAAATGCGAGATCAAAAAAATAAGTCAATGAAAGGATCACCTGAGCCAAAAAAAACAGAACCTCCCAGGCCATCATGAACAAAAACCATAATACACAGCCAAACAATGCCAACATCACCGCTTAAGCTCATCATTGATGAAAAATCATAGCCCCAAAATCCTAGGACACATGAACAAAAGCCATAATTCATAGCCAAACAATGCAAACATTACCTCCTCACAGACCGCACAGTTCCAAAAAGAGAGAATAAAAAAGAAACACTGTTCCCTTCCACACCACCCAGACCAATATGTGAATCCAACAGAAGCAGCAAGCTTGGCATACAAGAGAGATTCTTCAGAAGCAAGGAGACCTTCAAAGGAAATTAAGACAGCTTGTGCTGCTACCACATATATTGCCATTGAAAAGAGAAGAAACTCAAGTTGCATGTGAATTAATTTGTCACATGTGTAATGCACATCCTTGTATTCCCAGTAGAGTAGATAGTAAAGGTTTTAACACATATGAAGGCAACCAAGGAGATTCGTGTCTCCCCACAATGAAATAAAAATACATCCTGCCTTTAACAAACTTAAGCTCTAAAAATCAATTTCGACCAAGACTGGGCAATCACTCACGGTAACTTACAAATAAGGCCCTGTCATTCTGGTGAACGTTTGAGATACTAACTTCAAATATCTTACTGGCCACTTTCAAAATCTGTGTAAAAATAATCCTTATAGCTCTCATGAATGTCTTGTACATCTGCTTTTGCCCGCCTATACCATACACCACCACTGTGACTGACTTCGATAAAACTAACACCTTGTCAGGGCCCATGGTTAAAAATAGATGCTTAGAACAATTATAAATCTCCATCATTCCCATGTCCATGATTACACTCAGCCCCCTGTGAACTCAATCCCAGAACGCAAGGCTAATGCTTCATGAATTAAGGGCACTAAAATTATTTGACATTGAAAGAACTCCCACATCCACATCCACCAGATGCATTGGGATTTTGTGTCACCTGCATAAGGAAATTCAGAAACAAGCAGACAAAGAAGTCAAGAGCGTACACAGAGTTCGTAGAGAGGGTGAGTTTTCTACAAGCATTGATGTACTGCTATTGAATATCTATTCTCTTAATTTGGTGAAACAGCTATACACTCAGGTCTAAGACTATATGGTGCATGACTTTATACATTAAAACTGTGGTTTATGATTCAGAGAGCTTTTTTAAGCTTTCGGTCTACAATCATGTGTTGAAGGACAATTTACCATAAATGAGGACCGGATGAGCTCCTCCGCATAATCAATGGTTGCTCCTTTTATGAAATCCAAAGAAATTTCATCTACAACAATTTTCACTCCATCCTTTTCAAAAATCCTGCAGGCATAAATCCCTTCCTGAGAAGGATTGCTCTCTCTCTCTCTCTCTCTCTCTCAGCATAAATCCCTTCCTGAGAATGCTTGCTTGCTCTCTCTCTCTCTCTCTCTCTCTCTCTCTCTCTCTCTCATATGAGTATAATTAAACAGGATTTGAGAGAACAAAAAAGGAGGATAAGAATGTATCATGTGCATTTGCAGGCCATTAACATCTATCTAACGCAGCCGGGTGCCAACAGCAGGGCAGATGACAGCACCTGCAAAATCTGATCTGAACCTGTGTTTGACTGAAAGAGGGGCAGCACATCAGAGGCATCTACTGATGGCTTTTTTTACAGTCCAGCCAAGGTAAAGCTGCATTCTCAGTAAAAACCACGTCTCTACTGACAAGAACCTTGCATGTGCTAGGCTGATAGAACCTGTATCCGTTGCTCTGAGCTGTAGCCAATGAAAATACATTTGACTGCCTTATCTTCCAGCTTAGTCCTCAGCTGAGAGGGAACATAGCGGTAGCACCACCCGTAGAGTGTGGTGTGGCAGTAGATGCTTGTGAGGAGAGACATCTTAAACATGTGGATGGTGCAATGCGACGTTTAGCAAGTGTGACCCCCACTGACAATGTACTTGTCATACATCTCCAAAGAAAAAGTCTTTGCTTCAATGGCATTTTACACTTCCAATGCCGATGTAAGCACTATTGGCCTATTTACATTGCTAATCACCATGCCTGGTGAGGCTATGGGTTCATGTATATACCTAGATGAATCCAGGAACATTCCCAAACTCATCCTCTAAAAACACAACATAGTGCAGTTTCAATCTCATGATAGTTACTCACAAGGTTGAAAACCATAAACTCCATCATGCATAGCAAGGACTAGCTACTATGACATCCCCACTGACGTCATCAGCGCCCAACAGTGGGTGTAGACCATAGTATAAAAATATGCTCTCACACATACAAATCCACACACCCACACATACTTGAGCATCCATTTATACAAAGTCTTCGTACTAAGTTTCTGTCGGCACTCCGGAGGTGAAGGGCAGACTCAGCCATGATGAAGGCTAGCACTATGGGTTCATGTCCTAGTTTGCAATTGTGGAAAGAGAGGTCAATCCGAGTCCACTCTTTTCGCTCGCAATTTCCAAGGCATGCTGCCTTTAGCAAAGCAAAACATCGAGGCATATAACCGACTTTGGGACAGCTTGAGAGGTATTTCTATTAGCCTTAAATTGAAGGATGCTTATTAGTATTTTGAAGGATGTTTAATAGCATGTTTATTCTTGTCCCATTTGTCAAAAAGCCAAGTACAATTGTTCAAAACCACTACTTCAACCTTTGCCAATACCAAAGACACCCTCGTCCACAAGACTTGTTCTAATTAATCAAAGGCATTATAGATTTAGTGAGTCACACCTCTCTATGCTATTAGCCGAACCCTCCATAAAGAGGGCCATGTCATGTACAAACTTCGAGTCTAAAAGTTTCTCTTGTCAGAATCAGAAGGTTAATCCCCACCAGCCATGTCTCTTATGAGCGGAGAATACACTTGAAGGCCATTATGAGAAAGAGAAACAAAAAAGGAGTCAAACGGCAGCCCTAATGTATTAAGCGTGTAAGACCGCCCACCCATAAACCATCAGCACTTAGATGAGCTCTCCTGGGTAAAAAATCTCAATGACCTGGACTAGACAATCAAAATGCGTACACCCTCCATTGCAAACCAAACCTCTAGGCATCGTCATAGAAGAAGGCTGTGAACGCATGATGCTAGTGATGCAAGTTGAGTATCACTACTTTTAGTCCCTTTTTTAGTAATGATTGCCATACAAAAAGGGCATGGATTGAGAGGCTAGTATAGGGACCCCGCCTATACGCTAATTTTATTCAACACAATCCACCTTCAAGATTTGACCTGAACAAGGCTTAGGGACAAAGAACAACATAGAGACAGAGTGATTCAACGCACAAGACTTCGACTTTTGGCCGGACTCAACATGGGTGAGCCATGCCCATTTAGATACGACCAACTTCATCAATTCTCAAATAGACTTAGTTTAGAAAGTTAAAATAGAATTATCCATTCTTCTATCAATCTAGGTCCTGGATGAGCAAGATTGATACTCCTCAAGTTTTAATAAACTAAAGCATTGCATAACATAACTAAATGATCACCCTTATCCAACTAGGACTAGGGGAATAACAATTATCAGCAACGTTGAGGTGAATGGAGCACTACAATTGTCAGCAATTTCAAGGCACTCTTTCCAAGCAGGTCAAAGCAGTCATTCACCACAAGTGCTCTATGGACATCAGAGCAGGAGACAAGATCGAAAGGTAGGCAGATAGTTTGAGGTCATGAAGTAATATTTGCTTGTCTTTATTATCAAACTTTGGATTACAAAATTTGGCCACAAGGAAATTGAGGTCAGCCACAAAGTAATAGGCTGGCCAAACATTCAACGTGGCCCACATAATCCGCATCAAGGTTCCATCTACAGAACCACTCTTGGCCAACTAATACATCTATGCCGTCTATTTTCAGAATATGAAAAGAAAATCTCTTCATAATCCTGAATTCGTTCAAAAAACAGTACATATGACTCCATACCTCAAGAAACACCTTGGGTGAACTTCACATAAGAGTAGTTACTACCCACCATAGGCAGGATCGATTCTTTACCAGAGACATGACGAAGTTGTGAGTACTTGCGTTATCAAAAGAAAACATTTACTTGACGCCCATTTATGGTCCCTTGCATGAGTAAAAGATCATGCGGACCAAACGCCAATGTAAACAAATCACAAGTCATGCCTGAAGTAAACAAATCAATGCTGAAATTTTTAGTAGACATACTTGACATGGAAACTGCCACTAAATGCATTGTTTTACCTTTCCCCCCTTCGTTATTCCTGTTTGGAACCACAAAGCTGCAGTACTAAGAATGTGGCCAACCTTACAATACTAGAAGCAGAGAAACACTCTTTATCCTTTACCGAGTCTCTTGCATCTTTTCGCTACTGCTTTCAAGGAAAGCTTGCAACATGAGTTGTATTGACACAGGGTCTCTTTGCTCGGTTACTATTCTTTTGCCGAAATTTCCATCTAATGACCCACCACGTCACCTTCTTCGCAAAATCAAAGACATCGTCCAGTGATGTAAGTTTGATACGGACAAAACGTTCTAATAGTATTTGGGAGACTACTATAGGAGAACAGTTACTATATGAAGTCAAAAAAGGAAGCTCCAACCTTTTTTCCATCATCACAAGCCTTTCAAGTTTGAAAAGTTCTCAAACTCATTAACCTCTTTCGAGAACTTGTCACTTCAGTTCATGAAACACATATCCATTGCTTGGAAATTCATTTATTGCACATCTTAATTTCCAATTTCTTTAAATTAGGATGTTTGCCAAAAGAATGCATATCTTTTCCTACTATTTAATTAGGTACTAGTTGGCTAGGATCTAGTATTTCAGGGTGGAACCCAATTGTAGGGGTTATGGGCATCAGTGACCCACAAGTCAAGACGTATCTCTATGTAAGAAATGTAAAAACCACACTTCACCCAAGTATCCAAACATGGGACCAATCAAATGCATAGACTGCATGTCGACCCAGCAACTATTAAAGAGAATGTTTGCAGTAGCCTTAGGTGTGGGCCTGTGAACATGAAAGAGTCAAAGAGATACAAGACAAGACGACAAACTAAATAGGCCTATAGGTTATGTGAGAAGTCCAATCAAAATCAAACTAATCTTGGACTAACCTTTGAATAGAGCTAGCTGCTAGAAACCTAAGGATGAAAACAATAGTATTGACTATCCAAACTGATTTTATTAGTCAAGCAAATAGCGTGGTTGAAATAAGCTAGTCCATGATTATAGCATGAGACGTGGCATGCTGATGTGACATGCTAATGTGGCATGATGATGTGGCATTGGACACATGGCAACCTGTGAGATCGCGTAGGCCACATGGGGTGATTCTTAGCTATGTTAACAAAGACCAGGCTGCTGATGTGGAGGAGCTGTTGCAGGAGGAGGAGTGTGCACCAACAAGAGGGGGGGAGTGTGGACAATGAAGTGTGCGGGACTCTTTTTATAGTTGCAGGAGGGGGGCTGCTTCAAGAGTAGCAAGCTCTTCATATACTTGTAGTCGGTCGAAGGGCGGGCTAGTTTTATGAGGACAGGGGCACCCTTGATGATTTGTGTTTAAATGCAGAGACCGTGCCTATTTCTTCTGGGTGGGGCTGGGTGGTTTCTTTCATCTAGTGAGTGCAAGAGACCTAGAGATGAACGGGAGTCCGGATACATTTCGGTGGTAGAAGATCAAAGTATGCATAGGCTTTGTGCCTTTGCAGTCAAAAGGGGGGTTCTACTGGGGCACATCATTTTCGAAGAAGGGATGGCAATCGACCCAAGAAAAGTGGCGGCCATTCAAGAAGCAAAGGCACCACGAAATGCTAAGGAAGTCATGCGATTCATTGGCCAAATCAAGTGGCACAACCGACTTGTGCAATACTTTTCCCACGTATGTCAATCTTTGACAAAGTTGACAAAGAAGAATGAACAATACATTTGGAAAGAGGATCAGAAGAAAGCATTCCAATTATTGAAAAAAATGTTAGTGATAGCACCAATTCTGATTCCGCCGGATTGGAACCTAGAGTTCCATGTGTTCATAGACGCATCAAACATTGCTACCAGATCAGTACTAATGTAAACACACAGCTCCAAATGGTTGCAACCAATATATTATGCAAGTCAGACTTTGTCACTGGCGGAAAGAAATTATTCAGTCACCGAAAGAGAGGTCTGAGGGGTTGGGTATGCTCTACTCACTACGAAAGTTTCGACATTACCTTCTGGGCAATCAGGTGGTGTTCCATGTCGACCATCAAGCATTGCTGTACTTAATGAATAAGCCTCAACCATCAGGAAGGCTGGCTCGATGGATATTGTTGCTACAAGTGTTCCAATACCGAGTGGTACATACACCAAGAAAACACTTGGTGGCAGATTACATGAGCAGATTAGAAACAACAAAAAGCCCGTGTGGAGGCGTCCCGAATGATTTACCGGATGTTACATTGTTTTCAGTACATGTGATGAGGACAACAAACTGGTATGACCAGATGTTGCAATTCCTCACAGACGGGGTTTGTCCAGAGACATTTACGAAGAAAGATCAACGACATCGATTGGCGTTAAGGAGTACACCATTTATGGTTATTACAGGCGCGTTGTACAGGCGCGGAATCGACCAAGTCATCCAGCACTATATCCCAAAACATGAGCAACATGCAATATTACAAGAACCTCATCACGAGACCATGTCGACCATCAAGCATTGCTGTACTTAATGAATAAGCCTCAACCATCAGGAAGGCTGGCTCGATGGATATTGTTACTACAAGAGTTCTGTAAACTACTCGGTGCTTTCTATCAATTCAGACAACCGATTTTGCAGAGGCGTTTGAATGAAATGATTGTGAGTTGCCAAACACATATACTTGAACTTAAGAGGTTGCAATTAAGCTGGAATTAAGACTTATACAGCTTAAACACAAAGTGACATCATTGGAAGTTGCAATATGATTGAGGGGCCAAGACGGCCCCCCCCCCTTATCCAGGCTCACTTTATTCTTGAAAATGGAGATACAAGACCAAGGTGCAATGCACCTTCCAAACTGATGAGCTCAGTGAAAACCTAGGACCTAGATACAAGACTCAAGAGCATATGTGCGAGGTAGACAACAAAAAGGAGAACTCCAAGCTCAGGTTTCAACTCTTGGCTTGCCCAATCCACAAGGAAGAAGCCTGCAACGATCACCACTTACATCCAACATTAGAGGCAAGCACTAGTTTCTAGAAAGATAGTAGAAACAACATGAAATAATGCAGTAAATGAGATAAACTTGACGATACAGACTCCCTTCGTGACTTGATCCTTTTGTAGATGAAGTCCTTGATGCCTCTGAAGCTACCTTGGGTGAGGAGAGTGTGGAAATGGGGCTGGAATGAGAACAGCTTAGAAAAACAGCCTGTAAGCTAGAGAGAGAAAGCCTTTATGGAGTGATAGCTGTAGAGAGAGAGTGCCAATGCTGATCCCAAGGGAGGGGATGTAAGAGAGGAGCTGCTGCTGTTCCAGAGGTGCACAGAAAGGCAGATTTCTGCAAGGGGAATGGGCTGGAACAGTAGAGAGAGAAATTTTGCAGTAGAGAGAGAAAGACTGCAGCAGGAGAGAGAAAGGGGCTGTGGCAGCTCCAGGCTACGAGAAGGAGAGAGGATGCTGCTGCTGTTCCAGAAGAGCTGAGAGGGGGCAGATTTCTGGAGAGGAAGGGCTGGAACTGTAGAGAGAGAATGTGCTGCTGATCAACCAAAAGGAGAGAGAAGAAAAGTGACGAATTTTTCATGTAGGGAATGAAGGGGAGAGGCCTTCTTTTATAGGCTCAGCCCCCCCCCCCCCCCCTAGACTTAGAGTGGAAGGTGGACACTTGCCCCAGATTTTTGGTGGGCTGCAGTCCCAAAGAGGACAACCCACAACCTGCCCCAAATCTACCAGATTTGGGGCCAGACACTTGGCCTGCATGCCCTGCCACTTGCCATGCATGCTGCCACATGTGTGGGACAGGTGGACTGACCTGCCAGCTCAGATTCCATGTGGCATTCTGCCACGTGTCACTCCCAAAAACCCTAAAATTTTAAAGTTGTCAGAATTCAATTCTGATCGCACCCACGGGTTCCTAGCAGCTTGGACTATCTATTGATGTACTCTAAGGTCATAATTGAGCCATACTGAGCTCATTTGTTTGTCGTCTTATCTTGTATCTCCATTACTCTTGGCATGCTGCCAGGCCCACACCCAAAGCTCAGGGAACATTCTCTTGAATGGTTCCTAGGTCAGTATGCAATCTGTGCATTTGATTGGTCCCATGTTTGGGTACTCAGGTGGGGTGTGGTTTCTAGATGTCCCTCTCAAAGAGAGGCCATCACTCTTGTGGGTCACTAATGCCCATAACCCCAAGCAAGGGGGTCCACCCTCAAATGCTAGACCTAGTCCCCATTGTCCGTAACTGAACAGTAGGAAAACATTTCATTTCTTAATAAGCATACTATTGAAAAACAAAAAGAAATAGTACCAAGCAAGTGGATACATGTTGAAGCAGGATGACAAGTTCCAATACTGATACATACACCAAGAAGACAACACTTCGTAGCAGATTACCTAAGCAGATTAGAAACAACAGAAAGCCCGTGTGGAGGCGTCCCAGATAATTTACTGGATGTTACATTGTTTTCAAACTGGTATGACCAGATGTTGCAATTCCTCACAGACGGGGTCTGTCCAGAGACATTTATGAAAGATCAACGACACCGATTGGCGTTAAGGAGTAAACCATTTATGGCTATTGCAGAGGCGGGATTGACCAAGTCATCCAACACTGTATCCCAGAACATGAGCAACATGCAATATTACAAGAATCTCATAAGGAGACGGCAAGCGGACACTTTGCTGGCAGATCACAGGAAATAAAAATTTTCAGGCTAGACTTTGGTGGCCAACGGTGCTCAAGGATTCTCACGAATTTGCGGCCAAGTGTTAGAATTGCCAAAGAGATGAACAACCAACTGACGCGGACCGATTACCTCTGAATCCCATCCTCCCACTCGATCCATTTCAGAAATGAGAATTAGATGTCGTAGGTTCGATAAAGCATGTGGCACAGATCACAAGGAACTAGTACATTTTGGTAGCAACAGATTAGGTTGAGGCACAAGCACTCAGAGATAACTCCTCGGGCAGTACGGCAAATTTCCTATATCAGAAGATCACAACCCGTTTTGGATGTCCGATTGAGTTGGTATCGGATCAAGGAGGCCACTTCTTGGGAAGGACAGTAAGGAAACGTAACGACAATTTGCATGATTGTACATAAAGTGGCATCAACAGATCATCCACAATGTAATGAGCAAGTAGAAAGCACCAATAAAACAATTAAACGCATTTTGAAAATGATAGTGTCGAAAAACAAGGACTCGGATACCAAACTTGATTCAGCTTTGTGGGCATTTCGGACAACGTATGAAGTCACCCCAGGGATGACACCGTTCCAACTGGTCTACGGATTGGAAGCCGTTGTTCCGATAGAGTTCATTGTTGGTAGTCTTCGGATCACAGCAAAAAAATTAGGTCCAGAACAGTCAATGGAATTTCGCCAAGAGCAACTCATACACCTCGAAGAAGATCGGATAAAAAGCCGATATACAACACAAATAATTCAGTCACGAAGACTGGCATGGGTGAACAGGAACATAAAATATAGGTTGTTTAAAGAAGGGGATTGGGTTTTGATGTTCAACTCCAAGTTGGAAAAATTCCTGGGCAAACTAAAGTTGAGGTATGATGGACCCTTTAAAATCATTGAGGATATGGGTCAGGGAACGTTCCGAGTAAGGGATATGCATGGTTTTATCTTGCCCAAACCCATGAATGGATTCCGACTCAAACCTTTTCTAAGTCTGCGGAATAGATCCAACTAGTCGAAAATAGTTGGATCGGTTCGGAATGGATCCGACAAATCGGGAGTTTGTCGGAGCTGAGTCCGACGGTTCGGATCTGGTCCGAAATCAAAATCAGGCCAACATTTCGGATGTGGCAGTCCGATATCTTATAAAGGTTGCCATTAGTACTCAGAAGGGTGACAGTGAGGGTTTGCACGTGTGGAGATTACCTTTCAAAAATTTGTGTTCCCATTGTGTGAATACTCACAATCTCTGTGATTTCGTCCTTCAACACAAGTCTGTATTCCTCATTTCCGTCAATCGCATCAGAATCCACTCCAACTTCCTCTGCATGCGAGGCGCATTACGTAATCTCCCTGAAGACGAAGAGGACCCTTTCAAGAAGAAAGCTGAAGTAATTCAACAAGCCTAAGAGTAGTCTGAACAAGATTCGACCCAAGCATGAAGAAGCACAGAGTCACATTGGCGACGCGATGGTCACTAAGAAGTCAAGCCCCCAAGAAACTGATCAAGCAGGAAGAACAAATCGTGGAGTCACCAATGAGCGGTAAGCGACTGTCTTTAGATACTCCAACTCGCTTTACGAATTTCAAATTCAGTTTAGATGACGGAATGGTGCAAAGCGCAATCTGGTTGCGCAACATGAAACCCAGAAGGTAATCTGCCATGTCGCTCACTTCTCTACGAACAGCTCCATTTTACATTTCTTCGTGGGAAGCATCACATAACAGCAGCAGATACTCTCTTTTCACTACTCTCATTCTCTCTCTCTCTCTCTCTCTCTCTCTCTCTTCTCTCACTCTACACAGTCCTAGGGCCCAGGACAATAGTCGGGCTGGACCCCCCCCAAGGATTTTATTACTTGCAAAGAGAATTCTGAGTACGTTATACAAAGCAATCTTTCTCCTCCCCCCTTAAGAGAGCATTGAGAGGTATCAAAACCGCTCTCTATGAATTTAACTTTAATTCATCCCAAGAGAGAGGTGCCTCTGATGTCCTCTTCAATTCTTGGAACGATACTTGCGTTGTGACGGAAGTATACTTCCATAGTAGTCACATGGCGAACATCTGGATAGTCCTCCAAATTGAAATGGTGAACATCTGGTGGCATGAAGCAAGGGAGGAAGAGAGGACACAGTGAAAGATGCCACGAGTTCTAGGAAGGTCCACATGTAAACTAAGTGCATGGTGGTTCTATAGGCTGATCTTTTTGGCCAATTTAGGGCCATTTCTGGCAGCTCTTGCCGGATCCTTGTTACATCTTGTGCTCTCTTGACATGCAAGCAACATATCTGCTCATGCATTGGCCACCCTTCCTTTTCTATAAAAGACCGAAGTGAAAATATTGTAAAAAATAAATAATACTTTTGGCACTTTTTGCAACGTAACTAGATACATGCACCATGTATGCGCCCTCATGCATACTTTAAGAAAGGTGGTACATGAGCTAAAAGGTCGCATGCACACCAACCTTTTCACACGCATGGCTCTCTAGCCATGCAGGAGCATGCATACTAAGCATACAACTACTGAGCACCTATGCATGTTACTAAAACAAACTTTCGACACAAACATGCAGCCCAAAAGTTTTCATGCATGCACTTTCTTGCTGTTATATGCACGGCTTTCCAGCTCATGCATGCATGCAGGAAATCAATAGCATGCATCTGCATGCAAAGCTACCCAAACATGCACTAGCATGCAAGGCATGCATGAGCATGCTATTCCAGGAACTGTCATATTCTTACCTCCAGCTTCTGTACAGAATCTTTTCGGCTGCTGATACTATCACACTCATTCAAAATTTCTGACTCAAACTCAAAGGACAAGAAGTGTTCCTCTAACTGCTTCTTAAATTCCACCCACATCTTTAGCATCATGTCTTGTGTTTCAAGCACCTGGTATCGCAAAGCTGTTGATCCACTGAGTATAAGAGTATATATCTAGATGAATCCAGGAACATGCCCAAATTCATCCGCTAAAATTACACTGAGTATAAGAGTAGATTATTCGTTAGCCTCTTCTCATGCAAAATATGTATCCAAGCTCCTAGTCCATCCCAACGACACCTCTAGGTTTTTTTACCTGCTGGACTCAGGTCTCCAGCTCGTAGAGGTTATCTATCTAACGGCTAGCACTCCTTGCTGGCCCAGTTGAGGTCTTGACAAAGGAGGGGACAGGAGAGGAAGATATTTGCTGTCCTTGGAAGTTGCTGCTGGATGCGGGTCTCCAGCTTGTAGAGGTTAGCATTCCTTGCTGGCCCAGTTGAGCTCTCGACAAAGGGAGGGGAGGGGAATGGAAGATATTCGGTGCACTTGAAACTTTTGAATGGAAAAGAGGATTACGAACCTATGAAGGCTTGATGGAAAGCCTTGACCAATTCCATGATTACTGTTACACGTCTCTCCAAATGAAAGAAGAGGGAAATCTCTGTCAGCTCTAACCCTCTCCAAATGAAGCCCATCGTTTGTCTTACAAGAAGGCAATTCTTTAAGGACAGAGATTTGCACCCTCGCGTAGGTCTTGCACCCCTTAAACTTTGCCACTGCAAAAAGTACAAACTTATATAGAGCTACCCAAAAAAAAAAGACCTGCCATACCTATCAGTACTGCCGAATTTATCATCCAAGGTGAACATGTATTGAAATCCTGAACAGCCACCACCCTCCACACTTACACGTAACATTTTCCCCTCTCCTTCGCCTCCTTCCTCTCGCTTTAGCAGTTGCAGTCTCTGTGATTAAGGCGACATTTTTTGATTCAGAACGTTGCGTATGCGGATCGCGAATCCGATTAGTGCTCTGAGCTATACAAAACCCTTGCAAGCGCAAGGATGAGGAGGGGAGGAATGATCAATATGAAATGAGGAGACAAAATCTAAGGGTCAATCTACTAATCTGAACTTCTGAGAGGTTACCTTAACACAAGTGTCAGTGATAGAAAGATCCGGTGCAGGAGGAGGAGAGGATGAAGGAAGATCAAGGGGAGCGAGGGAAGAGGAGAAGCGAAGGGGCAAGGAGGGACGATAAGGGTGGAAAGGGGAGGGAGCTAGAAAGGAAGAAGCAGAGGCAAGAGAAGAAGATGAAGAAGAAGCAGCAGCAAGAGTGAGGAGCCTCAACGCCATGTACTTTGCAGCCATTGTGCCTTCATTTCTATTCCGCATTCAACTGCCTCTTCTTCCCCTTTCCATTTTATAGTGGTGCTCCAATTGCCCTAAACCCACTTTTAAGCTTGCTTATAGATGAGTCTCACGGATCCACACATTAGTTTTTTCTTGCTAATCACTCCATTCCATCTTACTTCTTGCTCATTATCCTATAATTTATGCTATTTTCAAGATATAAGGGTTAGTTGATATGACCAGAACCTTCAAACATCAAAATTATACTTATAGAGTGCATCTAATCATGATGGACTAATATCAATTAAGAAAAGGTATATGTAGAACATTTATATATGGGATAATTCAAAACTATAAAAGCAAGATTTAATGTGGAACCTGTTTTGATAGTTGAGATTAAGAGCACTTAATCTATTTTAATTGCAGCCTTTATTGTGATGTGGTGACTTTTCCCTATGATAGAATTTTAGTATTGTTAAGATACGACACTTTGTGGCTATAATATACAATATATAAAGATGCTTATTTATGAAATATGACTTAGGATGCAACACATGAGGCTAACCACTCTTGTTATTTGCTAAATAAATATTGCCAAATTATTTTTTAACAAACTTTTGTCACCCTTAGGTGTTTGATATTCTTATAAACAGTTGTTAAAAATTCTAGCTCATTGAAGTCATTTTTATTTTGAAGCATGCTACACAAAGTTTCAAATTTAAATACTACCTGAGTAAATAGTTGTGTTACCATACATTTGAGAGTAGTTTGTAATCACATGGAATGGTTTTTTGTGCTCCTTCTATTTTGAAAAAAATAGTACTACAATGAGTCTACCTAAGAGGGAAACGTCAAAAGACACATCTACATCAAGTTGTAATTTTCTTGCCAAAACATCAAAAGGACACTTTTATGTCCTATTATGCTTCCAAACTCATGCTAAAGGCTACAAAATTGTCCACCATAAAAGCATTGGCTAAATTTCCATTGCCACAATGCCTATTGTAGTAGCCTCTACATCATAAAAAAAGTAGAAATGGATGAATAACACATAAATCGAGGTAGCACTACACCAACAAAGACTAATTTTTACAACAATGATGAATAGACATGACATTAATGCATGGATCAACCTACATTTTCTAATCATGCCAATTTGTAGAAAATACTTCAACATGAGTCTCTACCATCTCCCATAGAGTTGGAGATTCATATTATAATGCATCCAATTTTTTAGGTGAATTTATAAGGACATCCATCGATGAGGAGAGAGAATGGTGGGTAGGTGTTTAGAATGTTTTGTAAGAAACATGCCCAAGAGAGGATAACATAGCTAATGGATAATGACAGCTAGTTATAGGCAACTCCAAAATCTTGTAGCTATTACATCTCATTATGAACGTCTTTTTTGGGAGCCAGAAGTTATTTCAATAGAGAAGCTTGTAGCAAGGAGCAAGTGTAGCCAGGGTGTAGCCAAGTTCACTCTAGGGATCTGTGTAAATTTGTTTTAAATTTTTTTGACAAGGATATTACTCTTTATGAATTGAAAGTATTTCTTAATTGCATGGACAAAGGCAAGACACTAAAAGAGGCTGGATTGCCACTTGAATTTTAGATGGTCTTGTAGGGTCTTATTGGTCTCTTACTTATCAAATTGTGGAATGAATCAATGGGGAAAGGTATTTTGGATAGTAGAATTAACACATGAATGAGTACATTGATTCTGAAGAGGGGACAAGGAAGAGCTCTATAATCAGATACCCCTAACCATGTTAAATAGCTACAAGATCTTTGCTAAGTCCTAAGCATTAAAACTAAAGGACAAGATGCATGTGTGCATAGGGGGGGAGCAAAAGGGAGGCATATCCTTCAAGCTATTCTAAGCTTATACTAGGGTTTGGAGTGTGCTAATGAGTAGGGGCATGGCATTTGCTTTCTAAGGTTGATTTTGATAAAGCATGTGATTGAATGGAATTGGGATTTATCCTTGGGTCACTCCAAAATATGGTTTTTGAGCCTAGATTCATGAATTTTGTGCAAGTTCTATTCAAGCAAGCAGTAGTTAATATAGAATTCAATGGCCAGACCTCTTCCTCTTTTTCACTTAAGAGATCAATTTGTTAGGGCTGTCCCCTTTCCCCTTTGCTTTATGTGATAGACGTAGATGGCCTTGGGTGCTCATTTAAGATAGAGTAGATGCTAATCTAATCAATGGCATTCATCCTGAGGATGGGAAGCATATTTTCAATGAGCAAATGTAGACAATACAAAGTTGACACCTCAAAATGATCCCATTTCAATATGGAATATAACGCAATGCCTTCATGGATTATGCTCATCTTCATGGTCAAGAATAAAAGTGTAATCTTTAGGACAAGAAGAAGTTCTTCAAAGTTTTTTGTGAACAAGGGATGCAAAGTAATAAAAGAGGGGAAAGTATTTAGATTACTTGGCCCACACATAGGTTACTACTATAACATGAAGGCAAGGTAGGAGTTGTATCTCAAAGGATTAAGGAAAACATTTCCAAGTGGCAAGTTTTTCAGCCTTCACTCACAAGAAGAAAATTTGTGCTTATCCATTTTATTCATCCTTTTTCATCCCTTGTTGGTATCCAACCAAAAAGGGGGTGTGATAGGTCAATGCACTTCTTAGAACATTTTTGTGGGGAGGAGAATGGGGACAAAGAAAGATATCAAAGGTGAAATGGGAGTTCTATACAGTGCCAAAGGGAAAGGGTAGATTAGGGATAGTAAATGTGGAAAGATCCTCAGCCATGTTCATGGGGAAATGGATGATAGAAGTGCTACACAAAATTGGACTCTATATGGGTTGCTTTGGGCCACAAAAATATAGGAAATGTAGAACCTATGAGAGGCAAACACTGGAAAACTTATTCAAGACTTTTCGCCATTTTTGGGGAAGAGCCTTTTGTGACAAAGGAATTAGAATTGTGAAGAGAAATTTTGGAAATCTCTGGAACTACATATGTAGTGGAAGGGCTTTAGCAGAAAAATAGATACTTTCACTAATAAGGATTCAATATGTTTTTCTATAATTTGAAAAGACTTGCCCATTATGGACCTTTCTATCAAGAATACTTTTTATAAAACAATAAAAAGGGAGTAAGGATGTGGAAGGATTTGTGGGATATAAACTCTCAATCATGGAAAATAGGAAGAGATCTTCAAGGGTAGAGAAACGTGTCTTTGCTTCAATCTAGAGTCAATCTATAAACAAAAAACAAAGATTTCAATAAAAGCTAATATAGATATTCTATGCAATCGGGTGGTCTTTTAGTGTGTAGCTTGGAGTAGTTATTTAATAAATACCCTCAACAAACATTGCGCACATAGTGGGAAGCCCAAGCATTAGTAGCACTAGTAGTCAAACTGATAAAGGAGAAGTCTCTACTCACACATAGCCACTATGGCATAGGTAATTAGGAGTGCACACATCAGCTTCATATGGAATAAAAGCAATAATGAAACCTACCGTTGTGTGGGAAAGCATACATGACCATGTAGAAGAAGACAATAACAAGAGGAAGAGCTCAAGAGACTCATCCTAGGAGTGGAGGGAAGGAGGCAATAGTAAGTAGAGAAGCATTTCTAGAAATAACCATGCATATAAAATGACCAATTGATATGAACATCAATAAAGGCATGCATCAAAGTTTTGTCTAATGAAAAAATTCCAACTGAGAGAACTGGTGACTACTTGAGAGCTCACATAATGTAGATATATCAATGGGTCATGTAGAAAAGCTTTGCAAGAATGTCCAGTGCTAGGAGAGTGTCATTTTGTAACCCCTAACCAAAAACTCATCACAATGTGTATAGTTTGTTATGTGTGTGGCTGCATGTTAATGCATCCTAGCTCTTTGTAGTGGTGGATAGAGACCACCTAGGATAAGAAAAGTATATACTCCCTTGCATGGGTTTGTTATTGACCATTCGTAGCATATAATATAATCCTATGTTAATAGCCTTTCACTCTTTTAATTAGCTTATCCTAAACTAGCACAAGGGTTTACGGACATAGCCAGGCGATTCCCTTTGAAGGATTTATTTGTTGAACGATATAAATCCCTATGCACATGTTTTAGATAATGGTTTTTCAAAAATATGGGTGTAATCTTGACGGAGCATGCTAGTTATTTGTCCCCACCACTAAAATAATGAGATACTCTTCATCCACTCTTTTGTGAGTGGGATTACTCATGAGGCTCCTCCTCGACACCAGCATGGCCACACAATTTGGTAGTTATTTGTCCCCACCACTAAAATAATGAGATACTCTTCATCCACTCTTTTGTGAGTGGGATTACTCATGAGGCTCCTCCTCGACACCAGCATGGCCACACAATTTGGGCTAGTTGGAGTGGTCCCCTCGGGACCAGTTGGAATGGACCAGTTGGAATAGAGCAACATAGCTGAGCTCCTTTAAGATCATGAAAGCTTTGTGACACTATGATCATTTCATAAAATCAAGAGAACAACAACCAATGAGTTAGATCTTTGAAAGCTTTGTGACACTATGCTTCATGGACCGCCACCCCATCTCCTCTCGTAACCTCCATGTATATGCTATGCTTCATATAATTAATTACTTTTATTTAAGCAATTGCTTCATTCACATGAATTTATTGATGGGATTATTAAATCCACACACACATTGATCTCCCAACTAGCCCTTGGTCGAGCTAGTACCATACAATCATTTTTTAGTTTAGTAATGGCTACTACTTCCTTTGATTTCTAACTATTGGTTTCTTGAGCAAAAACACTCAAGCCACAGCCTCTTTTGAATTTGGATTACGCGACTACTTATGGCATTAATTAGAGAAAACACTTTTTACACTTACGATACTTAGCATTCTACTCGGTGCGGAGTAAGTTCCACATGGTGGGCTTACCCTTTAGGTTGGGGGTGGGACACACACACACACACACACACACACAAACATGTGTGGAAATGTTGATGGGGTACTAGCACAATTACTTGTGCCAAAAATGTTCCTTGCACAATCACTTATATATGTTCCTAAGTAGTTACATTCCAAAGAAGTTACATACATACATTGATGTGCAATATGTGTGTTCCAGAGTATGACTTAATGACCATGTCTAACAATATTCTTACTATAGTGATCTGGAGGAATTGTTCAAGTTCTAGATGTGTTATGGATATGGTACTTACACAGTGCCATGTGTATTAATGGTTCCAGAGATGTGCTTACTGCTAGCAAAAATTAAGTGCCTCAATTAATACACAATGCCATGTGTATTAATGGTTCCAGAGATGTGCTTACTGCTAGCAAAAATTAAGTGCCTCGATTATAAGGAACTTACTAAATTGGTGAATTACCAAGACTGATTAGAGAGCCAACCAAGTCAAGCTATGAAAAAAAAAAATATAAGGATCTGGCGCTCCAAATGACTAGTGATTGACACTCCAACATGGGCGACTAGTTAGCCAAAATCAAGGGGACGTGGCATACTAGAATGCTCTTATGAAAGTGTGGTATGAGAAAAATTGGAAGACCGGTTGGCAAAATCAACATATGCGCATGGGCAATTGATTACCTATGTGCTATAGGCAATTGATTAACTAACGTTATAATGACCTAGTGCACTCCCACGAAAGAATGGTGTCAAGAAATTCAACTGACTGTAGTCGGTTGGTTAGCCAATTGCTACAAATACGTATATAAGTAGACAATTGATCTATCACTTTCCACACTGCTCTTCATTGATATAAAAATCTAAGAGCTAAGGAGTAGGAGCCAATTGGATTCCATATTGTGATGCTACAACTTCGAAGAGCAACAATGGTAGCTCTTCAAAGATTGGCATGGCTACGTATGCTCTTCAATTATTGACGCTGGAGCAGGTACCTTAAACAAATTCTAGTTGTCATTCATATTCATTAGTATAGGTGTGCAATAAAGCTTGATTGTGGCATGTTGAATACGTATAAATGGGGGACGAGCATTTTCTGAGCGAAATCTTCCGAGCGTCCGAGCGAAGGAAAAAAAAAGCTTCCAACTATGCATAAATATGGCAAAAATCGATCAGAAGAAAACATAGTTTCACTTAGAAATATGCAAAGTATTATAGCAATGCCTATTTTATACAAAAATCTTTAGGTGAATCTGTAGGAATGGTGAGAGCATAATGGGATGGCTTTTGAAGAAACCCACATGTAGAGTAGACTTCTCTATGAAAATTCCCTTATGATCCTTCTTACAACTTTTACTTAATAGGAGGTGACATTGAAAACCCTCTCTCAACCTATCTTCATGAAAGAGTTTCTTCAAAGAAAACTCATTGAAGCAAGCCATCCAGGTAGTTTTGCCAGCGAAACCCCTTTGAAGCAAGTCTCCCAAGGTAGTTTCGCTGGCGAAACTACCTTGGATAGCACTTTTAAAAGTGACATAACTTTCATATCCAATGTCCAAATATAGTCATTCAACCACTCAAATTGATCGGAACACCCCATTTGAGCACATCTATGGAGTTATATTTTGGAAAATCTTTCATATATAGTATTAAATATTACATGTATTTTATGAGAGTGATATATAAGCCTAAGTTAATACTTATTTATAGTAATTTAAACTTCTTTAGAAACATGTCCATAAATATGCTATAAAAACACTAAAAAGATATTGCCATATGATATAAATGTGTTAATAAGTAATTATATATGCATAGTATTATTACATTGAGAGTGATTATGAGGAATGTTTCTTAAAGGAATCAACACTTTTTTAAGGTAATAACAGGGGTACAAAGGGATGTCTCTAAATAAGAAAATTATGTTGTGTAAAAATGAATGAGTGACTAGTCTGTATATTTTTATGATAAAGGGATCTAGTTCTAGTGAAAATAAAAGTGTAAAAACCATGTTTCCTAAAGAAAAACATTTTTAAAAATCTCTTGAAAAACACGCTCGGATAAACCTGCTCATAGGTTTTTGCTCGTAAAATTGACGCATCCGTATAAATGGAAGGGAGGACCAACACTTACATTGGCCGACATTGGAGTCTGGGTGTAGTTGGCAAGACAGTCGATTGTTGGAAGGCATGACGATAGAAGACCTCGAGTATTTCCTGTTTGCTTCGTCAACTTGCGTATCATTCTATCCTCCGCTTGCTCCATCAACTTACGTAGTTATGGCACACATATTTTACAAGGATGGATGACTAAGGGGCTTAGCACATGGGAAGAAATAGGATGGGAATGGGAAAAGGTGGTCCCAAGTGGTCCCATGCATATTTCTATCCTATTCCCATCCCACCATGTGCTAACAAAAAAAGAACTAGGGACGGGTTTAGGTAGAAGAGTACACATGGCATCATTTCATGTGTTATGGAGGTGGGGACCACGTGGGGACAAGGACACTTGTCATCCTCCCATGTTTTGGAATCCCCTAAAAAGGGGAACCCATTCTGGTTGCCAGGATCTAGAGGCCAGGGTCCAGGATGGGAGAAAAAGTGGCTACTCCCATTCTAAATCCATCCTAGACCATTTGGTCTAGGATAGGTGTGATGATGAAAAAAAGATTCCCATCCTAAACCCATGCTAGCCCCATCCATGTGCTAAGGGCCTAAGTACGAGCCATGGTTTCTGCTCAATGGCAAGCGATGGCTGCGACTGTGAGTGGATCTAAATGAGTCTATAGCTTCTAGCAAGCTAATACTGTGACATATTAAAAATATGGCATGAAGGTAAGGGACGGTTGGGCTTCTATATTCTGTAGTTCATAGAGTCGTCTACCTAAGTAAGGTGCTGTAACTACTAAAGTCTCAACCGATAACATAAAGCACATACTATTGGATAGTTCTTGAAGCCATAAGAGCATCTTATTGTGGTTAGTGCTTAACACACATACTCCTCATAATTGATGTTTGGAGATTAGGTGCTTGCTTGGAGGGATGTCACCATAGATTCCCTCTACTCACATGGGGCAAGATATAAGAGCAGTTTATGATTCTTATTGGTTAGTGCTTAACACACATACTCCTCATAATTGATGTTTGGAGATTGTGTGCTTGCTTGGAGGGATGTCACCATAGATTCCATGTACTCACATGGGGCTGATGTTGAATGCCTATATAAGAGGCCAAGACTAGTGGTCTCTATATGAAAGGCTAATACTGGTGGTCTGTATAAGAGGCAAGACTAGTGGTCGATATATGAAAGGCTAATACAAGGGCCTTGTATGTGAAAGGATCATACTAGAGGGTCTTATACTTGGGGAAAGATGGTCTTGATTGTCCCCTACAGGACTATTGACACACTGAGATCACTATGATCCACTTTCATAGTATGGTTTTTTTCACTATGCATCTTTTGAAATAGTTTGAAAATTCTGGACTGCCATATTGCAATCTGAAATATCTTCCATTCCATGAGGAATCTCATTATGAGTTGAACCAAGACGTTATAGATCTTTGGACAGACTACATTTTTACTCTTGGTAGTATTTCAATATGAGAACTGTAGCAAAAGTTATACCTTCTGCAAAATAGTCAACAGTTGCTGTTTTTACTGCTAGAAAGTTCTGAACTACCATATTGCAACCTAAATATCTTCCAATCCTTGAGAAATCTCATCATGAGTTGAATTGAGAAGTTTTTGATATTTGTACAGGCTACAACTTTCCTCTTGGAAGCATTCCAATATCAGATTTATAGAAAAAGTTATACCTTTTTGAAAAACAACCAAAAGTCTTTGTTGTTACTACTAGAAAATTGCTTTTAATTCAAGATTGATGATATATGCTCTTGTATTGATAATAGATATATGGCTTCATGTTTGTCAATACATCTCTTATTTTGATGGAACATTTGATTGGTAACTTGAACACCAAGTCGCCATGAATGATACATAACACACGACATCTCTTTGGAATTGATACTTCTTGTGGAACATAGGTATTGATGATTACTCTAACACTGAGTTA
The DNA here is from genome assembly GCF_047967505.1 of Dipteris shenzhenensis. Taxonomy (NCBI): domain Eukaryota; kingdom Viridiplantae; phylum Streptophyta; class Polypodiopsida; order Gleicheniales; family Dipteridaceae; genus Dipteris; species Dipteris shenzhenensis. Next base: position 5,676,989 of record NC_141626.1, read on the forward strand.
CATCAGGAAGTACCTCATATTAAGGCTTTCTATTTTGTTTGAGTTGTTTTATTTTGCATTTGATGTTGTGACATCGATAACAAGTGGAGCTTGACATTGAAGCTTGCAGTCCCACAATCAAAAGATTTATGTTTTAACATGTCTTTTTTGTGGATGGATGCAGGTGAGTGGAGCTCCTTCAATTTCATGTGCAACATGTTACAAGCTTATCAAATTGAGTTATCCTTGCTTTTGTGTGTATATAATGTAGACCCCACATTCTGAGTCATGTTCATTTTGTAATGTGCTTTTGAGTTATGTCTTTGTTTGAAGAAGTGAATGCAAGTGTGTCTGTCTTTTAAAGTCAAAACACACACACACACACAAGTCAAATTAGAAAAAGAATACCATAATACTATACTAACTTCAAAATGGTATCCTGAAAAGATGTGTAGATAACAAAGCAACTACAAATGACCTCTAGTGAGTGTGTGTCATGGGGTGTGATGGATTAGACTCCACTTTATGAATTTGTGCAACTTTACACTTAGTGTATAGCATCTTAAGTTGGAATGACATGGCTGGTTGCATTCCTGCTTCTTCTGTGATGATCGTTTTTTTAGAGACACTTCACTTTTTAGGAGGGTGGCTTTGCTATTATGGTTACTTTGCGCTTAGTGTATGGTTGTAAGTGGGATGACATGGTTGGTTGCATTCCTGATTCTTCTGTAATGATTGGTTTTCACTTTCTTGTATTAATGATGAAGTTAGATTGTGTGTCGCAATGCCTTTGATTCTTTTTAGGGGCAATGGGTAGTGTCCTTCCTGTGTCTAGTCGATTGTGTAATGTAGATTATTAGCAAAGTGGGTTAACTATATTGGAGACCTTAGGATGCCCTTTTTTAGTTCTTGTTTTAGATTTATTTCAAGTGGTCAGATATGGCTTGTGTGGTGTAGGTAAGTATGGTTATTGTGCTCTTCAAAAGGTAGAGTGTGCTGCTCATTAAATGGTTTAAGTCTATGTTGGTTCAAGGAGTTTTGGAGGTCTTTGTTAAACTAAGTTCGTAGCCAAAATCTCATTAATAATATTAAGATATTTCTTCTCCCTATTACCTTGCCATTTTAAGTGCCATGGATTTATATATGCATATCAATCATTTAAATTAAAGAAGTGAATTCTTAATTAGAGTCATTTTTTGCTTGTGGCTTAATGGTTGTGGTGGCTAGAGGAAATTTAAGGGTGGCAGGACCTTAATGCATGGCAGTGCTTCATGGAGCCTTCATCCCATTTGTATTAGCTTCTTGGATGCATGTCATGCTCTTTCACGAAGTGGAGCAATGACATAAACAACCATTTGCTTGTATTCATCATGCGCCAAGTAACTATTATTGACTATAAGAAATCTTCTGTCTTGCAATTTGTCATGTGGCATCACATGAAAAGAAGGTCTCAATCACAATGGAGCATGGTAAGAATAAGGAAAGGCATAATTCGCGTATATTTGACTAGTAAGGGTATCATACTAATGTGCATTTATCACATACCAATGGTCACAAGCCTGGCCTTATATGCAGATAAAGCATTATGCTGAAAAGTATAGCCTAGAAGCAAGGGTTTCAACTCTAGCCAAGTATCTAGAAGATCAAGATGAGAAATCAATTGAGACCAATGTTGCCATTCTAAGGCTAAGATGTGATGATTGCCAGAAGTATTATCCCCTTGAAGCAGTGCATTATTTAAATCACCACACAAAAAACATGCTTCCTCCAAGGATACCACCGCATATCCTCCCAAATCAAAGCCCTTTGATGAGAGGATTGAGGAGCATAAATAGAAGTGAACTCAATGATTTCACCCTGAAAGAGGCACTGAACAATCCACCTACCTTCTTTATCATTTAAGGCAATAGCTGGTTGAAGAACATGTTTGACCAAGCAAAGAACACTTGGAAAAGAGTGTTCTCCCGCATAAAGTTGTCATAACCAGCATAATGACCTATCCTGCTAGCATAGAGGTGCTGATTATGCTCTTGTATGGCCACCATATTAGGCTGCAACTCATTTATTGAAGTCCATACAAACTTCCATTTGCAAGCATCATACAATCCCTGTACATTGAAAGTCAAGCACTTGATTTGTTGAAGCATATTTACAAATTTTTATATAGCTATATAGCTAAAAGATCCAGCGCATCAAGTCATCATTTCCACCTCAGGGTCTGGTGGACCTCTTCCCTGAGGTGACCCAAGAGTCTTTTGTGGGGAGAAAAGACCAGCCACTTCTTCTTCTAGGAATAGAGTACGACTGGTTGTGACAGTAGCCCAAGTAATTCCAACTCCCAAATTTCAACAGGAGTATCACCAGTAGAAGAACCAGTGTTCCATGTACGAGAAGGTAAGGGTCTCTTGGCTGAGACAAATTTCCTTGTTGTCTGCCAATTTTCAGTGGCATTCTTTTCCTTCCCCTTAGCTAGAGCCACAAAAGGCAGAGGCAGATGCATTCCCATTGATCATAACCAGAGCCTTCCCCTTATTCTAATTCCAATGTTGGATTTGCAGGCTTATTACCTTGATTTTTACTACCAAAACGCAGATCAAGAATGACAAAATCTACACCCCAAGTAACACTCTTACCATTTCTTGTTTTTCTTTCACCAAGACCCGCAAAGTATTCCTTCATGTCTATATAGGCTTGTGTGAAGTTTGAGACATACAATTGCTTCCCAAACTCGACATAATCATAGCACCAAACCTTGCAATGTGAAGCATCACATGTGCCACTCTGATTCAAAGTTAGAGAGGCCAATGGAATGTACAAAAAGCGGATAGACCTATCTTTCCATTTACATCCTTTCAAAATGGGTGTAGACTATAGTACCTGCACATTTGTATCCACACCACATATGTAAAGACACAAAGTGATAACAACATATGTTACACAAACAAATAACAGCTTGAAAAAAGACCAAGAGGGCTTACCATTATTAGTACCAGGATTTTTTGGTGGCCTACCACCCTTCTTTAGTTCCATACTTGAATCCTTGTCCTTTTTAGTCATCTTCTCAAGTGTTTTTTGAATCTCAATGACTGCATCATCCTCGTGGACTGAATTTGAGCTTGATGAACCCATCTCTCCCTTTTTATGCTGTGTGTACAGCTCTACCTCCTCCTCGATACAACATCCTTTTTTCATATCGAGCCACCACGGGCAGTTCTTTCTCTCCCACTCAGAGAGCACTTGCTTCCCTTCTTTTTCTATCATGTTTGGAGAGTACATACAGAATTTTAAGTCCTGAATTTTTGTCCATACTCGACATATGGGCAACAATTTTTCAATCTTACCAACAGCTTTTAAGGATTGCAAGAATCTGCATACAATAAGAGTCTTAGTACAAAAGCGAAATACTTAAGGATGGATTTTTAATTGAAAAGGAAAAAACATATATTGCTTACCTAAATACCAATCGCCGAGATGCCCTCGTCATCTCCATTTGTCCTATTGCAGCTGTAGCAACAGTCATTGAATCCTTTAAATCTTCATAAAGTTCAAGTCTGTTCATTGCTTGTATCTCCCCAAAATACTCTCTCAACGTAGGATCTTGAGGAAGCACAAAGCTAGCTTGTTAACTAGCAACCAAGACCTGAGAGAGTAACCTCTCAGATTCACAAAGCAACTGATCCATCCATGCCTCTTTCGCCATCCACTTTATGAATTCTCTATCAGCTTTTGGCATCCCATAACTTGTTCTCAAATTTAAATCTGACCCTAAGATTTTGAGGGTTGCTAGTTGTGTCTCCTTGGAGACCTTTGCAATGGAGATGTTATACAATTTTTCCAATGTGACAATGGAGGATTTATCATCAAATGGGAGGCTCCACAAGATATTAAACCAATCTTCACCATTTGTTGGTTTGACAATAGACAGAATCTACATATAAACAATACATGCAATCGTCTCAAGTGTATTTTCTGATCATACAATACATGCATATCCCATACCTTGATCATTTTCTAAACAAACATCATATTTACATCCTTTTTTGATGTTCTTTCTCAATCTCAAAAAACACTTGAACACTTTAAAAAATCAACTTTATGTTAAGAATCATTAAATTAACCATACCTTGATCATTTTTCGACCGTAGTTGAGATTCACATCCTTTCGAATACTTTTAAGTGCTTTCTCCATATTAGCAACACTCAAATTTGACTGAAGTTCCTTTAGCTTTGCCTCATAATCTTGCTTGTATAGTGGCTAGAATATATTCCAAAGAAATGAATGAGTACAATGAAGTAGTTAGTTCTAATTCAAAAGACATCCATGACAAATGGTATGAAACTTACTGCAAATACCATTCTCCCTAGCATCAGAGATGTCAAAGGATACCAAGTGCTTGATCCTTTACTGCTTTCATTTGCCCTATGCTTTTCAAGTGTCTTTTTTTCTTCCTCAGAAAAAAGTGATAAGTACTCATTCTCATCACACGAACACATTGTCTTCGTGTTGTACAAATAATCCTTGAGATTTGTTTTAATAATTGCTGTTTCATTAAGGCTGAAAAATAAAAAATATATAGCTTCAAACATATTAAGAATTGTTCACAAAACCCTTAAAAGCTCAAAAAAAAGTAACACATATGAGCAAGAACTCGCACTTACAGATTGAACCTTTGAAGAGCAGCTATTAGCTTCATTTCTGTTTCTTTCTCTGGAGTAATAAACTTGCTAAAACTCGAATATGCCATGCCTTTGATGTCTTGAATTTCTCTTCGATTAGAGACATCCATGCAATAGTCCGGTGATTCCCCTCCCACACAAAAAACATCTTTCGAGACAAAAATGACCAATCAGCATCATCAACAATCTGTGCCTCAAATTCTGCATTTACATCCCTCCAACAAGAATCCCATGATTGTTCAATTTCATCTGTCACCTCTTGTGAAACACCATCCGGAAGTGTTGTAGATAAAATAAACATTCCTTTCTGTTGAATATATTTTTTTGCCTCTAGAGCTTGCCTTAGGCTATCCATATCAGTTCGTAGGCCTCTCACTCTTGTGTTTACAACACAACGACATAATGGGATCAAGGGAGCAATCTTTCCAGGATTGATTGCAAGAGATTCAATAACATCCTTCCCCTGACCAATATCAAGTGCAGCAGGAAACTCTTGCTCAAACTCCTCATCCAGTTGTTTATCCTCTTTCTTTCTCTTCTTAGAAGATTCCTCCACAATTATAGTAGTGTCTTCAAAGTCTTCCATCTCCTTATCCTCTTCAACTCCAATTTCAACCTCTTTTTGAAACTCTAAATTAGGTGTAGATTCCATTTGCAAACTTCTCTTGCTACTTGTCCTTCCACCTCTCCTACCTCCTCGTTCTCCTCTTCCACCTCTCCCCCTCCTCTCAGAAGTTTTTATTTTTACCATCTTGCCAATGTGACACAAATGCATTTAAAAAAAGAAGTCATCGCATGTCATAGAATAGACTTACAAGGTCAATTAAGTCCCAGTCTTACTTCAATAGCATACAAAGAAAGCCCAAGAGGCTTCAAAATAGAAAATACCTGAAGCTTGATCGTGATGCTGCTAATTGAAGCTGCACTTGACGAGATGATGGGGCTTGAAGAGACTAGCTTTGTAGATCCAAAGGTTGATGAGGGGGTACGCTACAAGAATTCAAAGAGAGTACAATAACACAGAGGAAAAGATGAGTAGTTACGTTGCCTTTTAAGAAAGAGATGAAGCACCTGTGACTTGTGAAAATGGCAAAGCGTGTGGCTTGAAACCCGAGAGGGAGGGCTTGGAAGCCTTGGATGCAGGAGTAAACAAGGTAGTCGAGGCCCAGTACAGAGGCGACTGGCGAACGTAATGGAAGCTGTAAGTCCAAGGAGCAAGAGCCTCGAAGGCCAAGCAAAACCAACGCTTCTGTAGCAGGAGTTTGTAGGACCGGGCAGCAGCACAACAACGGCAATGGGAGGTATAAGGAGTCTGCAGACTGCGAGGTTTGCAGCGTGGTCAAGGGGCTGCGAGGAGCAGGGGTAGAGGGCCTGCTCTTGAATCAATGAATCATCTGAGACTCATAGGTAAGGAATTTTGTCATTTATTCTTCTAGCAAGCAGTTCTCCCTCAGCCCAATCCTCTGTCGGAGAGCACAGTGAGAGGGAGAGCGGGGGAGGAGAGCGGGAGGGAGAGCGGGGAGAGCAGGGGAGGGAGAGCGGGGAGAGCAGGGGAGGGAGAGCGGGGAGAGCGGGGGAGGGAGAGCGGGGAGAGCAGGGAGAGCGGGGAGAGCGGGGGAGAGCGGGGAGAGCAGGAGCGGGGAGAGCGGGGGAGGGAGAGCGGGGAGAGTGGGGAGAGCGGGGAGAGCGGGGGAGAGCAGGGAGAGTGGGAGCGGGGAGAGCGGGGGAGGGAGAGCGGGGAGAGCAGGGGAGGGAGAGCGGGGGAGGAGAGTGGGAGGGAGAGCGGGGAGAGCAACGAAGGGCAGGGAGGAGAGCGGGAGCGGGGGAGGAGAGCGACAAAAGGTAGGGAGAGCCTCTGCGACGAAAGGCAGGGAGGGAAAATGGCCTTTAAAATTTTTTTCTTAAGGGCCTTTGTCCAATTTTAGAAAATGAAAGGCCAAAAGACCCCTTTCGTCGACGAAAGGGGTCTTTTGGCCTTTCATTTTCTAAAATTGGACAAGGAGGAAAATGGCCTTTAAATTTTTTTTCTTAAGGGCCTTTGAAAAAATTTGAAAATGAAAGGGCAAAAGACCCCTTTCGTCGACGAAAGGGGTCTTTTGGCCTTTCATTTTCTTAAGGGCCTTTTAAAAAAAGGCCAAAAGACCCCTTGTCATCGAGAAAGGGGTCTTCTAGCCTTTTATTTTCTTAAGGGCTTAAGAAAATTAAAGGCCCCTCCCTCCAATTTTCTTAAGCCCTTAAGAAAATGAAAGGCCAAAAGACCCCTTTCGTCGACGAAAGGGGTCTTTTTGCCTTTTATTTTCTTAAGCCCTTAAGGGCACCTTTTATTTTCTTAAGCCCTCAAGAAAATGAAAGGCCCTTAACAAAATGAAAGGCCAAAAGACCCCTTTCATCGATGCAAGGGGTCTTTTGGCCTTTCATTTTCTTAAGGGCTTAAGGGCTCTCATGAAAATGAATGGCCCTTAAGCCCTTAAGAAAATTAAAGGCCAATAGACCCCTTTCATGGACGAAAGGGGTCTATTGGCCTTTAATTTTCTTAAGGGCTCTCATTAAAATTAAAGTTCACATTGATATTTGTAGAAATAATCATCCCTCTTCCATGATAAAGAACACCTTTTCTAGCAAGGGACCACCACATGGCCTCGACTGACCCAAGTACTTAACGCTGGCACTCGTTTTTATTATTTCAAATCATTACAATCAATGCGTTTATTTTATTCACCATGATGGGACGACATACTGGCTATAGAAATGCTACCAAACTATGATGTTAATAGGAACCATGACTTATAATGATTATCATACGAATTCGATTGCTAATGAGTGATCATTTAATTAAACATCATTACTGTGTGAGGTTGATAATTTTTCATAATTGTGAGGTTTATAATTTTACTGTGTGAGGTCGACATACAATTAAATATCTTTTTGATTAATTTTCAATTAATGATAGAGGCCAATAGACCCCTTTTGGAGAAAATAATTTTTATTTATTGTTAATGGAAGATAGAGGCAATTAGACCCCTTTTGGAGAAAATAATTAAATATAGAGGCCAATAGACCCCTTTCGTCAACGAAAGGGGTCTATTAGCCTCTATATTTAATTAATGGTTCATGAAAGATAGAGGCCCATAGACCCCTTTCGTCGATGAAAGGGGTCTATTGGCCTCTACCTTTCATTAATAAATGATGAAAAATAGAGTCCAATAGATCCCTTTCATCGACAAAACAGTCTTTTGACGAAAGGGGTCTATGGGCCTCTGTCTTTCATAAATAATTGATGAAAGATAGAGTTCAATAGACCCCTTTCATCGATGAAACAGTCTTTTGGCATATTTTTAACATCATAATTTATATTCAAAAGGTTAGAGATGTGCTGACCAACCATTTCTTGTTCACCACAATTATAATTTATATCTATCTATCAACTTTAAGATACTTATATCAAATTGTCGGAATGAATAGGTAGCAATAATGAAATGTCATTGCTAGCGAGAATGGCTTGCAATAACTCCCATACGTGTCAAAGAAAGGCTGGGGATTAAAAGGTCTAAGAGTCCATGGTATTATAGTATTGTTGTTAACAAATGATGGCTAAAATTTACATCATGGTTCAGTACTATTGTCACACTTGTGCCGACTTTCACTAGACCAATCTTACAAAGTTGTGAGTATAAACAATGGGCAGTGTGTGCAAAGCATTTGTGAGCAACTTTTCTTGCGGCAGACTCTTGTTTCAAATGAGTTCTTGAAACGAACACTCTGCTCTTGATCTCACCCTTTGGACTTCATCTCATTGAGTTGCACAGCTCAACCATTCCATTCTTATGGAATCTATCACAATTCAGAATGAGGATAGACCTTTGCATATGTTTGTTCACACTTCCGTAGGTAGAGGAGTGTTGTCAGAGATGGTGCTTGCTAGCCATTTTCAATTCACACTTGGATCCATATCTGTCCATCAGCACTTTGGTGATAATGGGTCTGATTTGACAATGGAGTTGCAATATGAAGTCCATGACAATGGATACAAAATGTTTCACCTTGATGCGCAGTTTGGTGATATTTTCACCGTGAAGGGAGAAAGATTCAAGCTTGATGACAATGAACTTCAGAAGACTCAAGTGCACGAAAACAAAAAAGATTTCTACTCTGTTTGCAACAAAAATGATGAGGCAAGGAAACATGATTCAGCTAGCAACATTGAGAATGACAAACAACATAGTGTCATTGAGATTATTATGCAACTACCTATAAAGAACAGATTGCGTGAGGCCTATGAGAAGGTTGAAATGCACGTCACTGTGGATGAGTTGCCTTCTACTTATGATGGTGATGTTTTCTTTGAGCTACCAGCTACTTCAATGATACATCGCACAAAAGGTACGGAGTCAAAATTTGATGGTCATGTTTGGAGTGATCCTATTACAACAAATATAGTATTTCCTGGTGTGGTTCGTAGAAAGGAATGTGGAGGTCACCTCTATTGTATAAATGCAACTTGTGGTTATAAAAAAAGAATTGGGATAGAGAATGAGACACAATGGGATGGGAGATTGATTAGAGTGGCCCCAACAAATGTGTCAATTGAATCATATGGCTCCTTATCATGTATACATTGTGGTCGTTCACCAATTTGCTTGGAGAGATGTTACTATGAAATGTTACTCTGCATGCCAGAATGTAGAGATGGTGTGAATCTTACTCATGCAGTCATACACCATGGCCATCATAATCATCCTGTTGGAGATGGTTTGACTAGAAGAACAAAGGATGGCATTAAAACCAAAGTTTCTGAAATGGTGAGGGCTGGTGGTGCTGTATGCCTTAAAGGGATACAAAATATAATTGTCCAAGACATTATTCTAGAAACTTTATTGTCTAAAAAAGTGCAAGGTGGGATTAAGATGTCGGATGTTGAGCTACAAGATTTGCTAAAACAATGTGAACCTTTGCTCGACAAAAGATGGTAATTACCATAATATTTGTTATTGCATTGGTTTATTAAATTATGTTATTGACAATGAATATTGACCAACTTTATGTCTGTGTATAGATTATCAAGATGGATTGAGGAGGGTCGACGTGACTCTTGACCTGTGTCAGATGGGCTAGATGGAATTTTAACTTGAAAAACAATTGCAACATAGTTCATTCAGCAGGTGTCATGTATTTAAAATGTCTACCCAAGGTTCTGGTTCAGGGGTTGATTTGGTAAATAAAATGAGACCTGGAGGAGAATCGGGTCATTGTTGGGTGTTGTTTGACTTTGTGAAGCGAATGAAAGATTGGACTACCATGGCTTGCCATGTGTATAATCCTTTTATCCAAGAGTTGCAAACAATTGCAACTTGTGACTTCAAGGTGGAAGATACTGATGCACAAATTCTATTTTGGGATACTCTCAACAAAGTAATGGTTTTAGAAGGGTTTGACAATGCTGAATTCAAAGGGTTCATGGCAGATGAGGCCCAAGCCAACTGGAGAGCTGTACGTGCCACTTTCAATGGTGGCCCTGACAATATAATGGAAGGGAAAGAGCGTTCTTGCCTTTTCCATTGGGAGCAAAGTCTTCATTCCCATGCAAAGGCATGTATAAAAGTTGGCAGCCAAGAGGAATTTAAAATCTGATGTAGACGCTGGAAGGATGCCTCTACAGAGCAAGCTGCAGAAGTCGAAATGAGAAGCCTAAGGGCATGGTGGAATGTAGGCCATGCAAGTGATTCAGACTTGCCACGGCTTGAAACTTGGTTTGCATGGTGGCATGCTAGGATTTCCCATTGGGACCACTACATTAATGAGGTTGGTTTTGTATTTCTCTTGAATTTTTTTAAATCATGTTTATAATGTAATTTTGCCATTACAATATCTTTGAAATGCTTGGTTTGCAGAGTATGTTAGATAACGAGAAGTACTTGATACCTCGAACAAATCTAGCAGAGTCTATTCATGGTAGTTGGAGGGCTGGATTGAACCATGTCAAATATGTTGGTCTCTACAATGCCTCTATCAGTGACCTCTCAAATGCAATTTTACAAAGCTCTAGATACACATCTTTTTTGAAGGGCCAATTTATCGGAAGTGGGCCGAGTCTAGAGACCTTAAAAAAAAGATCTTCAAAATCTCGGATTGACATTAGTGCCAAAACAGTTGTTGATCTAACAAGTAATGTTGCAAAGGAAATGGGTGTTGTATCTGAAGTATGTTTTAATGATGGAGATCTTGGACTGCGCTCCCCTGTTCCTACTGAAACAACTCCCCTTACGAGTGTCTATTAGACTGTAACTCTTCATCAAGACTGTGTACATGAAATAATGCCATATACACAAAGAAAAACTAACAGACAAAAAACTGTGTCATGACATCCATGAAATGCCTGGAGGGCTCTGATGTCTCGTAATATACTGGTTTTTTATTACCTATTCTCTTACTTTGCATAGGCAGGGAGGACTATAACTGTATAATGACTACATCTAGAGAAAACTGGATCTCAGTTATCTAAGATCACGAGACAAGCTACACCATAGGACCTTGGAATTCTTTATTCCTTTGGAATTGAAAATTATGATTAGAAAATCCATAAGTCGTGATATGTTAATTCTGGAATGCTCATAAGTAGGTATTTGGCAGATTTAATACTCCAAGATTTACTATTAATTGGAGTAGATTTCCCTTTAAAATATTTTGGAATTAGTCTATTAAGCATTTGGAATTTTATTGCACTCATTCTAGGCTCGAGAGGCATTCACAAGAGCTATGCATCTCAAATTTCTCACTTAGATTGAGATAATGATGGAGCTCTTGGCCATATATTCCTTTTTTACAAAATTTAAAGGAGTTGGATGGAGAGAGCAGAAGGGTTAATGCTTTAAGAAATCAAATAAAGGAGTGCTCTAGGTGGATTTTCTTAGGAAAATGCCTTAAGTTGTATTTTAAAGGAGAATTCTTTTGCATATTACTAGTGAATTTTATATGGAAAGGAAGTTTTTACACCCTTGGCGAGATATTATGTGTCTGCTAGAATTGAAAATGGTTGGGCTAGATGTAGAAATCTTGACTTTGACTATCTATCTCTAACCAAGCTCATAAATGTGGCCTTTCACTAACATTTTATATACATTTCTTCATATCTTTAATTGCCCACCTCTCATTACTATTGAACAGTAAAATGCCAGGATTTGATTATGCTAATCTAGATCGAGTGACACGGATAACAACTATGTGCCGGCATTAAAGCTTGCAGTCCCATAATTCATAGTGCACATGTTCTAACGTGCTATGTTTGTGGATGGATGCAGGTGAGTCGGCATACCTCTCCATCAGATTTGCATTGAAAATTCTAAGGCAGAAAGACGGTGTTGGCATCTTTGAAGCGTACTCTACAGCGGATTATCTCCAAGTACTAGTAAATATGATTGAACATTCTATTGGAGACTAGCAATCAATATTTTTGTACTTTTTGCAATGTTTTGATATGAATGTGAGTATAAAAATTGACTTTCACTTTGTAACTTTGTTAGAAGGAATGATATGATATGAATTATTCTCACTTAGGCAATATTAAGAGAGTGGTTAACAATGGATTACTCCCATTAAGTGTTTGAAAAGGGCAAGAGCGGATGTTTGCAATTGATTTATTTTGACATTGGGTAGTGTAGTAGGATAGTTGTTTTTTAGGCAAAACACACACACACACACACACACACACACACATGTATGCTTCCAATGACATTGAAATGTTAGACTAGAAATTACAGCTAGATCGTGACATTAACATGGTGTTTTTCCTTATCATTAGATGGTCCTCAAGGTGCTAATCCGAGAAGTTGTAAACACTGAAACAAGAATTGTAGCCCAGGCCCCATGTTATGTGATGAAAGTCTGAGCATTAGAACTGGTAGTATTTGCATTCGGATTCATCTTTATAAAATAATGATGGGAGCCTTTTTTATATGTCTATGATATTCCTTTTAAATAGAGCTAACATTGCAAACTGCAATTGAAATGCGTGATTGCCATAGAAATGCTCATGTGCTCATAAGGAAACATGAATTTCATGAATAATTTTCATGGGATTCATATGATTGCTCATGATAAGTATACGTGACTTTTTCAAAAGAATGAGAACATGGAAATGTAACAGCACAAGAAGATGAACTGACTGGGTTGGTTTGGATGCATAATATCTATAAAAAGCTCCCATGCCTAGATACTATCTCAAACACAGCTTCTACCTTCTAAACTAGTGCATTATTTGAAATATGTTTCTGATTTGCCTCCCTGCCCATAAATGCCTCCCAAAAGGTTCTCATGCATAAGTTGCTCTCTCACACAAAGCTTCAGCTGTCTGAGATAACACACTATTTTAATAGATACATGTGTGCTTCTATTCAACTTTGTGGCCATAGCTAGGCTCCCATAATGTAGTGGTCTACTAGACTTGTCAACTTGGTTGGCTACACTTGATGATCAGGAGTTGTCACACATAAAGTGAAGGTCAAACAATGATTATCAGAAGGTAGACAAGCTGCTTACCCACTATTCAATAATCCATGCAGCCATAGTCGGTATCTTGAATCAAAGGTCTGGTATTACGTATCTGTTTTCCGGCACCATTTGAGTATACGTAACTCTTTTGTCTACTAAGGTTTCTCATTTTCAAAAGTGATGATCTATGCAACCAAAACCAGGTATTAGTGATGGCATTCAACCTAACGGACTGCATGTAATCAAATGGGAGTTGGCACACAACCTACCATGGATTATCACACAAAGATAAACAAAGTGCATGTTGATCAACACAATAGGTTGACCATATGGAAAGCTTGTAAGCTGGTGTACTAAGAGCTGCTAGTACTGGTGAAGGCTTCCACAAGACTCCTAAGCTCATACGAGCATAGTGAGCCTCCAGTTCTGGCATAGGAGATATATTGCCTCCTAGGCTTAATAGCCGAACAATTAAAAGACAAGGAGGATTCAATTATGAGGAGTTGAGACAATAGGAGAGCTCTTGGGGAAGCAAAACGATTGGAAAACACAACATGTACATAATCTAGAGCTCAAAAGTCACGGTATGATAGCATGTTGCTCCCTACATGCAATTTGATTGTTTATAAAACTGTAAATGACTAATACATGTGGTGGATTGAATAGAGGCTTGGGTGCATCTGAATGTTTCCAAAAGGGAATATGGCTACAATGTATGATATGAGAGTGAAGCCAGTGGCTACTAGCATATACGATAAGACCCGCTCTTCATAAGTGCTATCTTAGACATGTGCATAGCTTATGTTGGACTAGCAAGTAAGTTAGACTCTCTCCATGTAGGGAACAATGTCCTAAAGCACACAAAATTTATGTATATGCTTGCATATATATTCTACGTACTCTAGATCATAGGTTTGGCCATCATATCAACACCAAGCTTTGAGGCCCGGATACTTATATGAGTTGATACCATGGGTTGCCATATTCTTAATACATGGAGCTAAGAACATGGGTATGAGCAAGGTACCATAAAATTACTACCTGTTGACTCAACCATTGGATGATACATACGACATAGTCAGAAGACCATAAATACAAGCTATGACACAAATACTTGGTGGTAAGGCATAATACGATAACTAGTATTGAAGCACTCATTTTTGTTATCATTACGACACGTTTCCACGAGCAATTATAAAATATATGTGTGTAGTGTTTGAAATGGTATAGACATGGGCAAGTCTTTTACATATTGCCTTCACACACACACACACTCTCTCTCTCTCTATAGAAGGAGGCAACCACCTTCCTAGTAGGGAGAAAAATGTGACTTTTGAGGAAAATCTACTATGACTTCCACATAGGAAGATGTGCCTAGTACTGTGTATAGTATGATGGTCATGTGTTTTATATTTTTTTACTATCTACTTACCATTATTTAAAGGAGGATAATGAATAGATTGTGATGTAAAGTTTCTTTTAACCCCTCACTTGGGTTAACTTGTGAACTTGTATTTCAGAAAGTGTGAAAAAGTTGCACCAAACACATGGAACATCTGGATACCTGTGACTCAGATGTTGTGATGCCACACGAGGCACCACCATCCAAGGTTGATTAATTGAATATGAAAAATATCTTGTGATATTGTGACATCGATAACAAGTGGAGCTATGCCTTGAAGCCTGCAGTCCCACTAATAAGGGTCCTTGTAACTTGTCCTTGTTGTGGGATGGATGCAGGTGAGTGGAGCTCTTTCAATATCATTCGATATTTATAAATTAGCAAATTACATGTCTTTTTCATAAAACTCTCCTTGTAAAGGTTATCTTGTCATGTACTGTCTTGAATGATAAGTCTAAGATGGATAATGTTTGTCTTGAAATGCACACACACACACACAATAATTTTGATTAGTATATCTATTTCAGACACACATTTATTTCTATATGTTTACTAATGTCGCTATATAGTGACGTTTACCAGTGCCACTATATAGCGATGTTTACCAGTGTCGCTATATAGCGATCGTTCTTTTTTTATGCTAATAGCGACGTAAATATCGACCTTTGCGCCCGCTTAAAAAAAAAAAGTGTAAAAAAGGTCGGTATTTCCGTCAAAAAATGGCCTATGCCTTGTAATGTATTTTTCCTCGCTATATTCTTTCAATCTCCACTTCTTTTTCGAAGTAAAAAACAATAGACTTTATATGTGCCATGTGAGTTTAGTATGTCAGTGAAGAATTTACGGATGCAACACACTGAAATGCTTTCATTTCAATTTCCTGATACCAGGGTTGGATTAGTGCTCTGAATATACTATAAAATAGATTCTTGTTGCTACAAACTATGGCAGTTATCGTGACACTACTGTAATCCTCCTCCTCTTGCCATGTTAGTGATTTCAATGCAAGTTGGATTAGTATTATAAATATTCTGTAAAAGAATTTTCTATTGCTGCAAACTTTTTCATTAAGTGGGACCTTGTTCTAATCCGCCTCCTCTTGCCATGCTTTCAATTTGAATGAAAAAACATGCAACAGGCTGTTAGTTTATCACTTCATTCTAAAACTCCTGTTCAGAACGGTGAGACTCAGTATACTTTACTGATGCCATTTTAATGTAATAGCTCAGACACTTTGATTGCATTTTTAGCATTCTACAAAATTACGTTAGTTATCGTGAATGTAAGATGAATTACATGCAAATTTCTAACGCTGTTGGTGTTGCTATGGTTTGGTAAATAATACAACATTGTACGGGCTGGATTGTCTACATTTGAATTGAACTCGTGAATGATAGATCGAATTGTTTGATAACTCTTGGTAGATATTGCAAGAACAATGAAGTTATTTGGGAGTTCTTTGCCCTACCTTGATTACATTCATGATGTTTGGGATCAACCATTAAACCATAATGAGAGGACAAAATCAGATTGTATTTTAATTCTGTTGCTCGAATTTTTGAGATGAAGCATGCTTTGGTTCTGCCACTTTAAATGTGTTAGGTTTGATAGATACACCATGCTTTCAATTTTGTACTTTCTACTGCATACATCATGTACGGGTTATTGGGTTAGCATACTGTAGTGTTGCCACACTTCGAAAAAGCTTTGAATATTTGGGAAATTTGATGAAACTGTTACAGTATATGTGTCCAACAACAAGCATACTTCTAACACTGCTCCTCCTGCCATTTTTTGGAAATGAAACCGAGATTCTACAAACTAGAGAGTTCTTTTAGTTGTAAGTGTAACTGTAATACTGCTCCTCTTGCCATCTTTCGAAATTCAAGTGAGATTGTATGAAGTGGAAAGTTTTTTTTGGTGGCACGATTTTTTTTGTTTTTGCATCTTCTCCTCTATTCTTTGCATTGTTGACTGGGCCTGCATATAGGAAAATGGACCATGAAAACACACACTTGCTTGAGTACAACATTATGAAACTTAATGAGTTTAAGATTAAACACCCATCAAATACAAATGTTCTTCACTACATCACATTATTCTTTGAAGAGTATTCATTCGAACAACTATTTTGTTTCATTTATGAGAGTGTGTACAATGACGGAGATCGAACATTTGTGTGGTACACATTGTCAGTAAACTATCAAAGTGATGAACCATTGCCCACAACAAATGTTCTTGAACTTTTTGAAAGTGTTGTGAATTCTAAGTTGCTGCTATTTCATATTTTTAACTTTTTTTTGACAACATTAGAATGCGTCTTTTAAGTTATTAAAGTATGATGGAGAAAAATTATCAATAATGTTTCTTCTAAAGAGATCAAGACATGCAAAGTGATATCATATCCTAGTTGATCAAACTTTGACAAACCATGTGAGTCCTTCCTCCCACAAGAAAAGTGCAAGTTCGAGTGTACATCACATGGATAGACAAGGATGAAGAAGAGCTCTATTATCTAGTCAGAATGCACTACTCCTTGCCTACTTCAAAAGTTGCAACACTATTCCATAACACTCTTCAAGGTAATCAATACACTATCAAGGCTATAGAGAGGAAAGTGTACATTAGAAAGTATCTTGTAGAAGTATCACACATTAAGGACGATAAGATTTAGAGCCCCAACAATGGAGAGCTAACAGATCAGTGTGCTCAGTGCCCAAGACAAATGAGAAAGTACATTTGGAGGAAACAAAGTTCCCTCTTTACAAATGAATAGAGCAAAGCCATCACACCTCGCTATCCATGTGCTTGTTGTGGATCACTTATTTTCAAATGTCAATTGGTAAGAGGTAAACAAGAGTTCCCTATCCCTACAAATGGACACATAAAAAATAGCCATCCTAACCATCCATCTGAAAGGAAATTTTGCTCGCTGTGTGCATAACAATTGCAACAACATAGTGTCTAAAGAAAATAGAGAGAAAATATGCATCTACCAAACAAAACACCATACACATCAAAATTGAATGAAATTGAAGCTAGGCTAGTGGTAATAGAAATTCCATTTGCTCAAATGAGAGAGTTAGCGTATGATGGACAGTATGGTTTTTGTGACAGTATTATCAATATCCTTGCTGATGTTGATAGAGCACAAAAAGTGCTTCCCAGGTTCCTCATAGATGACTCGATAGTAACTGTTGCGAGAAGACAAAAACTTGAGTACACACACAATTACATGAGTGAGACAATACACCCAACATTAGCTATACATGCTTTGAAAGAACTACTACCAAAACCATTGTACAAGGAGAACAATGTTAAATTAAATCCATTATGGATTGACCATATACTTAACTTGCAAGACCATATGGACCAACAGGAAAAACAACAAACAATAATGACTACGTTGACCCTGAAGATTATGTTTACACAAAGACATTGGTGCATGATATATATACTACACAACAAGTTGTTGACTTCAAGGACAAAACAATCATAGTTGCTCCTTCCAAGGGATTCTCCCCTCAGAATTTTCAAAGACAAATTTTTAGAAGAGCAAGCATTTCCAACCTTGTTCTATGGACAACCAAGAAACTACAATGTCCCTACATGAACATGTTACCAAGAAGTAGCTAGATGGGAGCTTATGAATAGGGATCATCGATTCATGTATGTCATAGAAAACCTATTCTTCAAGAGAGTAAAAATTCTTGTTCGGCAAGTTCTCTCTTCGAGCTAGGTACGTATGAGAAAAGCATAGCTACATGGAAGAATATTGAAGGCAAGGGATACAATAGAAGACAGATACCTCGAGAAGCTCTTAGAGTCAAACATAGGGTATCGCGACTTTACATGCCTTTGTATGTAATTGGATTACAAGTACAAGTTGAGAAAAAACTTGTTTGCAATGATTTGACAATGTACGTCCTACATTCTTTATCACGTTCTCTTCTACATAGAGGCTTTGGGAACCACTTAATGACAGGCCTTCAAGACCTCCACAACAAAACACATAATCTTGTGTAAGCACATTACAACAAGCAGCAAGAGATCTCATCAGGTCAGATCTAGTAATTATAGCAAGATACCATGTTAACAAGCTCCAAGCAATGAAGAGATTACTAAAGTGAGATGAAACCATTGTTGCGAAAGTCATTGAATTTTTCTTCATCGTTACTGAATTCCAAAACCATGGTAGCCAACATGACCATGGCCTATTGTGGATACAAGATACTCCACATTATGGCATTGCAACAAATGAAGAGGTTATCAACTTTGTAGACACATACATCTGACAGACAACACAATCAACAAATACTGAAATGCAAACACAAAAGCATAGAAAAACATGCATTTGACGATTCTCATTGGCCTACCCCACTAATGTCGATGAAGAAAATATGCATACGGCCTGGACCCTATTTAGCACAACACCATAGCCACCACCATACTCTTAACCCAATACCGCACCTAGCAATTTCCCCACTTCCACCATCACTGGCATAGGCCAACCGTCACAGCCATCCACCTCACCACACACCACCATGAAAACGCAATAGTAGCCGCTCAACCAAGAGGTCTCAAAGATATGGGTACCATAACATGGTACAAAATACTTAAGCCCATGCTATTCTTAGACATAGAAGGGCCTTATGAGGAGGACCTGGGGTGCAAACTCAATATGTATTATATTACTACCCTCGTCCAAAATCTAGGGTATGGGGGACAAGGTCCATATGCAGATTTGGTTTCCCCAGACCCCCATGCAAAAAACAATGATAATATTCCCACTGGAAGCCGCCCTTGTAACATGTTCCATAAAGGAGAGCATAAAAAACCTCGAGAACGTCTTATAAAACCCTTCCATTACAAGTTTAGATTTTGACACCTTCTCGAGAAAGTTGAATATAATAGAAGAAGAATACATTCAATGCCTTCAAGCAAGAGTCACATAGCCAACATTATTGCTACAAAGGCAACCCAAGGATATATACACAAACAACTTCAATCCCAGTATAAGCAAACTCTAGAGCACAAACTCTGGAGCACAAACATAGATATACAATACATGACGAACTCGCAAAGACCAAATCAAGAAGAACTGCAAACATAGCAACAACATGCAACATCTATGCCTAGCTGTTGATTTCATGACTAACTACAACACTGATTAAAAAAAGGGTGTGCAAGAGAAAATGTACAAATATAATATGATTTAACAATAATGCTGCAAAAGTTCCAAAAAACCATTATCGAGAACTATGCCTCATGTACTTGCCATTCATTATAAAAGCCATACAAAAAATTGTTGGCCAAAGAAATTGTTAATGGAAGGATCAACACCCCCCTCGCTACTTCATCCAGCGACTCAGGCAATGCAAAAGTTCATTGAGGTCTTTGACCTCGATACAGATCTTGATCTCCAATGCCCCAAAAAAAATAAACAACTTGTCGACCAACTTCACATACAAAGCAATGCCAAACAAAGACTTTCACTACAAACTCAGGAAATTAACAAAAGAGGAAAGACTTCTATTAGAGGATGTAATGCTAAAAAAATGAATACAAAGCCATCTGCATATAAACTTATTCTTGACGAGCAACACAGGGACATGAAAGACATTCACATTGCTGAATCTTATATGCAAGCACTTAGACTAAGGCATTATAGTCATAAGTAAACATCAAACACACTGAGCTACCGAGGGTCTTACTATTAGCATATACATGCAAAGCAACGTTTATCATGGGTGATGCAACCATCCACTCCACACTACACTTGCCTCTATTGACATCGGCATACACTAGCTTGTCTGCAGAGAAGCTACAACAACTATCAGCACTATACAAAAACATCGAGCTCATCATTTTTTATGAGGTCTCCCTGATTGGTCAAAACACATTTGTAGCTACAGACATGCACATATGTGAGATCAAACAAAATCACTTGGAACCCTTTGGAGGAGTTGACGTGCTGTTGTGTGCGGACCTATTCTAGGTGAGTCCTACAAAGGATGCATGGATTTTCTCTTATAAGCCCACCAACACAACAATTTTGTGATTTGTATCAGAAAAGAACATCAAATATTATGAACTCATAGAACCGATGCATCAAAAAGACAGTCACTACCATCAAATATTGAACGAATTCAAACTAGTCAACACACAAATGATGACATCATATACCTTAACAAGAAATACAAAAGGGTACCAATGCAAAAACATATGATAGCACGTGCACCTCTTCTACACCAACGCATCAAAGGATAAGCACAACAATGAAGTGTTCTAACTTCTCGGCTCTAAAGCACACACAATAAGAGAAAAGGATGCAAGGCATAGGACTTGTAACAAAACAATGAAGATTCCAATAGTCCCAAAAACAACTACTGGCTTGCATTCTGAACTTAACCTGAAGGAGGGTATGGAGATATGCTCAGGAAATCTCGACACTGAAGATGAACTTGTAAACGGAGTTGATGGGACATTTAGAACTGTAGATGTCAACAAAAGTAACTGAACACAATGTGGATTGAATTCATCGACACCAAAATAGGCCAAAAAATGCATACACAACAAAGCCACTTGTATGACCAAACAATACCAAGAAGATTAACACCAATCCCAATAACTAGAGAATTTCGAATTGGGAAAAACCACCTCAACACTGTAACATGAACTCAATTCCTTGTACAACCAACTGTAGCAAGAACAATAGACTGAGCACAGGGCTTTCCATGGACAAACTAGCATTCAACCTGTCAAACATCAGAAAACATGGACTCATCAACACATCACTCTCTAGAATAAGAGACCCTGCTAATTAATACTTGCTCAACAACATAGAGTCTAAGCAAACTAAGGTCAACGATACTGTAATTCAAGAAATCAGGAGGCCACGAACACTTTGCACATGGAAAACAACTCAACTTGACCTATCAATCAATGCAAACAAATGCCATAACATACAATCCCTAAACACAAAATCCTTCAAAATGTATAGAGAAGACATCATACACTCCAAAAGCATATTGAGTGCAACATTCCTCTGCCTACAAGAAACACATGAAAATGACAACCACAAACTACATCTACTAGGTTTCAATGTAGTATGTTGTATAGCAATAATGGAATTGCAACATTCTACACAAACAAAAAAACTATTACACACTGAACATCACAATTACAACAAGTTCAAAGCCTTGCTGACAATCCATGAGCACAAACAAGATGCCCCAATTGCCATACTTAACGTTTACAAGTCACCAAAAACTAAGGCAACACTATTTTAAACAACACTTCAAGATATACTTTCCATAATACTGGATAACATTGATACATACATGCTTGGATACTTCAACATTGACCTCAACATTTGCACAAAAAGAACATCATCAATGATAGAATTCATGACCAGAAAAAAAATCACTCAACTAATACAAACACCAACGACAATATACAGCTCATTGATAGATCAAATTTGGACAAACACAAAAAATTACGAACATAATGCAGGAGCAAATTGCATATACTGGTTCGACCATTCACTTGTCTATACTTCAATTCCACAACATCTCCACCTAGCCAAAATGGGGTGAGGATGTCGTTCATAAGGTTGTAGAAGCCGATGAGGAGCAGATGCAAAAAATAGCAACTGTGAAAGAAGATGCGTTGGAAGCTAAAGGAATTCAATGATTTTTTTTCTTGGAGGGGAACACGGAGACCTATCCTGATCAACCGTCTCTATCGAGAGAGGGTTCTATTTTAGAATACATTGACATGAAGGGCAAAGATCTGAGTTTGTGTGTCCACAACACTAATTTAAAAAATTATGCAGTTTTGGTAGTTGAACAGAGATACCAAATGAATCCCAACTATGCTAAGTTGGTCAAAGAAGAAATTGATAAATTGCTCAGAGTAGGTTGCCCATACTTGGTCGATAAAGTTACATGGCTTTCTCCTATAGTCATAGTCCCCAAGAAGAATGGTAAGTTGTAGGTCTGTGTGGACTATAGAAAGTTGAATGCAGGCACTATAACCAACCCCTTTCCTTTAACCTTTTGTGACACAATGCTAGATGCAGTAGCAAGCCATGAGGTGTACAATTTCCTTGATGGATTCAACAATTATAATCAGATTCAAATGGCAGAAGAAGACAAGCACAAAACAACATGTGTCATAGAATGGCGACTATTTGCAAGCAATATCATGAATTTTAGATTAAAAAGTGCCCCACCTGCATTTTAAGGATAGATGCAGAGAATTTTCACATCATACCTTACTACTTTCATGAGAGTGTTTCTAGATGACTTCACTGTGTTTGGCAAAAAGATGAACACATCGAACATCTTCGTTTCAAAAAATGTTAGAAATCTCGATTGAGCCTAAATTTGATGAAATGCACATTTGTAGTCCACCAAGGTGTTTTACTTGGAGACATTTCATGTTTTTGTGGAAGCATCAGACATTGGCATAGGGGCAGCATTAATGAAACCTTGAAAAAAGGAGGATGGTTCTAGTCAGTGTACTATGGCAACCATACCTTGTCACCAGCCAAACAAAACCATTCAATTATTGAAAGGGAAGGCTTGGTGTTCATAGCCATTGAGCATATTAACGGATCTAGCCCATCCAAACCCTACAGGTTTTGAGCTACAAATGGCTATTTCTTCCTTTTGTAAACCACTCATTGAACAATGCGTTAGGCTTTGTTTGTGGATATTAGGAGTGAGCTTTGAGTGGAAAAGAATGGAAAAGTGTGAGTTTAGAGTAGAGAAATCTTGCTTTTCCATTTCTATCCATAAAGCCATTTTCAAGAATTTGAGCTTGTTTTTTATTGTTTTTTGGTGTTTGGTTGTACAAGAAGGTAGTTAGTGTGATTGCTAATCTTGTTGTATTGTCAAATTTGATTGAAAAAACTTAAAAATGAAGATTTGATCCAAATTTCAAAGTGGTTTTTAGTGTGTGATAGTCCCCAACTTGAGAATGGAAACCTCTTTACCACGTCTTGTATTACAAGCATGGTAAGAATTAAGCAAATCCTCTTCTTTAATCACCCCTCTCTACTTGGGAATGTTTAAGCTTATGTGGATATTTATTTTACCTTGGTATCCTTTTTACATGAGGGCATGAGCTTGATCTACGAAGGCAAAGAAAGGGTGGTACCAAAAGCCAAAGAAATTTTGTGAAAAATGTGCTTATACTCCCCCTTGGGTACCCTCGGGGACAAGTGATGGCTTAGGCAATTTTGCTGATCGATGGTGGAGGGAGGTGCATGGGATTGGATGGTGGGTGACAATTGGGTGTTTATTTTAAAGTATAATATACTATGAAAATGAGAAAATCATAGTGAACTTTGGATGGGGGCTGGTGGTTAGAGCTCTACTTTGTGAGCCTCCATGCAAGTAAAAGATGGTACAAAAAATTTCATATTTTAAACATGCCCCTATTAAACTTTGTGCAAATTGGGATGAAGCTCCAAGACTTTTGATCTCTTTCTTGTCCTTTTAGCCTCAAAGCTACCCCTTCCTATGTTCCAAAGAGAGCGAATCAAGCCATTTAGGCCACACGATGAAGGAAATGAGATAGCAGATGGTGGTGGAGTGAAATTGACAAGAGGCTCCCATTGTGGTTAATGCCTACTATAGCACCTAAGGCTGGTGAAACTGATCTAAGGAAATTGTGTAGACTCATTTGGACACAGATGCAATGAAGACCACCACCACAAGTTTTTTGCACTTGCTTGTGTGAACCAAATAGGCATCTTCTCTCACATCCAGGTGCTGGCATCCCTTTCATTCCTTCCCCCACCTTCCCCCTACGAGCTCTCAACTAGCTGTAGTGCTCTAGTATTCCCCATATTTCCTTTTCCCCTCATCTTCCATTCAAATGCCTTATTGAGCAAGTGGCTCCTTCTTCTCCATCTGGCATGCCATTGGCTCCCTTCTTCAACCTATGAGTGCCTCATATATGCATCGTTGTCTACAAAACCAGCCCTTCCCCTACCAATTAGGTAAGGCTACTTATGTGATTGACTTACGATTAGCTAGGATCAATCGTGATCCCTTCCTCTTTGCTAAAATTTTCTCTTTGGACTCTCAGCATGTGTTTTGGGTCACCATACAACATGCATAATCATGATGCAATTTGGGCGGTGTTGCTTTCCTCTTCCCCCAATATTGGGTCTCATTGATATCCTCTTTCTCTCTCCACATGGTGTCTTGCTAGCTTTGTTCATCTTGCTAAAGGAATCATCCTCACCTTGATACTCCATTGAATCGTTTATGCAGCTCAAATTAATAGCATGTAATGCAATGGAGTTTTCTATATACATGGGAGTTTTCTTATGAAAATTAGGAACATTATGCAATTGATTAGATGTTAAAAGCTTGTCCGGTTTAGAAGTTATGAATTTTTTATAGAAGTAGCAAGTAGTAGCAAATAATATTAGAATGCTATAATATAATATTTGGAGATTTCCAGACTCAACCATCCAATTTGGAAGATAACACTTCAACAGGTTCCAAAGCATGTAGATAACATAGAGAGCCCACAAGAAAATGAGCCACATAATCTAATGACAAGATTCTATAAGCTAGAGATAAGGATCAAATGAGAACCTTAATATGTATATGCCAGTAGTCGCCACTTGATCAGCAAGGGAGGTGTACTCAATTAATGAAGGGTGGCTGATTGAGAGGTAGAGGTGATACGAGGGGAAAGTACTGTGGAGCCGTGGCTGATGGGGCCAGTGGTGAGGCTACTGGAGAGGAGACCTGTGATGATGATGCAAGAGAGGGGGAGGAGAGAGGTGGCGTAGATGATGAGGCGGATGATGGTGGTGAAATAGTGGTGGTAGCCATAGAGGTCGAGGATGTGGTGAGCGGCATGGGCTTTGGGTGGGCCCCTTTCTTCTGGGCCGCGGTGCTGTCCACTGTCAAACCGCTCTGGTTGCTGCGGGAGGCTGCGTGAGAGACAATTTTGAGAGGGGAGGGCATAGAAGTGGAGTGGGTGGAGAGAAAGTGGAGGACATGGCAAGGTAGGTAGTAGAAGAGAGGGAAGAGGGAGAGATCCTAAAAGTAAGTGAAGGATGAGCCAGGGGCCAGCAGCAGCAAGAATATGAAAATGGAAGGAGGTGGGACTAAATGTAGAAGCAAGAGAGGTGGTTAGAAGCTTTGCGATAGAAGAAGCTTCTAGAACTGATTTCCTAGACCTTAGGCTTAATATTTCCCATATACAAATCTTGCCCCTCTCCAGACTAATTAATTGATTTTTTCAATATCATGGTGACCTATTGCCCAAGTGATATCCCCAACTACTCTAAAGCACCGTACCCTGAGACTATGATCGATTTATGTTTAAATTCCCTGAGCAACGTATCTTGTTAAGGCCAGAGCAACTAGGATGCCCTTCATGACAACCTTATAGAGGGTGTAGTAATCTGACTTGAGTCAACCAGAATCCATCTTTGGAATTATTCTAAGTCTTCCCTTTGATATACTCCTTACAAATTCTCAAATTATGGCCTTTCAATTGAAGCACCTCAAAACTTTGTATTGTGGGTGACTTAGACTTGCAAGGGAATTGGGATATTTGAGCACCCTTGAGAAGCCTGGGCTCCATCACCCTCCCCTTGCATTCATTTATATAGCTAATTTTTCATGCTCCCTTGACTTCTCCTCTAATACTTATGTCAAGTTCATCAATTTCTAAGGAATTCCGTTAATAGATTCCATTAGTCTACCTTGATTCTAATTGCTACTTCTATAAAAAATTCACAACTTCCAAACCAGAGAGTCTTTTAATGTTTAATCAATTGCACAATGGTCCTAATTGTTGTAAGGAGATTCCCATTTATACAGAAACTCCATTGCACTACAATTCTATTACATAAGGTGTGGATGGATGCTGTGTGAGGCAATTTTGAGAGGGGAGGGCACAGAAGTGTAGTAGGTGGAGAGAGGGAAGCAAGTGGAGGACATGGCAATTTTGGTAGCATAAGAGAGGGAAGAGAGGGCGGGCTCCTAGAAGCAAGTGAAGGCTGAGCCAGGCAAGGAGTGAGAAGATGAAAATGGAAGGTGGAAGGACTATGTGTAGAAGTAAGAGAGGCAGTTACAAGCTTCAAGATGGAAGAAGATTCCAAAACTAATTTCCCAGACCTTAGGCTTAACATTTCCCTTATACAATTCTCACCCCTTGCCAGAGTGATTAATTGATTTGTTAATATCGTGGTGACCTATTGCCCAAGTGATATGTCCAATTACTCTAAAGCACTGTAGCCTAAGAGTATGATGGATTTACATTTAAATTCCTTGATCAACCTATCTTGTTAAGGATAGAGCAACTAGGCCTCCCTTCAAGATGACCTTATAGAGGGAATATGAATTAAATGACACATGTAGTAATCTGTCGATCAAAGTCCATCGCAAGCATTATTCTAAGTCTTTCCTTTGCTATAGTCCTTATGAATTTGAAACTTATGGTTTACAAATATGATTGACACTTTTCATTGAAGCACCTCAAAATCTCTATATTATGGGTGACTCGGCCTTACAAGGGAATTGCACCCTTGAGAAGCCTAGGCTCCATCACCCTCCTCTAACATTCATTTAGATAGCTACTTTTTCATGCTCCCTCAACTTCTCCTTTAATACTTATGTTGTGTTCATCAATTTCTAAGGAATCCCCTTAATAGATTCCATTAGTCTACCTTGATTCTAATTGCTACTTCTATAAAAAATTCATAACTTCCAAACCAGACAATTTTTTAACGTCTAATCAATTGCACAATGGTTAGTAATTGTTGTAAGGAAATTCCCATGTATACAAAAAACTCCATTGCATTACATTGCTATTACAGAAGGCGTGGATGGAGGCTATGTGAGGCATTTTTGAGAGGGGAGGGCACATAAGTGTAGTGGGTGGAGAGAGGGAAGAAAGTGGAGTACATGGCAATGTTGGTAGCATAAGAGAGGGAGGGATCCTAGAAGCAAATGAAGGCTGAGCTAGGGGCTGAACCAGGGGCTAGGAGTGAGCAGGATAAAATGGAAGGCAGAGGGACTATATGTAGAAGCAAGAGAGGTGGTTAGAAGCTTCAAGACATAAGAAGCTTCCAAAACTAGTTTCCTAGACCTTAGGCTTAACATTTCCCTTATACAATTCTTGTCCCTCACCAAAGTGATTAATTGATTTTTCAATATCGTGGTGACCTATTGCCCAAGTGATGTGCCCAATTACTCTAAAGCATTGTAGCCTAAGACTATGATGGATTTACATTTAAATTCCTTGAGCAACCTATCTTGTTAAGCCTAGAGCAACTGGGCTTCCCTTCATGATGACCCTATAGATGGATTATGAATTAGACACATGTAGTAATCTGACTTGAGTCGATCAAAATCCATCTCATGCATTATTATAGGTCTTTCCTTTGCTATAGTCCTTATGAATTTGCAGCTTACAATTTACAAAGCTAAGTGACGCTTTTCATTGAAGCACCTCGAAATCTCTATATTATGGGCGACTTGGCCTTGCAAGGGAATTGGGATGCTTTGATCACCCTTGAGAAGCCTAGGCTCCATCACCCTCCTCACATTCATTTAGATAGCTAATTTTTCATGCTCCCTCAATTTCTCCTTTAATACTTATGTTGTGTTCATTGATTTCTAAGGAATTCCTTTAATAGATTCTGTTAGTCTACCTTGATTAATTAGGGTTCATTAACTTCCAAGAATATTTTGTACCATGCTCTCTTTAATTATGGTATATGTTAATTCATCAACCTTCTCATGTAACATAGCTCTGATGGGTTACAAGAGTGAAATTGCAGAAGTGTGCCAAGGGGTGTGCCATTGTAGGACTATTGAGGTATCAAGAGGGTGCACATGTAGTGTGCATAGTGTGCCTACAGAGGGGTTACTATGCTTGATAGGGGACTATGTGCCATGTGGCTCTATTGAGCTGGCAGACTGAGTGGACCTACTGATGTGGTAGATGACATGGACTATTGACATGGCATGGTGATGTGGCAATAAGACACGTGTTAAAGTGATGTGTGAAATCATGATGTGGCAATAAGACACGTGTCAAAGTGATGAACTGGCTGATGTGGCAAATAGGACCGCCATATGTCATTGATGATGTGGCAGATATGCTACCACATGGCAAATACTTGACCTAGCCTTTGGATGTGGTGTCAAGGTTAGTGACCTTGAGGATAAGGCCACGTGTCGGGTGCCAAAATCTTCAATATTATGACAGAATCATTGAAGATTCCATCATCATTGCTGGAGAGCTACCATCGGTTGGCACAGTCGTTTGAGTGGATCCGATGGTTGATGAAGGCATGCTACCTCTATTGGTCAATGGCTCAGCCCTTTTGGTCACTAGAAGAGAAGCTAGAGGTTTGGGAGGTGCAGTTCGGGAAGCTAGTTGTTGGAATGACATCAACGCATAAAGGATAAATATGAAAGGACAATTATTTACTTAAGACAATTATGAAAAGCCAGTTTTGAAATGACAAATATTTATGAAAGACAAGTGGAATCCAATAAGATTTTCATATATATATAAAAAATAGAGACCAAAAGTATGTCTCCAAAATTATGTATATAAAAAATATATGTCTCCAAACGTATGCTTAAGCAAAATTTGTTTCCAATATAGGTCTACTACTCTGCGTTACTGTCTGAGGTACTTTCCTCCTCCGCACTGTCGCTGGTCACTGGGAACCTCATCCTCCACTTCTTCTAATATGCGGTCATGCTCTTAGCGATTATGTACCACGAATGCCTCCACACAATCCATTATGTCCTTTACACAATCATATTTGAGGCTCCACCGATCGTGGCGGTCTCTCCACAACCTACGGAGATATCGTAGGTTGTGCCGTGCATTCCTCAATCGCCCTTGCTCCAGTACTCTTCGGCTTGGACCCCACCCGGGAGCATGCACCCCCACGTTGTACTTCACCCAGTCACTCTCTTGCACAATCTTCTCTTTTACATGAGCTAGTAGAGAAGTTATATCTATAATCCCTACGACGTGGGGAACCGGGTTGGGGTTTAGGGAGGACACCCATGGGTGAGGGCGTGGTTATTCCATTTAGAATCTGTTTGAAAAAAAAAGAACCAAATACGGCTAAGGAGCATGTGAAAAAAGAACCGAATAGAGAAGGAAAAACATAAGCATAAGAGAAGGAAGAGGGGAAAAGAGATTGAAAGAGGGGGAAAAGAAGAGGGGAAAAGAGCATAAGAGAAAAAGAAAGAAAGCATATGCTTATGCGTATGCATGAGCATATGAGCATAAGAGAAAAAGAGAGAAAGCATATGCTTGTGCTTATGCATAGCATATGAGCATATGCTCATGCATAAGCATAAGCATAGGCAAATACATATGCTTATGAAAAGAGGAGAAAAAGAGATTGAAGGAGAGGGGAAAAGAAGAGAAAGAAAGGAGAAGGAGAAGGAGAAGGAGAAGGAAAAGGAGAAAGAGGGGAACAATACGAGAGGAAAAGAGCATAAGCATAAGAGAAGGAAGAGGGAAAAAGAGCATAAGCATAAGAGAAGGAAGAGGGAAAAAGAGCATAAGCATAAGAGAAGGAAGAGGGGAAAAGAGATTGAAAGAGGGGAAAAAGAGATTGAAAAGAGGGGAAAAGAAGAGAAAGAAAGGAGAGGGAGAAGGAGAAGGAGAAGGAGAAAGAGGGGAACAATACGAGAGGAAAAGAGCATAAGCATAAGAGAAGGAAGAAAGAAAAAGAGCATGAGCATAAGAGAAGGAAGAGGGGAAAAGAGATTGAAAGAGGGGAAAAAGAGATTGAAAAGAGGGGAAAAAGAAGAGGGGAAAAGAGCATAAGAGGAGAAAAAGAGATTGAAGGAGAGGGGAAAAGAAGAGAAGGAAAGGAGAAGGAGACATATGCTTATGCTTATGCTTATGCATGAGCATATGAGCATATGCTCATGCATAAGCATAAGCATAGGCATAGTCATATGCTTATGAAAAGAAGATAAGGAAGAGGGAAAAAGAGCATAAGCATAAGAGAAGGAAGAGGGGAAAAGAGATTGAAAAAGGGGAAAAAGAGCATAAGAGAAAAAGAAAGAAAGCATATGCTTATGCTTATGCATGAACATATGAGCATAAAAGAAAAAGAGAGAAAGCATATGCTTGTGCTTATGCATAAGAGAAAAAGAAAGAAAGCATATGCTTATGCTTATGCATGAACATATGAGCATAAGAGAAAAAAAGAGAAAGCATATGCTTGTGCTTATGCATGAGAATTTTGGGAAAAAAGAGCATAATAGAAAAAGAAAGAAAGCATATGCTTATGCTTATGCATGAACATATGAGCATAAGAGAAAAAGAGAGAAATCATACGCTTGTGCTTATGCATGAGCATATGCTCATGCATAAGCATAAGCATAGGCAAATACATATGCTTATGAAAAGAGGAGAAAAAGAGATTGAACGAGAGGGGAAAAGAAGAGAAGGAAAGGAGAAGGAGACATATGCCTATGCTCATGCATAAGCATAAGCATAGGCATAGGCATATGCTTATGAAAAGAAGATAAGGAAGAGGGGAAAAGAGAAGAGAGGAAAGAAAAAGAAGAGGGGAAAAGAGCATAAGCATAAGCATAAGAGAAGGAAAGAGGAAAAGAGGGGAAGAAGAGGGAATAAGAGAAGAGAGGGAAAGAGAGGGTTCCTACACCCACCATTGCAGCTAGCACTTAAGGCGTTAGCTGCAGGCCAATGCAAATAATGGAAACAAAAAAAGGAAAAAAGATGAAGCACTTTCTTACCTGGAAAAGTCCCGCTCGGTGTTTCATGGACTAGCCCTACAAAAAAGAGGAAACATACCATTTTTTCAGATAGCTAGTTAGAGGAAGGAGGAGTTTGGAGTAGCAAATTTTCAAAGGGATTGGATTGAGGAGACAAGCATAAGCCTACAAACAAGGAGAAAGAGGAGGAAGATAAATACCAAATCTCGTTTTTTGTCCTTAACCTCTGAAAATCAAGCATGAAAATTAGCACATAGTCTTAGCAATACAAGGAGAAACATGCTTCAACACTCACAAAACAAAATCTCACAAAAAATGAACCTACATTGCTTAAAGAGACACACCTTCTTGAAAAACGTCCTTTCACACAAGCAAAGAGGGAGAAGGGTGGAGAGGGAGCACAAGTGTTGGGAGAGGGGTTGGGTAGGGGTGAGGAGTGTGGGGAATAGAGAGGAGGAAAGCGAGGTTGTCGAATATAAGGTAGGAGGAGAGATTTTTGATTTTCTCGCAATAGAGATGTGAAAGACGGCATCACACGGGGTTTCGAGTTTTAGCCCCCACCAGTGTTGTTGGTCAGTTGCACTATATAGCGATGTTTATCTCCTAAAAGCATTGCTATATAGTGACAGAACAGGACAAAGCATCGCTATATAGCGACGGTTCAGGGCACTTACTGTTAGAAGAGAGGAAAGGAGCTCATGGGTGGCTATTTTTTGGATCTTAATAGACTTCTTGCAGCTCATGTTATGATTTTGGAGGTGTGCAGATGGAAGGGATAAGTGGAAGCTCGTCAGATGATGCGCTAATGCCTGGGAGTGCAGAGTGGCTCATGGAGAGGTTGTACTGTCATTGCACTCATTGCAAGCAAGAAGTACAACATCAACATCATATTGTCATGCACCACTTGCAGATGTATAGGGAGGAGCCCGAACCAGTACCCACCGTTGGTGTTGCACATGGTAATGGATCATCGGTAAGTCAATGCTATTTGAGTTCGTGATTAATATTGCATACCATTATGACACAAAACCTTGAGACAAGATCTTATATTTACACAAAATCTTGAGACATGATGAGGAAGGTGGCGAGGGTGCGCATATATCTTCACACTTTGAGCAAGACTATAGTCTCTCGGATGTGCCAGATGATGACGAGGGTATGGTGGACATTAGGGGCACTACATCACATGTACACATGATGTCCGAGTCTGAGGTCAATATGCGAGAGTTGCAATCAACACAGTTGTACGAGGGTGCTAGGATGTCTAAAGTATGGGCTTGTCTCTCAATCTTGAATCTGCAAGCAAAGTATGGGTGGTTAGATACAAGTGTCTCGGCCTTAATGAGGTTGCTCTAGAAGATGTTTCCTGCACCAAATACCATGCCCGCGTCAAGAGATGAAGCGAAGAAGATGCTAACAACGGTGGGTATGGATTATGATACCATCCATGTTTGCCGTAATGACTGTATTCTCTTTCATCATGAGCATGGAGATTTGGCTAGTTGTTCGAAGTATGGGGAACAACGATATAGAGATGACTTGTAGAGTGAGTAGATACTAGTAAAGGTCTTAAGACACCTTCCCATCATTGCAAGAATACAGTACATTATCTGATGCAAATCCATAGCGGAGTTGATGACTCGACATGCATCTCATCGGTCCACTGATGACACATTGAGGATTCCCACAGATTGTGCAGCTTGGAAGCACATAGACAATCAGTGGCCAGACTTTGCAAGGGAGCCACGCAACTTACATCTTGGGCTCGCCATGGATGGTGTGAATCCTTTTGGGTTACGCTTGACATCTTGGTTGACATGGCCCATAGTCTTGGTGAATTACAATATCCCACCATGGCTAACAATAAAGAAGGGACACCTCATGCTTGCACTACTTGTGCCAGGGAAGTACAAGGCCAAAAATATGGACATGTACATGGCACCTTTGATAGAGGAGTTACAGATCTTATGGAGAGGAGTGCAGGTCTTTGATATTTCCAGAGCTCCTAGACATACCGATGATATTTTGGTCAGGGGTATCTTGATGTGGACCCTGCATGACTACCTAGGATATGGAGAGTGCGTAGGTACGTGGTTGTGTCTTTACATGTATAATATAAGATTATGCTTTTATGACTCTCTTTCACACATTCATGCACACGTGCAGGACTTGTTACAAGTGGGTACTATGCTTGTCCTATTTGTGGATCGGGTTTGAAACCGCTTGCATGATACTCCAAACATATGAGAAAAAATGTTTATGGTCATGCTCGATACCTTCCGCTGGACCATCTTGCACGTGAAGGTCAACTTGATCCACCACCACCATATTTGAAGGCAAGTGATTGGATTCATGCTTGGAGGGCGAATGGAGAGGAACCTCCTCGTGGTATGAAGAGGCTATCCATCTTTCATGAGCTTCCTTATTGGGGTCAGTTACAAATCAATCATCTCTTGGATCCCATGCATATCTTCAAGAATGTGGGGGCTACTATTTGGGCACACTTGGTTGGTTCCAAAGACTCGAGAGGAGTGCGAGAAGACTTGCATGCTATGAATAGGATATCTCGTTTGTGGCCCCAAGTGCGTGCTTTGGGAAAAGTTTGTTGAGAGTTCATGCTCAACATCATGTGCATAGCACCATCACATGATCATATGTACATAGCACTAACCTTATAGAGTGCTATAAAGGAAAGGGTTAGATCCCTCAACCCTAGGGCCCGTCTTCTCCAACGCCTATGCTCTACCAATGCCTCCTTCTCGGGCAGCTCCAAGCAAGTGCCATCTAATGCAATGCAACGCCTTGTCATCCAAGACCAGCGCATGGCCAATGGACTCCCACGGTGGGAGGCTCTCCTACACGTTTGCAACCAAAAGCTTCTACAATGATTCGTGCGGTTCCAGTAGCTTCTCCATTCTTCTCTAGCTATGAACTCTACGGCCAACCCAACTTTTTGGTTAAGGCAATGACCTCCTCCACCACCATGGCTCACGAATTCTCTACCAATAGCCATAGCCTTTTGTGACCGCTCATGTAACAACAGCTTCTCTTCCAATGGCTCTACACCGCTACCTCCTGCGCTCCTACACAGAGTATAATGACCCGCCTCTACTCCACAACGAAACCTTCAAAGCTCCTAGGCTACACGAGCAGCTTCGCCATCACGCTCATCATCGCCACGGTTTGATCTTCGTCCTCAGAATCAAAATCTTTGCCGAAATCTTCATAGATTTCGATAGCCCTCCTTCTCTGACACATGGCAGATCAGATAAGGTTGGTCCCTAACTGTGGTTAGGAATTTGTGGTTAAGTCAAGTAAACCCCAGTTAAGTGGGTTGGTTAGACTTTTGCCACATGGCAACCCTTATCTGCCACATCACCTTATCTGCCATGTCACTTTATCTGACGTCACCACCAACTGCCACGTTAGTAGCCACGTCATCATAGCCACATCACCCTATGAGCTCATTAGCCACGTCATCACTACCATGTCAATTGCCATGTCATCAGTGACACATCATCTACCGTGTCACCAGTGCCACATCATCTACCACATCATCAGTGCCATATCATCTACCATGTCATCATTGTTGACATCATCATCTACCACATCATCAGTACCACGTGGCACACTAGACCTCTGTAGGCACACACAGTGCTCCACAGTCACTGCATGTGACCACTCCTGCCACCTCAACACAAGGCTCTACTGGCACACCTCTTCCTAAGCACAGTGCCACATCAGCACTGCATGTGACCCACAGTGACACATCATCATTGAGCACCATTGGCACTCTTTTTGCCCCTCCACCTAGATCAAGTTGTATCTCTTGATCCAGGAAGAATTTGAGGGCGCTCCAAAAAGGAAAGTCGCTCATTTTTTTATGCTCTACACGCTTGTCACATCATATGCACATTTTGGCACAAGTTACACTCACATTTGAGCCTCGCCGCTGTGACAAAACCACTTCCTTCATGCACATTCACCTCTACATCGACGCATCTGACCCAGCACTTAAAAAGAACAAAAGAAAAAGGAATTATTTGATGTTCTTTCATCGATCGACGATTGGTATAGATGTAGATCAGAGTAGACTAGATCGCCATAGAGGGGACGCTTTGAATTTCCCCAAGTTGCCAATCTAAGCCATGCCCGAAATTCTCGACTAGTACCTACTCGGAGTCAGTCCATACACTCACATACGGTTTCACATCATTACATTACCTAAAACCTTACGTTCATCAGCTCAATGAGTAGACTTTAGAGAGTACAGAGGCATTGCAGATTGTTTCATTGGGTAGATAGCACTTGATTTCACAAATAGATGCCACCATTGTAAAGCCTATTCGGCTATTTCATGGCATTGTGCACATCATTTCAACCTTGTAAAGCCTCTTGGCTATTCCCAGCATCATTGCCACAAGCCTTGTAATACAAATCAGATTTTATATATTGTAGTTCTATCTTCACTGATGGTTCCGAGATTTCACTTGGCACAGTCAATGTATTTGCAATTGATTCATACAGAGAGTTTCATGACACTTTTGAGTACATTTCTTGCACCATGTCTACGTCTAGCAACCTCAATCTAGAGGCATCTGCTAAGTTAGACAACTCCAGTTACGGTACATGGAAATACCGAATGGACACCATTTTTGTACTTTAGGACAAATGGGAGTATGTCGATGGGTCTATACCTAGACCATTGGATGATCTAGACATGAGTAGCTCTACTTCACTTGTTATCATAGCACCAACAACGGGATCTACAGCTACACAAACAGTTTCCACACCAGTAGCAGATCTTGCCATTGCTCGAGCTCAGGCAGAATGGGATAAGAAAGACAAGTATGCCTATCATCTAATCAAGCGAATGTGCAAGACGTCATGCTAGGATACCTCAACACAGTCAAGACATCAAAAGAAGCATGGGATATGTTTGCAGCTCTCTATGAGTCCAAGAACACATCTAGAATTCTCACACTGAGAAACCAGATCAACCAGAATTTTTGCAATAGTGAAACCGATCATGCTTATGTACTCCGCATAAAAGACTACAACAATCAACTTGTAGTAGCAGGAGAGACTATGAACCCTGAAAAAATGGTTCAAGTCATTTTAAATGGACTAGGAGAGGGATACGAGACACTAGCCCAGAGTATTGCCATTCAACGACAAATTCTGACATTGGAAGAACTTCAGTCAATCCTACTTGGCGAAGAACTCAGGACTCAAGCAATTCAAGCACGTAAAGGTCATTCTAATAATCAGGCATTCACAACTTCAAACAGAAGCAGAGGCAAAGGCAGAGGCAGAGGTAGATCACATCAGAGAAGTGGTAATCATCAGCAACAAGGTCATCATCAGCAAAATCAGCATCAGCATCAGCATCATCCTCAGCAACATCAGAATCAACAAAGAGGAAATCATTCCAACCGAGGAAGATTTCAAGGACAAGGGAATGCATCCACCAATGTGTCAAACATTCAGCGCAACTATTGTCACAAGTTTGGACACAATGAAAGAGATTTCCGCAAGAAGCAGTACGATTAAGGCAGTAATCGAGGGAATTTTTAAGGCAGAGGAAATCATCATGGTGGACGTTCTAGTCATAGTCATTTGCAAATGAACATGGAAATATGTTTCTTGCAAGCGAGGAAATGCATTAGACTGATACAGTGTACCTAGACTCTGATTTCAATCCCAAAGAGGATTATAGCTATCAAGTTGACCAAGTGGAACAAGATCCTTAGTACATCGACAGTGGTGCATCATCTCACATGACAAATCATCAGGAATGGTTCAATGAAGCCATTAGAAGGTCAGAAAAATGTCATCTACACAATAAGCAATACACCGAATCCAGTTCAAGGGACAGGTGTTATCCCTATGAACAATTTCACTGGTATGAAAGGATTGGTGAAAGATGTGCTCTATGTTCCAAAGCTCAATAAGAACCTCTTGTCAGTAGGTCAAATGACGGAACACAATTATCTTGTCATCTTCGACAGAGATGAAAGCACTATCAGAGATAAATCCAAAAGATGTCAGCTACTAGTAGCAAAAGGTGTCAAGGAAGGATGCTTATATAGAATGCTAGCTACAGTATTAGATAAGCATGCCATGTCAGCTCAACCGTAACATATGCCACTATCTGCAAAATGGCACAAGAGATATGGTCATGTCAACTTCAAGAACCTGTTAGATCTCGAGAATCAGAATATGGCAATTGGGATTCTGAAGCTATAGTTTCTTGGAAAAGTTTTCAAAGCATGTTGCTTTGGCAAACAAAAGCGAACCAACTTTGGTAGAAGTACCTCTCGTGCATGAGGTATTCTTGATTTAATTCATATAGATGTATGGGCTTATGCCCAGACCCGCAGCATCAATGGTTCACTTTACTACTTGACTTTCATGGATGACTACAACAGATGTTGTTGGGTCTACTTTCTGAAAGAGAAATCTGAAGTGTTTTCTAGATTTCAATAATTCAAAGCCATGGTAGAAAACTAGATAGGCAGAAAGATCAAGGTCATGAGATCAGATAGAGGAGGTGAATACATGTCTTCAGCATTCATGAACTTTTGTAGAAGTCATAGTATACGAAGACATTTCACATGTGCAGATACTCCTTAGCAGAATGCAAGAGCTGAAAGGAAGAATGGGACTTTAGTAGAT
This sequence comes from Dipteris shenzhenensis, assembly GCF_047967505.1. NCBI lineage: Eukaryota > Viridiplantae > Streptophyta > Polypodiopsida > Gleicheniales > Dipteridaceae > Dipteris > Dipteris shenzhenensis. Next base: position 5,714,978 of record NC_141626.1, read on the forward strand.
AGTGCTAGAGCAATGCTTAGTGAAAAGCATCTTTCAAATCAGTATTGGGTAGAAGCAATAGCCATTGCAAATTATTTGCTTAATCGGCTTCCTACCGAACCGTTTCAGGGTATGACTCCTTATGAAGCATTCAGTAGACATAAGCCACACATTGGGCATCTCCACATATTTGGTTGCATAGCATATGCCCACATACACGATGATCATCTCGCAGGAAATTGGATGCGAAGTCACGCAAATGCATCATGGTTGGCTACAGTGAAGAAAGCAAAGCATACAAATTGTGCCATTATCTCCAAAGATGTAATCTTTGATGAGGAATCAGAATGGAAAACCTCACCTACACAGAGATGGAAGCATCAACTTCACAGTCATCTACAGAACAGGTTGATGAAGAAGAGCAAGAATTTCCAGCAACACCCCAAGCAGAGCCACAGTAGCTCAGATGGTCTACTAGGGAAAGAAGACCTCTAGCCAGATTGACATATGGTCAGAAAGGCAAAGCAATTCAGGTTGAAACCACCAATTATGCTCTTATGACTACCATCATGGCTACAGAAGAGCCAGTGTACTTCGAAGACGCAGTAGACAAGCCAGAATGGCAAACTGCTATGAATGAAGAAATGGATGCTTTGTATAAGAATAATACTTCCACTAGGAAAGAAGGCCATAGCAAACAAATGGGTATACAAAGTGAAGTACAATTCAGATGGCAGTATTCAAAGATACAAAGCCAGACTAGTTGCAAAAGGATTTGCACAACAATATGGTCATGACTATGATGAGACTTATGCTCCAGTAGCAAAGATGGATTCCATACGGTTCTTGATATCACTAGCGACACTCAACAGATGGAATGTGTATCAGCTCGATGTCAAGAATGCATTTCTCAATGGTTATCTAGACGAGGAAGTCTACATGCAACAACCAACAGGTTATGTTGAACCAGGAAAGGAGAATAAGGTTTGCCATCTTAAGAAAATTCACTATGGCTTAAAGCAAGCACCCAGAAGTTAGTACAGTAGAATTGACAAGTATTTTGCTAATCTGGGATACATGAAGTCCAATGCAAATCAACATGCAACAACCAACAGGTTATGTTGAACCAAGAAAGGAGAATAAGGTTTGCCATCTTAAGAAAATTCACTATGGCTTAAAGCAAGCACCCAGAAGTTAGTACAGTAGAATTGACAAGTATTTTGCTAATCTGGGATACATGAAGTCCAATGCAAATCATACTCTCTACTACAAAGTTCAAGGGGAAGCCATTACTATTGCACTTTTGTACATAGATGATCTGATTGTGACAGGAAGCAAGGATAGCTTCATCAAAAAATTAAAACAAGACTTATCTGCTGCAGCATTTGACATGAAAGATCTTGGACTTATGCACTATTGTCTTGGAATTGAGTTCTAGAGAGATTTAGATAGTGCATTCATGAGTCAACTCAAGTATGTTGACAGTCTCCTGAAGAAGTTTCATATGGCAGATTGCAAGATTGCAGCCACTCCCATGGAACAGAGTTTGAAACTTACTAAAGATTCAGAAAAGCCTACAGTCAATGACAAGTACTACAGGCAGCTCATCGGATCTCTTATATATCTAACAATCACACGACCAGATATTTGTTATGCAGTAAGCTCACTAGCATAGTTTATGGCAAATCCAGTCTCACTGGAATGCAGCCAAAAGAGTCTTGAGATACATCAAAGGTACGAGACAGTTTGGGATAGAATACAGAGGAGGTCATCCATGATTGCATGGATACTATGACAATGACTATGGTGGAGATCATGAGACCAGGAGATCGACACAGGGATATGCATTTTTCCTTGATCAAGGTGCTATATCATGGTTGCCAAACAAATAGCCAACTGTTTCTTTGTCTTCGACTGAAGCAGAATATAGAGCACTCACTACAGGTTCATGTGAGGCTATATGGCTCAGAAGACTATTGTCAGAAATAGATTACTTTGATGAGAGTCAAAGCCAACAACAATATACTGTGATAATCAATCGGCTCAAGCATTGGCCAAGAATCCAGTATATCACTCCAGAATAAAGCACATTGATGTTAGAGAGCACTTCATTAGAGAAAGAGTGTTACTTAGTGACATCACACTGTAGCATTGTGATAGCAAAGAGAATGTTGCAAACATCTTTACCAAACCACTCAGAAACACTGACGAGCTCTTGGTTTGATGTAGAGGAAGGACATTCCCATTAAAGGGGTGTGATGGTGCAATGCTCAGTCCTTCTTCGATTCCCCAGAATCATCATCTTGAGGGAAGGCCTACTTCATGATGTTGATCTTGAGGGAAGGTGTTGAGAGTTCACGCTCAACATCATGTGATCATGTGTGCATAGCACCATCACGTGATCATATGTGCATAGCAATAACCTTATAGAGTGCTATAAAGGAAAGGGTTAGATCCCCTAACCCTAACCTAAATGGGTTTGTACATATTCTATTTTTTCAACTAAATCTAGTGTACAGTTAGTCATCTATGGTGTGCTCTCTAGCTATGCCCTCTCTCCTCATCTCCACTCTTCTCCTCTCCCCTCTTCATATTTTGTCAAAGTTGTCCTCCTGAAAGCAACATGGATCCTCTCCAAGAGAGAGGAGGCAGCGGTCAAGGCAAACATTGCCTCTTTTCAAACACCCACAGGGTACATGTGTTGCTTGAAAGGAGCATTTTCAAAGGACAATGAGCTAAGTGGGCTCAAGTCCCATGATTGGCACAAGGTCTTACAAGTATTCTAAGCTATAGGATTAGTGTACTGATAATCGTGATGCGTTAGTGTAATTATGATTATGTTATATTATTGACATGGCTTCTTTGTTGCTTTGATAGTTCATCCTCCCAATTACAGTAAAAGGGTGCTTACAAGAAGATGTTAGAAATGCTATATTCAAGATCAGTGGTATTGTGAGGTATGCTTACTATCAAATCGCATTGATTGCATTTTCTTCAATTTAAGCTGAATAATCTGTAGACTGATTATGAATATATCTTACATGGACATGTGAAATAGGTGGATATCTCAAAAAGAGATCTCCATATCGAACATCGAGAAGGCTAGGGTGGACTCCATCAAAGTCGTATGCTTGCTTGAGAAGCACTTTCCCTCGAGCATTATGACAACTCAAGTGCACTTGCTTGTGCACATAGTTGATGAGGTGGCCATTGCGGTACCGTTCATAGTCAGTAGATGTTTTTTCTTGAGCGGTTTATGAAAACTTTGAAGGGATTTGTAAGGCAAAGAGCAAGACCAGAAGCAAGCATGGAAGAGAGATGGCTTGTGCAAGAGTCATTAGTATATATCACGGAGTTTCTTGCATCCACGGATCTCGATATGCCACAAGCTTAGCATAACAAGGATGATGATTGCATCGTTGGTAGGGTTCCCCAAGGAAAAGGGATGGAAAGAAAGATGAGGGAAGAGCAAATAAAAAAATTTAATAAGTTTTGTATCCTCAATAGCAAGGAGATGTAGAAGTGGATTGTGAGATATGAAGCGGCTAAAGCACAAAGAATAGTTGCAAGGAAGAGATTCAGAGTAATTTACAGGCGATCGCAACCATATCCACGGGATCTCACCCTTCTCCCCACTCACATGTCACTTGATTGGCTTTGCAAAAAATTATCCATGCCCCCCTTTTTTTAGAGAATCTTCTCAAGGGAAGTCCTTAGAGGGCCCCAAAATGAGCTCCAAATTTCCCTAATGCCTAAAAAGCAGTTTTGTATCAATATAGGGTTACAATGCCCAAACAAGGTAATGTGGTTTGACCACGTTGTATGGTAATACTCAATCATGTACACCTATTTTTGTATGGAAAAACCCTTACGGTCAAAATGTATGCTTCATAAAATGGTGCTCATCTTTTCTTCAGTTCTCAATTAAACAAGCCATGATTTTATCTTGCTACCGAGTTGGTCAATGATGGTGTAAAAGCTACAGTAAATGATCTAGACACTGATCCATTTCAAGGGCTTCATAGCAAAATGGATTAACTTTTTGGTCAGGTCTCTCAATCCAAAACGGGCTAGAGTTATGGATGAAAGGCAAACTAGGAGTTCTAGAGTTGGTGGCAGCTCACAACACGTGGTGGAAGACATGGTAGGATACCAAGAAGGGGAGGCTACCTCCCCCCCATGGGTAGAGGTAGAGGGAAACATTCAGTTGATGTCTATGGATTTAATAGGAGCAGTGATGTCAGGAGAAGGCAAGAAACTTTTGATTTCTCCCCTAGTGGATCATCCGTGAGATGCACAACTCAAGACATGGTAACACAAGATATGATACAGAGGAGGGAAATAAAATTTCTTCAATAATATCTCTTGTAGATAAAGGGGATCCTACTAAAAGGATTATTTTTTTATACAGGTTCACAGATGTATCTCTTTTTCAGCTCATGGAAGGATGATGTTGGGAAGTATAAGAGAAAGTAACTTTTCACACTTCATCCATGTTCTTTTTGATAACCCACTACTTGAGGGCATAATTTTAAGAGACTTTTTTCTAAATGCTTATAATTTGTGCAAAGTGATAGTGGAAAGTACTATCTTTGATGAAATCTTGTTCACATGGAAACTCCACAAAAATCTAATGGATACATTTTATTATCCAAAGGAGACCTTCTGTAATAATGCTAAGTTACAATACTTGTGCCACAAATTTGACAATTTTATCGATAAGAAATGGGGTCATGTGGTTACTTGTGATTTAAGTATAATTGATTATGAACGGATAAGACATGTTCTTATAATGGGATTAAACCACATACCGATTAAAAGACCTTGTATACGCGATGCTCATAAAGCTCTTGAACAAGCTTGGAAAAAATTGTGCCACATACTTGGCATATCCCTACATGCTACATTACAAATTTTCAAAAAATTCTCTTATGATTGGCTTTGGAACCAATATGGAAAGTTACCCAGCCATAAGAGAATTATGAAAGATGTATGGGGTGATCAACATTTTTGGGAAAATTTAATAACTCTCAAGGAACATTTTTTCATGCATGGGATCAACAAAGCTTCTAATAACTTGGCATTGGTTTGTCAGAAACTTGCCTGTGACTCAGCCTACAAGAGACTTAATGATGGAGATTTTGAAATAATAAATACATTAAATTTAGAAATTAAAATAGAAACTAATCACCTCCAATCATTTTCTATGACACCTTTATCCACCAAATTACCATTTATTATGGGCATATACAAACTCCATAAAAACACTTTAATATGGATTACCAATGCAGCTGGATGATGAAATTGGACTTATCAATATGTGCTTACTAAAAACATGCATCTCAGAATTTCAAAATAAATGTTCTTAAACTCAGCATGAGCTCTTTCTCAGAAGTGAAGTTAATTATTCTTGTTGGTGGGGGATTAAATCCCTTTATGACTACACTCTTAATCTTCCCGACAAAATATTTAGTATTTTTTCCACTGCCATAGCACAATGTTATGAAAGAATTCCACTAAAAGGAGAAAATGGTCTAATTAACATCATGAGGAAAATAATCTCTATGGTGTTCAAGGATAATAATTTCAAATTCATCTTTTTCTAAAGAAGCCCCGTTATCCCATTGAAGGACTTTGGACCATAGCGGATCGATGGACTTGATCTGAAGTATGATATGAAAATGTTATAAAATTAATTCATGGCTTATCTCGAACACGTACATACAACTTAACAACGTGACTTGGAGATAGAAGATGGGAATTTCTATGGGCTTCTCATGCTCACCCATTTGGTGCAATCTACACCTATTTTACTTTGAGTACAAATTCTGCATTAATCTGGCTAGACAGGACAGATGGGATATTCTAAAACGGTTTCAATATCCCTTTAGACATATCAATGACATTTGCATGGTCAATATACCTAACCCTATGAGGCTTTGTTCCCATTATGATTATTGTATTTACCCTCTAGATTTTGTGGAGGTTATTCCTAACACCACAACATTCTATCGGCGGCTAAAGAATGGTTGCATAATTATCACATCCGTACATGATGGTACTTTCATCATCCTCAATATGATAAGAAGTATTCCCTCCCCTTTAAGGTGTCATGATTCATCAAATTGGACAGTAATAGACTGTAAAAGCTATGTTATATGGGTATATGCTCTCAAATTATGCCTATCATTTAAATTTGTAACAATCCTAAGTAGGCTACTTATTTTATCAGTAAACTATTCAGATACTTTTCTGATAATGAATGCAATAGCCTAAGGTTCAAGAGGATTGGATATAACTTTCTCAAGGGTGATTTCCCTGGCACTTTCATCAATACTAAGGATCTAATAAAATTTTTATAAATTCATTCTCCCTTTTAAAGGTATCAAGATTCATCAAAGTTGATAGAAATAGAGCCTCTAAACTCTACTATATGGGTATTTGCTCTCAAATTATGCCGATCATCTACTTTTAAGAATACAAAGCAAGCTGCCTATTATATTTGGAAGATTTTCAAATACTTTTTCGAAAACGGATGCAATTGCATAAGGCGTGGGAGGATTATGATTAACTATCTCAAAAATGATTTTCCTTGAACATTGATCAACATTCATGATCTAATAAAGCTTGTCTAAATGTCATTCATTTCTAAAGGTGGGCACCATGACCCCCTCCCTATGAGGGGGCATTGTGACCCTCGTAGGGTGTCAGATTGTGATTGTGCAGGCAAACGGTTGGGCACGCGCACGCGCACACACACACACACACACACACACGTGTATGCTTCTAATGGCATTGAAATGTTTGACTACAAATTAAAGCTAGACCATGACATTAGTCAAACATCTGATAGTCCTCGAGGTGCTAATCTGAGAAGTTGTAAACACTTAAACAAGAATTGCAACCCATGTCAGGGAGGCTTTTGTCGAAGCTATACTTATGTATTAATATAAAATCTTGGCGAAAGTTTATTGAGCTAATTTTTTAAGTTTCGCAATGCTATTAGAATATGCTATGCTTATATATATTTTTGTTGCAATTTTGAAGTAAAAGGTGTAAATCCTGGCAAAACTTTGTATTTTTTTGCATAAAAGTTCCAAATCCTGGCGAATGTTTCGAACATTTATCGTTATTAGGGTATATACACTTTCGATGCCAATATAAAAGTTTCACTTCTTAATGAAACTATCATGAAAAAATCATCCATGGACCATTTTATGTGATGAAATTTCGAGCATCACAACTGGTGGTATTTGCATTCGGATTCATCTTTATACAATAATGACAAGAGCCTTCTTTATATGTCTATGATGTTCCTTTTAAATAGATCTAACATTGCAAACTACAATGGAAATGCATGATTGTCATAGGAATGCTCATGTGCTCATAAGGAAACATGAATTTCATGAATAATCTTCATGGGATTCATATGATTGCTCATGATAAGTATACGTGACTTTTTCAAAAGAATGCGCACATGGAAATGTAACGGCACAACAAGGTGAACCGACTGAGTTGGTTTGGATGTAGAATATCTATAAAAAGCTCCCATGCATAGCTACTATCTGAAACACAGCTTATGCCTTCTAAACTAGCGCACTAGTCAAAAATATGCTTCTAATTTGCCTCCCAAAAGGTTCTCTTGCATAAGTTACTCTCTCACACAAAGTTTCACATGTCTAAGATATGTGTACACACTATTTTAATAGATGCATGTGTGCTTCTATTCACCTCTGTGGCCTTATGTAGGCTCCCATAATGTAGTGGTCTACAAGACTTGTCAACTTGGTTGGCCGCACTTGATGATCGGGAGTTGTCACACATAAAGTGAAGGTCAAACAATGATTATCGGAATGTAGACAAGCTGCTTACTTGCTTTTGATAATCTGTGGAGCCGTAGTCACAATCTTGAATCAAAGGTCTAGTATTACATATCTATTTTTTGGCATCATTTGAGTATATGTAACTCTTTTGTCTACTAAGGTTGCTTGTTTTCAAAAGTGATGATCTCTGTAACCAAAACCAGGTATTAGTGCTGGCATTCAACCTAACGGATTGCACGTAATCAAATGGGAGTTGGCCCATGACCTATCATGGATTATCACACAAAGATAAACAAAGTGCATGCTGATCAACACAACAGGTTGACCATATGCAAAGCTCGTAAGCTAGTGTACTAAGAGTTGCTAGTATTGGTGGCTTCCACAAGACTCCTAAGCATATATGAGCATAGTGAGTCTCGATGTAGGAGATATACTGCCTCCTAGGCTTAATAGTTAGACGATTAAAAGATAAGGAGGATTCAATTATGAGGAGTTGAGATAATAGGAGAGATGTTGGGGAAGAAAAATGACTTGCAGACACAACATGTATGTATTCTAGAGCTCAAAAGTGACGGTATGATAGTATGTTAATCCCTATGTGCAATTTGATTGTTTACGAAATTGTAAATGACTAATACATGTGTTGGATTGAATAGAGACTTGGGCGCATCTAAATGTTTCCGAAAGGTAATATGGCTGATGTGTATGATATGCATAGTGAACCCAGTGGTTGCTAGCATATACAACAAGACCCGCTCTTCATAAGTGCTATCACAGACACGGTCCAAGTTTGCATAGCTTACGTTGGAGCAATAAGTAAGTTAGACTCTCTCCATGCAGGGAAGAATGTCCTAATGCATATAAAATTTACATATATCCTTGCATATATATTCTACTTACTCTAGATCGTAGGTTTCGCCACCACCATATCCACACCAAGCTTTGAGGCTGAGATACTTACATGAGTTGATACCACAGGATGCCATATTCTTAATACACAGAGCTAAGAACACGGGTATGAGCAAGGTACCATAAAATTTCTACCTGTTGACTCAACCATTCGATGATACATACAACATAGTTAGAAGACCATAAATACAAGCTGCGACATGAATATTTGGTGGTAAGATCTAATACAATAACCAGTATTGAAACACTTATTTTTGTTATCATTACAACACGCTTCCACGAGCAATTATAAAACATATGGGTGTAGTGTTTAAAATGGTATAGACATGGGCAAGTCTTTTACATATTGCCTTCACTCTCTCTCTCTCTCTCTCTCTCTCTCTCTCTCTCTCTCTCTATATATATATATATATATATATATATATGTATATATACATATATACATATATATATATATATATATATATATATATATATGTATATGTAGATATATGTAGATATATGTATATATATATATGTATATATATGTATATGTATATATATGTATATATATGTATATATACATATATATATATATGTATATATATGTATATATATGTATATATATGTATATATATATGTATATATACATATATATGTATATATGTATATATACATATATATATGTACATATATAGAAGGAGGCAAGCACCTTCTTAGTAGGGAGACAAAGGTTACTTTCGAGGAAAATCTACTATGACTTCCATGTAGGAAGATGTGCCTAGTACTGTGTATAGTATATATTTGTATATATACATATATATACATATATGTATATATGTATATATACATATATATATATATATATATATGTATATATACATATATATATGTACATGTATAGAAGGAGGCAAGCACCTTCTTAGTAGGGAGACAAAGGTTACTTTTGAGGAAAATCTACTATGACTTCCACGTAGGAAGATGTGCCTAGTACTGTGTATAGTATGGTGGTCATAGGATAGTGTTTTATATTTTTTTACTATCTATTTATCATTGTTTGAAGGAGAATAACAAACAAATTGTGATGCAAAGTTTATTTTGACCCCTCACTTGGGTTAAATTGTAAACTTGTATTTCAGAAAGTGTGTGAAAAAGTTGCACCATACACATGGAACATCTAGATATCTATGACTCAAATGTTGTGATGCCACACGAGACACCTCCATCCAAGGTTGATTAATTGACTATGAAAAATATCTTAGATATTGTGACATCGATAACAAGTGGAGCTACGCTTTGAAGCCTGCAGTCCCACAGGTTTTACAGGTATCCGAGCAGAAAACCACGAGCGGAGAAGTCCGAGCGAGCCTTTTTGCAACATTTTTTAATGTATATTCATTCAAGGAATCAGATTGAAACAGTATTACAATGGCATATGTTAAATACCAACTATATTTATTCAATTCTAATAGTACAAACTGGTTGTCTGGGAAGGAAGCATCCTCCTCCAATTGATGCGCCTGTTCTGAGAAGACCACATCGCGACTTACTATTACCTTCTTAGTAACAGGATTATAGAGACGGTAACCCTTCGCCTCTTCCTTCGCCTCTTCACTGTAGCCCAAGAAAATACACTTTCGGCTCTTCGGTTCCCATTTGGTCCTATTAGCATTAGGGACATGCACAAAACAGTCACATCCAAAAACTCTGAAATGTGCAGCTGAAGGTTTCTTACCAGAAAAGGCTTGCAGTGGTGTCATCCCATTCACAGCCTTCGTGTAGCTATGATTCAGAATGTAAACTGCCGTGTTACATGCTTCGGCCTAGAAAGTCTTTGGCAAATCTTTCCCTTTCATCATAATCCTGCCCATTTCACAGATGACGTGCATCTTGCGCTCTGCTACTCCATTTTGTTATCATCTATGTGGCGGGGGTTTCTAACTTTTGTAGTGACTTTCGAATTCACTTGATGTGAACTCACCACCTCTGTCTAATGTCAACTTCTTCACCTTCCTCCCTATTTCTTTCTCGACCATTACATGCCATTCTTTGAACTTACTAAAAGCCTCATCTTTAGTCTTCAGGAAGTATATCCATATCCTTCTACTGTAGTCATTGATCAGTGTCATGAAGTAGTAGGAACCACCCAAAGCTTCTGTCTCCATCTTTTCGCAGAGGTCCATGTGAACGAGCTCTAGAGGAGCCTTTGCTCTGCTGGCCTCTTTAGGAAAGGGCTGTCGATGCTGCTTGCCCATCATGCAAGCTTCACATACATCAGGCAGATCTGTAATTTCTGGTAGGTCTGCAATCATTTTACTTTTATGCATCTCCTTTAAAGAACTAAGGTTTAGATGACCAAACCTCTCATGCCACAGCTTAGTGTTCTTCACATCGGTTCGAGCACTGAAAGCTGAGAGTTCGTAGATGTTGTTGCACCGTGTACCTAAAGACCAATGACCTTCCCTTGAAGATCCAAAATCTGTGCACCATTCTTATCGAAGTGAACTTTGAGGTCCCGATCCGTCATCGCAGAAACGGACAAGAAGTTTCTCTTGATATTTGGCACATAAAGAACATCGGACAACTATTTTACAACTCCATTTGACTTGAGAGCAATCGTACCTTTCCCTTTTGCTGGACATTTTGCATCATTGCCGACTGCTACTAGGATGTCATTCCCTATCGGATGTAGAGAGGTATACCAATCCTTCCGACTGGTCATGTGGCACGATGCACCACTGTCAATAATCCAAGCTTCATCCACATCTACATGAATTGCCTCCGTGCAAATCTCCTCAATTGCTACAAACAGCTCTACTGGTACTGCCTGTGCATTGTTGCTGGACTCTTCATCTGCAATCTTCTTTCGGCACTCATTCTGCTTGTGCCTTGCCTTGTTACAATAGAAGCACTTGATCTTCTTCTTTCTCTTTTTATCATAAGAAGAAGATGGGTTACCAGAGTCCTTACCCTTACCTTTCTTTGATCTAGCCAAGAAAGCGGAATCTTCTCCAATTCTTGTCTTTTGACGCATCTCCTCCTCCAAAAGCATAGCGCTGAAATCCTCAAAGTTGAGGGGCGGATTTCTATTCTGCGTATTCAGTGCCGTAACAAGACCGTCGTACTTTGGTGGGAGAATCTGTATGCACCTTCATGCTAGATTCTCGCTGGTGATGGTGATGCCAATCGCAGTCATCTGATCACGCAGATTCTTCACCCTGGTGATGAACTTCTCTGCCGTTTCAGACTTAGTTTCTCGTTCGCGAGTTGAGTCTCTAGATTTTGAATCCACGTCTGATTCCTGGTCTCATACTCATTTTTCAAGACCGCGTGGTCCATGCCTCCTCCGCTGTGGTGACATGTTGAATTAATGCCATGATAGAATCACTTACACTGCAGACAATAGAACATAGCGCATCTACATTTCTTCTTGTCCATGCGAGAATCTCATCCGCAATTGGTACTATCTGTTGTCCTACATTGGCTAGATTTGGCCTCACAACCAGCTTCACGTCCACCCCAGTAGCAGTATCCCAAAGCTCGTATGCGCTTAGGATGGTCTTCATCTTGAACCTCCAGAGTGGATAGTTAGAGCCGTCCAACTTTCCACTTTCGCGGAACGGTGGGATTCGCAGTCTTGCGGGCTGGGCCATATCTCACAATCTGCTCGCAAACAGAAACACACTACCAAATCTTCTTGCTAGAGCCCAAGCTCCAATACCATGTAAGAAAACAATACAACATCTATGCTCAACAGATAACAGGATCTCGTATGCAAGAGAGAAAAGCAGATAGTATGGAGAATCAAAAATTTTGATTACTGTAAACCTGATACAATAGATGGCGCTGCCTCCCAGCCGTGTGCTCCTGTGTGAGAAGCTTTGATGGCATGCTAGAAACAATAGAGGACGGAGGCTGGATGCTAAGGAATCAGGGTTGCTGTAGCCAGTGATGATAATGGGCTTCACAGGCTTGCTCTTATATAGCCACTAGTCGTAGTCGGTTAGACTCAATTGGGAGACCGACCTTGTCCGCCCAAACCAGCCAACTAGAGGTCGGTGAAATAGGCCACCGACCACACGATAGAACCAGGAGCTGTTGCAGCAATAGGAGAAGGAGGGGCTATGTGCGCTAGAGCATTGTGCCTTAGTAGCTTGGCTGTCAGTCGGGAGCTGAAGAAGGCTCTAGGTATTGGTCCATTGTGAGGCAGCTCGTGGGGTTGTAGCAAGAGCGGTGGCTCGGTGTGGAGGCATTGGGCGATCGTCAAGGCATAGCATTGGTGATGGCTACTACTGTAGGTCCATTGTTTGTGAGTCGGGTTGTGAGGAAGCTATGAAAAAGAGCTATTGGTCGTGGTCATTTGTCATCGCTATTGTGGGAGTTGCTTCTATGTTGGTGGCGACATAAGTCGTAGGTCTATGGAGGCAGAGCTTTGGTCAACAGATATCGGAGTTGCTGGAACTTGCTAGAGCATAGCAGCCTGTGAAGTTGGAGTGGAAGTCATGAGCATTGAAGGCTGTGTAGAAGGTGTCATTGGTTGAAGAAGTCGCGTGATTCCATGTCAATGGAGATGGCTTAGTCGTTCGTTGATGCCTTGCAGGAGAGGTGTTGCAAAGTGCTATGTAGTTGGAGATGGGGGCCTTTGGAGCCGTCATTATTGAGGGCATTGCTGGAGCCTTAGTCCGATTCAGGCAATTGCTTGGAGTAGCCCATGACCTCATGTGATTACAACAAGCTTTCAAGAGCAGGGTTGATGAATGGCGGCTCTATTGAAGGCGGTTGATGCTGATGCTCGCTCGGCGCTTATAGAGCTTTGAAGTTGATATTGGTAGAGCGCCTTTACAGTCTAGTTATTATGGACTGTCGAAGAGGCAGCTGCTTTGAGATTGCAGTCGATAGCGCCTTTTGTTGAGTCGAGGCAGTTCTATTTGAAGCTTGTTTCTTGAGATAGACTCTCCTATCATTCTCTCAGAACTAACTCTCTATCTCAATAAAAACCTTTCTCAATATGCTCTCTCTCTCTTTCTCTTGAAGAAGAAGAACTTGATGGAAAATCTCTCTTTCTCTCTCTCACATGAATGGAATTGTTTGACGGAAATTTCTAACAAGTGAACGAAAATCCTCTTTCATCAATGGAATGAAAGAATGGAAGCACTCAATCTCTCAATATCTCGATCTCTCTGATGCTCTCACGAATTGCAATGCCTCAGCGGAAGGCAAGGGAGCTCTAATACCATGACAAAATATGAAGAGGGGAGAGGAGAAGAGTGGAGATGAGGAGAGAGGGATTTAGTTGACAAAATAGAATATATACAAACCCATTTAGGGTTAGGGTTAGGGTTAGGGGATCTAACCCTTTCCTTTATAGCACTCTATAAGGTTAGTGCTATGCACATATGATCACATGATGGTGCTATGCACACGTGATCACACGATGTTGAGCGTGAACTCTCAACAGTGCCTTCTATCAAGTCTTTCTTTGTGAACACTATCTATTGCACATACTTATATTAGTCACTAGCTCTTTCCTCATTCCTTAATGAGCTTGTTCTCAAATCATGTTATAGACTTCTATCTTTACTAGCAACCACACTTTGTGTTTCCTATTCTCAAGGAATAGATGATATATATTGTTGGAAGGTAATATCCTCATGGCATATCTGAAAGTTTCTCATAAATCATGCTAAAGCTGGACACTTGCACGTTTACCATGTTAGCCTTTATTCAACTCGCTCTTCATCATTGCATATCCTACAATTCAATTCATTCTTCATTATTGCATATCCTAAAATATGCATATTTGACTCGTCTCATTTGCAGAATGTTTTGTTATAATTTTTTCCAAGAATGTTTTGTTATCTCGATATCATTTTTGGTGCTATTACTACTTCACATTCTACTCACAAATTTGGTTCTTGTGTTGCTTCAAGGAGTTGATCATTGGATGCCCGAATAATCCTTGTTCCCGATTGTTCAATACTTTCGGATGCCCAGATGCTTGCGTTTCCCGGATAATCCTTATTCCCGATTGTTCGGTACTTTTGGAGGTCCAAATGCTCGTGTTTCCCGGATAATCCTTATTCTCGATTGTTTGGTACTTTCAGATGCCCAAATGCTTGTGTTTCTTGGATGCTCGGATACTTGTGTTTCTCACATGATCCTTATTCCCGGTTGCTCGGATGCTTGTGTTTCCCGGATAATCCTTGTTCCCAATTGTTTGATACTTCTAGAAGTCCGGATGTTCATGTTTCTTGGATAATCCTTGTTCTCGGTTGTTCAGTACTTTGGATGCTCAGATGCTTGTGTTTCTCAGATGCCCAGATGCTCGTGTCTCCCAAATGCCCGAATGCTCATGTTTCTCGGATGATCATCGGATGTGTTTGGGTGTTCCTCTCTAAGGATCTCTGCTATTCTTTTGTTTTCTATTTGTTCCTCGGTTTATTTACATTCCTCAGTTGGATGTCTTGATTGCTTGACGCGGTGATCCGTGCATGTTTACTTGTCGAATGGTAGTCCCATGACATTATTGCTGAAAACATGAGCACATTTTTTTTCTTTATTATATTATTATGTGCATATGCTGGAACTTGGAGAATTTCGGCAAATCAACCCATGTTTTGGATGAACCATTTGAGGTGTCATCTTCCTCCTAGGGGATGGCTTTCTTACACAATGCAAGTGACATTTTAGACCTGGCTTTGCAGACATATAAGCTAAGTATTTCTTTTTTATCATTTTTTCCCCTCCTCAGAGAAACTTATTGCTCTCCTCCCGGATGAAAGAGTTTCTTGTTTTCTTTCAGGACACACTCATCCTTGGAGTGGCAGAAGCAGTTCCCCATACATTCATCCTTGGTACAATAGAAGAACCCTTGAATATTTACCATGCTATCATTGAGGCTAGACATCTATATCATCATCGACAGACATCTACATGCACTTGCACTATAACATGTGCACATGATCACTTATATCTTGTATCATCATTGACATGGACTAGGCACTATATTATGAGCACAATGGAATATTTTGTGGCAAATGATCACAATTGTATAAAAATTTATGGAGACATCTACATGCACTTGCACTCTAACATGCGTACATGATCACTTATATCTTGTCTCATTGTCGACATGCACTGGGCACTGTATTATGAGCACAAGAGAATATTTTGTGGCAAATGCTCACAATTGTATACACATTTATGGAGACATGTAGGAGCTTTGGTTTTTCCCTTGCACTCCCCAAGGGTTTTTTCATCCAGGATAGGGACCTTAGTTTAAGTGGGGGTGTTGGAGCTATGTATAGCTCACCCTAACTATGACTAAGGAGCCACCTATCTCATCCATACGTATGATGACTAGAATCACTGCTTCGGGAGCAATCTTGTGTCTGTCTATCTCCTTCTCTCATGCTCTATCTCTACTCATTCCAACAATTGCAAGAACAACTGCTTGAAGATGCTCGTAACTTGACCCATTCTGATCCCAATTCCCCTCTCCTACCAAAAGTCAACCATACTCCTTTTTCTCTCATTATTGAACAAATCCTTAAACCTAACCTTGCCATTGAGTTCTCTAAGGGATCATTCAAGAAATCAAGGTTCTCTACTCCACATGGATCCTCAGCTTCCCACTCCTCCAAGCGCCCCATGCGTGGAGCCAAGAGGTACAATGACGCTTCGGACATCACCAAACAAATCACATTCAAGTAATGGCCCCCAGCAATCATTGGCTACCCAGATCAATGGTATGAGGACCCTTTTTGTGGAAAGGAAGATCTCTAAAAGGTTTAGCCATGTTTGTTTTTCCTCAAATTTTTTTGAGTTTATTACACCGAGATGGGTCTTTTTGGAAGTTATTAAGAGTTTTGATCCCTCTAAGGTATACATGTTTGAAAATATTGGCTTTGCATGGTCTTATACTCCAAATATCTCAAAATGGTTTTATCACGTGGACACATTTACCACTTCTCAAAACACGTCATGGATATGTCGACAAAGCAAAGGCTTTGCACCCAAATGATGGATTCCTAGACGAGTCATATGTGCTTACTACAAACATATCTATATGTCATCATCCAAGGATTAAAGAATTTATTTCTAAAGGTCTGAATCATATCCCCCCACTCTCACCTAACCCTTTCAAAGCAATTGAAGACAAGATTATTATTTCAGAGCAATTGAATAATTATTTAAGGCATGGTGTGAGGTATGTAAGATTTTGAATATCATGCCTAGCACCCATCATAAAGACAAGATTAGAATGATATATCTTAAGATTATTGATAAACGGTGTCCGAGTTGGAATGCTTCCCAACCATGGTATCAAGATAAACACATAATGGATGAAGTACAATATCTCACCACACATTTGTTTGTAGTAGGATTGGATAAATCACCACAAACACCTACATTCATATGCAAAAGGTTATGCCAACTACTAGCTATTGGAAGGATATCTGGGAATGAATTTGAGGCTACTTGTCGGAATGAGGATAACATTACGGCATGTATTAAAGAAAGACTAAGTCATTTGAATTGGGGGTAACAGATGTTTTAACTTTACCTTATCTTATGTGTAGCTATAAATGTCACAAAAAGAAATTTTGATGGATTACTAATGCTCATGCATGTGTTTTCTCACATATTACTGCAGTTATTAACTGTTGAGATATCGAGCTCCACTCGTGATATGCCAGGGTGACCGTTGTGCATTTATGTCACCGACTTGTTAGCTGCAGATGCGGTTGGTACATCGCCCATGAATAATAGTTGGATGACAGCTATCTTTATGTACTCTAGTTAGTGGCTCAGTTAGTATGCCACCTTAGTTATCTGAGTTTGGTTTGAGACCCACATATAGGGTTCACCTATTCTTTTGTACTTAGAGTTCTTTTGGCTTTCACAACTAAGAAGAGGAAAACTATTCTCAGCCTCCACCTTTGTGTATATTCCCCCATTGTGTATGTGAGAAAGCTGTAAGTGAGACTCCTTCCTTCTCTCCCACTCTCTTCACATGGTATCAGAGCTCGGTCCATGGTAAGGAGCTCAAGAAAGCAAACCAACTTCGTGGTGTCCTAGTAAGAGGATAAGTGTTGCTTTCTTTTTTTTTCGAGTTTGGGAGCAAATCTCTATAGGTAGCGTAGCCGGAAAGTGCAAGAGTGCACTGTCTCAGATTGGGACACCCTTCGCGGTGTGGTGAGAGGGCAGTATATGCTACGAGAAAGGGCCATTTCAGGGCCCGTTTTGGTGGTGGAAGTTTTCTGCAGGCACTCAAGAAAGTGCCCTGTTTTTGCTGTGTGCGACCACTGTTCTACCAGTCGGTGAAAAGTTATCGCAGAAGTTACATTGTATGGCTATGCACAGAGATATTGGGAGTGACAGAATCATTCTTATTTCCTGTTGATGCATAATCGTCACTAGGAAGTGACTGTGTGGTCAAATACCACTTTCGTCAGTTTTGCAGATTTTCCCTTGTGAGGCAGAAGTTGTGTTTTTTTGCAGTGACAGAATATTTTGCAATGTTCTGTAATGGCGTCTGATGCTCTTTCACAAATTGTCACTGAAAAGCTTGATAAGAATAACTTCCAAGCATGGAAGTTTAGAATGACAAATTTCCTTAAGGGAAAAGGCTATTGGGAGTTCATTACTGGAGCTAAACAAGAACCAGTTATTCCTAATTTTCCCAATCAACAGGAGTTGTGGGCATTTAAAGGCTGGCATGAGAGAGCCAGAAAAGTTATGTACTGGCTGTCTATCAGTATTTCAGATTCTATGATTGTGCATATTCAGGATGCAAGCACACTGAAGGAGGCATGGGATACTTTGACAAAAATGTATAGCACAAATATGCAAGCCAGGAAAATCAAGCAAGAGTTGCATAATGTGCAGAGAGAAAATATGAGCATCAATGACTACCACATGAACGTGAAGAAGATTGCAGATGCACTTGCTTCTATTGGGTCGCCAGTGGAAGATGATGATTTAGTTTCTGTGACCTTGAATGGTCTAGGAAAGGATTATGCACAATTCTGGACATCCATTGCCGTCCATAAGAATTTTCTTGATTTTGAGGAGTTGATTGCTCTTCTAATTTCTGAAGAGCAGAGAAATGGTGGTGCATCTTCTTCAGGAGGAAATTCAAAAGAAGTTGTCTTCTACTCAAATGCTAGAAGAGGTAGAGGCAGAGGTAGAGCAAGCCGATTTGGAGGCCGTGGTAGAAATTAAAATATGCAGCAAATTCAAGAAAACTAGTCCTATGGAGGAGGACATGGTAACTTTAGAGGCAGGGGGAGCCAAAGAGGTCATGGTGGATGGCAGAGAGGCCAAAATGCAAACAACAATTGATGTTGAATGCTACTACTGTGGTAAAATGGGTCATATGGTTAAAGACTGCTATAAAAAGTAGAATGACATCATGACTAGAAAATTACAGCAAGGCAATTATGCATCCTCTAGTAGACAAGGTGATGACAGAAATGAGCATCTGTTTATGGTGCTGCACATGAACAATTCTGTTGCAAGTGCAGAAGAAAGCAATGATGTGTGGTATGTTGACTCAGATGCATCAAACCACATGACAGGTCATGCAGAATGAGTGCAGGATGCAAGGAAAATGAAAAGCCCAGGATTTGTGGAGACTGGTGATGATACTGCACATCCTATTGTGCAGATTGGTAAAATTCCTTTGTCTATGCAGGATGGAAAAAAGAAATACCTGTCTGATGTATTTCATGTCCCGAATATCACCAAGAACCTAGTTTTTGTTGGTTAAATGGTTGAGTAGGGCTTGCAGGTCAGATTTAATCCTCATGGATGCTTTGTTGAGGATATGAAAAATAATGATCGCTTGATAGCAAAAGGGAAGAAGTAGGGCAGGATGTTTACATTGGATGCATACATGCCTGAATTGAGTGCAGCAATGTTTGCACATAGGACCGGTGTAGTTGCAGATATTGATATCTGGCATAAACCCATTGGTCATGTTAATGTACAGCGACTTAAATTAATGCAGGCCCAAAATATTGTTGCAGAATTGCCTAAGTTCAAGGTTGCAGAAATGCATAAGGTATGTGAAGCCTGTCAATTTGGAAAATAGGCAAGGAAACCATTTCCTAGACATGTTCAAGAGAGTAAGAGGCCATTGGAATTAATCCACTCTGATGTGTGGACTACTAAAGCTGCATCTATTGGAGGCTATCATTATTTTGTCACTTTTATTAATGACTATAGTAGAAAAGTTTGGGTGTATTTTATAAAAAAGAAAAGTGAAGTGTTTGGGCATTTCAAAGCTTTTAAAGCTATGGTTGAAAAAGAAACAGGCCTGTAAATAAAATGCCTAAGGTCATATGGAGGGGGAGAGTACCTCTCAAATGAGTTTGCAAGGTTCTTGCAGGAGCATGGCATAAAGTAGCAATATTCATGCAGTCATACCCCACAACAAAATGAACTTGTAGAAAGGAAAAATAGGCATATTGGAGAGGTATCTCGTGCCATGCTTAATGAAAAAGACCTGCCATATTATTATTGGGCTGAAGCAGTTGCTACAGCAGTCTACATAATGAATAGGACTCCCACTGCAGCAATACATGGCATGATGCCAGAGGAGAGATATACTGGTAGGAAACCAGATATTTCTCATTTGAAAGTTTTTGGTTGCATTGCCTATGTTCATGTGCCAGATGAGTTGAGATCCAAGTTGGAACCAAAAGCTGAGAAGTGCATCTTTATTGGTTATTCTCTACAGTAGAAAGGGTATAGATGCTATAACCCTTCTACTCGTAAGTTTACAATGAGCAGAGATGTTGTTTTTTATGAGATGAGCAGCTAGTATAAACCAGTAAATGTGATTGATGATGTAGATGCACAAAATGGTAATGCTGCACAGAATTCACAGCAGCAATCACAAAATATTAGTGGACCTGTAGTGTCCTCTAGCAGTGGTTCACATACTTCACCATGGACAAGTAGATTGAGATCAGGAGGATCTCCTCAAAGCAATGCAGATAGTGGTATGCAAGTATCACAAAAAGGAAAAGAGAAAGTAGATCAGCCCATGGTTGATGTGAATGCAGGTCACTCTTATGTGGATGGTGAATCCAGTGGCTCAGAACAGAGCCTTGATGATGAGTTGGGTATTCCTTTTGTTGTTACACCTGGAGTAAGGAAGACAAGGGATGTTTTAAGAGCACCTGGTAGTCAGCCTATTTTGCGCAGGTCTACCAGAGCTAGGTATCCTGTGGATATGGTGAAATATGATAGATTTACAACCATTCACTATGCCTATATGGTCAAAGTGATACATGAACCAGAACCCACTTCTTTTGAGCAAGCCATGGGAAAAGAAAATTGGGAGAAAGCCATGGATGAAGAAATGGATGCCTTAAGTAGAAGCAAATGCTACATGGGAATTGGTGCCTTTGCCAAAAGACAAGAATGCAATTGGCTGCAAGTGGGTTTATAAGGTGAAGCACAATGCAAATGGTTATGTGAACAGATACAAGGCAAGATTAGTTGTCAAAGGGTATGCACAGACATATGGCATTGATTATGAAGAAACATTCAGTCCGGTTGCAAGGATGGCAACTGTAAGAGTAGTCATTGCTATGGCTGCATCAAAGGGATGGTCTTTACATCAGATGGATGTAAAGAATGCTTTCTTGCATGGTGATTTGCAAGAAGAGATCTATATGGAGCAGCCACCAGGTTATGTTCATGCTGTTCATCCTAAGTTTGTTTGCAGGTTGAAGAAAGCCTTGTATGGCTTGAAGTAAGCACCCAGAGCATGGTCTGACAAGATAGGATAGTATATTGTCACTATTGGCTTTCAGATTTCCAAGGCAAATTTCTCACTTTATGTGAGAAAAATAGAGAAAGGCATTATGATGCTTGTCATTTATGTTGATGGTTTGATCATCACAAGTGATAGTAATGAAGATATCCTTCATGTGAAAATGCTATTGAAGCATAAGTTTGAGATGAAGGATTTGGGAGAGCTGCGTTACTTCTTGGGCATTGAGGTGATTAGATCCACAAGTGGGATATGGCTCTTGCAGAGGCAGTATGGATTGGACATGATGTCCAAATATGGGATGACAAGCTGTAAGCCTATTTCAGTTCCTTTGGAGCAGAATGTGAAGTTGAGCGCAAATGCAGGTGAGCTTCTGGAAGACCCTACTATGTACAGACGCATAGTAGGAAGTTTGATTTATATGACTATTACCAGGCTAGATTTGAGCTATGATGTTGGGTTGGTAAGTCAGTTTATGCAGGCTCCAAGGAAACCGCATTTGGATGTGGTTAGGCGCATACTGAGGTATGTGAAGTCCACATTGCAGTATGGACTATTTTATGAGACTGAGATTCAGATACAGTTGCATGGATACACTGATGCTGATTGGGCTGGTAGTATTTCTGATAGACGATCTACAAGTGGATATATGTTCTCTTTTGAGAGTACTACAGTCACTTGGAGTAGCAAGAAACAGCCTACAGTTGCCTTGTCGAGCACAGAGGCTGAGTACAGGAGTGCAGCAATGGCTACATGTGAGGTAGCTTGGCTACATAAGCTACTTTATGATATGCATCATTCTAAAGATGGGCCAGTTGTCATTTATTGTGACAACATGAGCAGTATACACTTGGCAAATAACCCAGTCTATCATGCTAGAACAAAGCACATTGAGGTGCATTATCACTATCTATGGGAGAAGGTTCTAGTAGGTTTTATTGATCTAGTTTATGTTAGCACAGAGGATCAGGTAGCTGACATATTCATGAAGGCATTGAGGTGCATTATCACTATCTATGGGAGAACAAAGCACATTGAGGTGCATTATCACTATCTATGGGAGAAGGTTCTAGTAGGTTTTATTGATCTAGTTTATGTTAGCACAGAGGATCAGGTAGCTGACATATTCATGAAGGCATTGGGTGCAGAGAAGCTACGCAAGTTCAGAGACCTACTTGGTATGTAGGAATTGGGATTGAGCTCGAGGGGGAGTGTTGAGATATCGAGCTCCACTCGTGATATGCCAGGGTGACCGTTGTGCATTTATGTCACCGACTTGTTAGCTGCAGATGCAGTTGGTACACCACCCATGAATAATAGCTGGGATGATAGCTATCTTTATGTACTCTAGTTAGTGGCTCAGTTAGTATGCCACCTTAGTTAGCTGAGTTTGGTTTGAGACCCACATATAGGGTTCATCTATTCTTTTGTACTTAGAGTTCTTTTGGCTTTCACAACTAAGAAGAGGAAAACCGTTTTCAGTCTCCACCTTTGTGTATATTCCCCCATTGTGTATGTGAGAAAGTTGCAAGTGAGACTCCTTCCTTCTCTCCCACTCTCTTCACATTAACTTTGTCCTTGCAAGCATGATTGATGGACTCAAAGAATGGTTGCTGACATACATAATGATGCATGGAAATTCTGTCATAAGAAGATTAATACCTTTTGGATGATTAATAACTCTTGTGACTTCTTGATTAATCTTCCTCCATCCATTTTTTCCATGCACACCTTTGATATTACTACTTGCTATGAAGCCATTCCACATACGGGGGAGGATAGCTTGATGTTTTCCTTGAAATTTCACTTGGACTTACTTTGTAAAAAAGTTTATTCAAGGTTTAAAACACCTAATCACAGGTTGGTGCTTACTAAGATTAAAAAACCCAAGGTTTCATTTGACAAATTTGTAGAACTTAATCTCTATGTTTTGACTAATGCGTTTGTGAAAATCGGTAAGAACATTGCTAAACAGGTAATTGGAATATCCATGGGGTACTAATGTTCACCCTCATGGTGCAATTTATATCTTCTCAAATTCGAGATTGCTTTTATAAAGAGACTTATGTACCTTAATCTCTGGGATATGGCACAAGACCTTTTATACTCTTTCAGATACATAGATGGTCTTAACTTTTGCAATAATAAGTTTATTTTGAGGTGCCTTGATCCATCTCAAGAAAGGTCACTCAATAACCCGGGCAAACGAGGCATTTTCATAAGCCGGATTTCGCGGCCCAAACGTGGAGTAGGTGAAGACTGGAGCCCATCCCAAGAGACGCAGGTTTTGAGGACCCTTAAGGATAATCTCCAAGGCTGCCCTTCGAGATTAACGGCTATATTGGACACACCCTGTGACAAGGTATGCATGACGTATATTGTTCAGTAAAGAGGACTATACATTTCAGAGCAGCGCAATATACATCAGAATGAGCCGACCTCTCCCTGCCTCGTCATGGCTATGTTACAAATGCATCCAACTGAGTGCTTTGTGCTGGTTCTCGGTGACCAGCAGAGTTTTCGATGCTTTACTAAGTAGAGTGGAACTGTGTTTATGTAGAGCCTTCATTTCATTCTCTGCTACTCCCATTGGTACGCTTTGGTTACAGTTGTGATGCCAGGAATGGCGAACTGCTTCGTGGATCGCCTTATAGGTTTGCGTGATTCTGTTGTTGACAACTTTGGAGCTTTTGCTTAAAACTATTCATGGCAGCTCCTCCATAGGCATATTTTGAGCGGGTCTCGCGTAGAATATCCCCAGCTACATGAGGCTTTAGATTGTCTATCTTCTCCACGGGTTCAGATGAGACTTTAGATTGTTTATCTTCTCCATAAGGCTTTAGATTGTCTATCTTCTCCAGTGGGCAATACCTTCAAACCATTACAGGTCTACCTTCTCATGCCGGAAACTTTCTAATGAGTACCACTAAGTTCTTACCCTGTGCATTCTTTTATTTTATTTTATCATTATCAATTTCCTTTGCTTCAGCTTCACGGACTTTGCATTTGAGAGCAGCGCGGGTGTCTACGAAGGTGTTTGAAGGCACACAAAACACAATTGGAGCTGCTTAAGGCCTTAAGGCCCGATCCAAGTAATAGTGTTGGGGGGATATGATGGCACCTCTGCCTTCTTCAAAGACACCTACTCCCACTGATAGATCGATACAGCTGGAACGAAATCTCATAGGAGATCTATGGGCGATCAATCCCTAGCTCGCTCAGCCTCTGAAGCTGGGTGTACTCGAATATAGCCACCACGTTTGCTCAAGCACTAATGGTTTAGTATACACTGCTCAAGTGCAAATGGTACATAATACAATAGTGCTACCTACTGTCGTCCAACGAACTCTTTGAACGTGATTTGCAATTCACGGGTAGAATTTTGTCTAAGAGAAACATATGCAGCTTTTCTGGCTTTACGTTATGAGACATAATTGCATTATATCTCAGAGAGTATATGCACATACAATGCCTGTGTGGCTCTGGTGCTAGGATAAACTACTTTTGAAAGTATCGCAGACTTGGAAATCTATTGCAACCTTGCGAGCAGACTTGGACATCTATTCAAACCTTACGAGTGTAGCCAGATCACTTATGCTTGAGAAGGATCCTAGCTACTTTAGTATGCTAAGTTCTAGCGCAATGATGGGTTACTATGTAGCCAAACATACAATGGATATCTTTTTGCTTGATAGTAGTTGTTAAAACTTTGTTCTATGATGCTCATTTACATACAATGAGCTGGTCGAAAGTTGGAAGCTGCCTGACCATAGCGATGACTGGGAAACGTCTCATTCCTTAACTCTAGGAAGCAGATATGGTGTGAGCGCTCCTCTACGTACTTCTTCACATAGCTTCAGTACGAAAGTAGTTCTAGGATCATCTGTAGTAGCCGAGTGGACTTGTGTGTAGGGATTATCTCCTACAGTCACTCAATGGTGATGCTACTATAACAGAAAAACCAGTATCCATGAGATTTTAGGATTACAATGATCTGCTGGGTCTTAGGCTCAGACATTCCTTCTCAACGTTGTTGCTTGGAGTCCACGGGAGAAGTAGCTATTGCAAGACTCCTTTTGATGAAGCACTATGTCTCTCATTATATTGTGTGAGAGCCTACATACACTACAATACTTCCATCAATGTTGCCTCGATCAAAGCGGGTTTTTTTATTTATTTGAGAGCTTGTTTGAGTTCATGAGAGACCGCTAACTCAGTACTATAATACTTGAACCTTGTTTCCTTGAGATGGCCAACACGAGACTATGTCGGATCTTGTGTGTTTGTTTCACTATTGGTTTGTGGACTCGCATAGCGATTGCTACGTACCGTGCGAACTAGCCTTGGCACGTATACTCGTATATATATGTATATACCTCTAGCCTTGGTTTAAATCTTATTTAGACTTTCTAAAAGGTTTGTTTTGTTTGCTATTTGTGTGGATTTCCATTGATTGATTTATGGGATCTATTTGGAAAAGATTCTCCATTTTTAATAGTCTCAAATTTGAAAATGCTCATAGGATTACTTTGGATGGCCATTCATATAGATTGATGATAGCCATTCACATAGATCTTGGCATAGCTAGGTGGTACTTGTATTTGAAGGGACAATTGGGACTTTATGACCCCTTATTTTTATTGGACTCTTATCTTTATAGCATGGGGCTATTACCACCACTCCAAGTACATACACTTGGAAGAATACTTTGTTGACTAAGGATTACTAATTCTTTCTTGAGGATATTTTCATTAAATAGCAGTGGGATTCCCTTTGTTAGACTGACTAAGACAACCTATTTTGGGGTTTCCAAAAATCCACTTGGAAATGCCTCTAGTGATTTATAGCATTTCTTTAACTTTTTGGATCCAGCTATTCTATTACCATTGGAGTATTAGAATAGAAAAGACCATCATTCCTCATGTATTTGTCATGGGGCGCTAACTTAAAATTTCAGGCAAATTTCCATGGGTAATATGTTACCCTTAGGATGGCCTCGGTTATTTGGATTATAGGGATTGGCATTGAAACGAATGACTCTCTTTGGAACAAGGAGAATGTCCATGGACATTTAACACTTGGACAGTTGGATTAATGTCTTGACATTATGGATTCCTTGGTTTTTTCATTCTATATTCACATTATGGAAGGCCTTGGATATGAATTGAGTCAAGACATATCTTACCTTTGATCTATATATAGGTCTCTATACATCATTTTTTTGGGGTTCTTCTTTGCAAGCCCAACATGATGCAATATCATGACTAGTGGAGAATCGGTAAAAGGACAATGGGGCCTTTAATTAGCCTATACACTCCCCTGAAAACTGCATTAACATTTTATAAGCATTTTATTAAACTGTTTAAGTGCCAACCTTTGATTATTTCCAAATATGCAAATGCCAAGATTTTATTAATGCTGATCTAGATAGAGTGACATGGATAACAACTGTGTGCCGGCATTGAAGCCTGGCTTCCACAACTAAAATGGATTGTTTTAATTTTCTTTTGGTTGTGATGGTGCCAGGTGAGTTGCACACCTCTCCATCGGATTTGCAAGTAGAGTCTTGGGCATGGTATTATGGAAAAGGATGTTGGCAATCTTGAAGGATACACTTGGGAGACTTATGATGAGAGATATAGTACTCTCGACCCTGTCATGCACACTTACATAAATATATCTGTTGGCAATGAGAACTGGAAATTGAACTACCTTGTAACTTATTGAATTTAGAAACTATGTTATGGTTTTTACCATTGGAGAAATTGATAAAGAGTTATTCTTTTGAATTCTTGATTAGAAATGTAGCTAGAATTTATTCTCTTGGATCCTCGATTAGAAATGCAGCTAGAGTGATTAGATGGAATTCTTTGTGTTTGATGATTCTCTTTGCTGCACCCTTAATCATTAACATAAATGTAAATATAGTCATGATGAAACAATGGCTGCCAGGGGCCTTTCGAAGCTCTGACTAAGAATGTGGATTAGTGGATATTTAGATTCATTGAAACTGTAGGTAACACACACCCACACACACAATCCTCTCACCCCTTTTGCATTTACACTATTACATTCGTTCACCTTATTGAAAAAGACTTTTTTTGACCTTATCCCTAGCCTCTTGCATTTCCTCTATCCACTTCAAATGCCTCCTAATTTCCCTCTATCTCAGAATTTTCCCTAATTCTTTGCCCAATTATTTCTCCCTATTTTTTGCCTAATTTTTCTCTAAATTTTCTCCTAATGTTTTGCCCCCCCCCTTTCTCCCTCTTTTTCTAATTTCTTTTATTTTCCTAATCTCCTAATCTTCCCTAATTTTCTTTCCTATTTATTCATGTTTTTCCTTTTTTTTTCTCTTTTCCTTTATATTTCTTATTTCTTATCTTCTATTTTCTTATTTTCCTTATTTTTTCTCCTACCTAGCTTTTCATATACTAGTTTCCCTTTAATTTATTCTTAGATTTTTACCTCTTGCTTCCTACTTTTATCTTCAATTTTTTCCTAAATTTACTCCTTATTTTTTCCCCTTCTTAGTTTCATTTCCTTTTATTTTTCTATTTTTTAATTTATTTTCTTTTTTTCCCCCTAACTTACTTCTAATTTTTCCTAATAAATCCTTTTCCCCTTTTCTCTATTTTTTCTATTTTTTCCCTCTCTCTCTTTTAACCCCTCTCTACCCTCCTCTCACTCTAAGAAAACCCCCCTTCTCTCTTCTATGGACCTTACCACACCAACCCCCTTTTACGAGACCCTCAAACTTCTCCTCGCCGACTGGGTGCTTCTCAACTAAACCCCCACACTTCCCCAACCGACTTACCACTCTACTTATATGCCTATCTCAAGCTCCTTCTCCCATTGTACTTCCCCATGCACCCTTTCTACCCCATGCTTCATACTTATCTCCTCTTGCTCCCATGTGACTCTGCATCCCTGCAGCTAGCACGACCCTGCAGCTATGTCGCTACCTCCTCACTCACCTCCACTCCCCCACATCTACTCACTCGTGCAAGCTCATGTTGATGCCTCGACTGTCGCACCTCTACTGTATCTCGGCCTTCGTGGGATTACTTTTTGCTTTGATGTGCTACATACCACCGTCGCCCTTGATTTCCTCATTGCCATCGACTCTCATGACCCGACTGCCTTCATAGACTAAGAGGTCCATTTTCCTTTGTATTTGACCTTTATCCCCCCCCCTTCCTTTATCTCTCATTTTATTATTTTATTACCCTGTTAATGCTTATCTGCTTGTTGTACCAGTGATCACTTTGTATCTCATCTTGTTCTTGAAATGAATAATTTTCAGCAAAATCTATGACAGAGACAATAGTGTCATGGGGAAAATTGGCAAGGCACATCTTGAACTGCTTATCTTACCAACTAGCCGTGAAATTTTGAAGCACATATTTCGGGATGGATTGAACCACATGACCTATAAGCTCCCTTGGCTGAGTGCTCTTATATGACAGTAGCCATCTCTTTTTATCGGATCCTCCAACTTTGACATTTTCAAATCTCCTCCATTTTAGATCAACATGGTTGTCTTCCCTCATTTCATTTGGACAGACATTGAATGTCTTCTTCTTCAGATTCAAACTGCAATGCTTGCATGTGGTTGATCCAATTGAGCACAATGGTTGACCATTGACTCAAGAAGCTACGATGGGTCCCAGTGGTTTATAGTGGTTTCCTAGTGGTTTCACAGTGGGTTCTTAGTGGTTTTTTTATGGTTGACTTTTGTCTCAAATAACTATGGTGGTTCTCAATGGTACATGGTGGTTGTGTAGTAGTTTCCTAATGATTTTATGGTGGTTGCTCAATGGTTGTATGCTGTTTGAACATTGGCCATAATGTACATAATGGTTTTTGGGTATGTAATGTTGCTGCACTCTATAAAGATTAGAGTTTGATACAAAAATTACATTGTATTTTTTTTATGTTGGAGTGTTCTTTTTCTCTTGTTCAATTCCATTACATGCCATCTTACCATGAGGTTGTCATTTGCCCTTATTCAGCCAAGCATTGGCTTGTTGATTCATTTTGTTGGTAAAAAAGCCACCCATAGTGAGTGAATTTTGTGGGTAGGTTATATAGTTTCTTTGTTGTCTTGTTTGGACATTGGTGCAAAAACCATTCACACTCGCCATCTGCCTCCCTTGCCTGCCTCATAGTATATGCTACTTTGCCTCTCCCTAGCTCTGTGTATTTTTTGTCATGAGTTGCTATGGTTGCATGGCATTGTTCTATTTCTTGTTTCTTCATTTCGAGGGTTGTGGGTGCCCGTTAGCTTCCATTGTGTCCTCTCAACTCTTTTTATAGTCATCACTTCTTTTTCACTGCTACTGGTTCTCCTTGTTTTTGAGACCGTCTTTGTAGTTACTTAGGTCTTCTTTCCGTTGCACTGCTCATTTCCTGTCCAACGGCTTGTCCAATGGTGTTGCTAGTAGACACCCCTGTCTATGACCATGTGCCTTTTCTCATCCCTGATCCTCAGTGATCCCCCTCATTCATGTATTCTCAACCACCTTTTCCTTGTTGCTTTTCTCACTTAAATTGTGTGGATTAGTCTCTTTTATTCATTGGTTTATTTATATATATATATATATATATAAAATTGTCTTGAAGGTTCTTTGTAGATCTTTTATATCTTTCTAATTTTACTTCTAATTTACTAATGTTTCACTTTATTTCATTTTAAGCTTGATTTCATTATATATACATAGATACATAGCTTTTAACAGTAGATGATACAAAAGCTCCAACCTGGGCACTGGTAAAAAGTCATGAAGCATCTGAGAAATATAGTTCCAAAGAGGTCAATAATGCATGCCCAATCCATACTATCTGGCTGCCATAGGAAAGTGTAGTAAAGCACCATCATCTCAAAGCACATTATCAACCAAAGCAGTCCCTTTAGATAAAATAAAATACAACTGTCTAAGTTCCTATAAAGTAAGGGTTCAATCAGACACCTTTGACCAGTGCAGACTCTCAACACACAAGGAATTACCATCCAAAGAGTCACAACCATGCCATTTAAGATGAGAAAGAATCTCTTTCTAGGCCAAGAATATTTTGGAAACAAAAGGATAGCCTATAATCTTGCCATCAATATAGCCCAAAATTAGATCCCATGGAGTGCGATGCTAGTGCCCAAAAGTAGGAGTAGCCAATTATGAAAGCAGATGACATACCAGGGGGATGAGCACAATTTTCAAGCAAAAACCTACGAGCAGAAAAGTCTGAGTGATAATTTTTGACACCGACCATGCTAGTATATTTCTCAAATGAATATACAATTCTTTTTTAATTTATGATTTATGGAACCATATACTTACTTATTATCATTATAACCCTCATTTTAGTGAACATCAACTATATATGAACAAATAGTGAACACTTTAGAAACTCCTATAAATCCCTCCCTACCATACTCTCTTTTGAGGATTATGGTAATTCAATCGATTTAAAACAACTTCCCTTAGCTTTAGCAATCCCATATTTGAAGTATTGAGAAGCTTTCATGTAACACTATATATCATATTCCTTAGATGAGTAGGAAAAAGACCATAGAATAATCTATAATACATTAATATGGGAAGGAAATGGAGGGATTTTCAAAATATTCCCAATTCTCCAAACCTAAGTCTTTTAAGGAAATGAGGTCCCTACTACTGAACTCCTTCTTACCATAATATGAATTAGGGACTCAGTTGTAACTCTCATATACATCTTGAAATTTCCAATTTATCTCTTTTATACCTATACAAATCATTACTTTAAGCCTACCATTGCATAGATCATGAAATTTTGAACATTTTTCCTTTTAGAGCTCCTCAATCCGAGCTAAGGAGCAAAAGTTATGACCCCTTCTTTGTAGGCTCTCTAAGAGTATTCCGCTAGTGGAATAGGGTTGGGGCAAGCTCTTCAAACCATATTCCTCTAGCAAAATACACTTAGAGGGTCTATTAAAAAGGTTTTATATATTTTTCTTAGCTCATCCCCAGGAACTATAAAGAGGATATTTGCCCAAAATTCCATGATTCAACCAATGGTGAAAGGAGAAAAAATGATGTTTGAAAGTCATAAAATAAGTCACCACTTGGACATTATGTATGTTTATTATATAAAGGTATATTTATATCTATCTCTATTCATCAATATTTCATATTTACTTACATATTCCTTGAAATAATTTGGAATTTTGTTCTCCCCAAAAATGACTTGAGCCTTTATATTTTGACCCCTCCCATCTTTTGTTTGCTCGCCACTTGGGGGTTTTTGCTCGAAAACTGGAAACCCCCCATACCAAGGCAACCCAAGGCTAATCACCTTGCAAAAACGGTAGCATCATTTTTCCCTTATGAGCCAAGATATGAATGTGAAGATTTAATATGTTCAAGCCACCATGCAAGTACCTAATGTAAGTGATGGCCCATCCCAAAGGATAACCGAGATGACAAACCAGCTGATTGGACAAGACAATTTCCCTCGGCCACAATGAACTATGGAAATCCTTAGCATGAAAAGGCAGAATCTTGGAATTTTAAAATTTAGCCTGCATGCCAGTAGCTATTCCATATAAGGATAAAGTATCCATGAGTAACAAAAGATCAAATTTTGTCTTCATTGGAGTGAAAAATAAATCACCAACATAAGCTTGCGCAATCCTATGCTTCCTTCCTTGTATCTCCAGACCATGTAAGACATCAATGGCCACAAGATGATCAATATAGCAAAGCATCGAATGAGGGCCTATTGCATAAAGCAAAGCAATCAAAGGACATCCCTATCTCACTGAATGATACAACATCTACCAATTAGAAATATCTCTAGATATGCATGCTACTTTACTATCATTGTAGAGCCAATATATAACATATTGCATTCGATGCCCAAATCCTAAGGATTGCATGGTCTAAGAGATAAAATCCCATTGACTAGTGTCAAAAGCTTTGGTCATGTCTAGTTGCAGCAAGAGCACACCCTGTTGTGTGTATTTGGCATATTCTATCCCAACATAGCCATTTGTAATATTATCATTGTGTGCCTACAAGGGATGAAGCCATATTGCAAAGGATGTAGACTAGCATGTAGAAAACTTTTTGTTCCATCAACCACCATTTTTGCAACCACCTTATAAATGATAGGCATGAGGGTAATAGGCCACCAATCTGCAAATGTTTCATAGAGATGTTTTTTAGGAATCAGCTTAACTAGCCCTGCCCTTTCTTCCAAGTACCTAGTGTTTGCTAATTTTGCTAGGTAGTATTCATCATATGTAATATAACATGTTTAAGACCATCCCAATAAGCTCAAAAGAGCTCCACCATAAGGCCATCCAACATACGGACTTCCATTTTCCACACGGCCTCAAAGAATCAAGAAGCTGCCTTTCTTCAAAAGGTGTCTCAAGATGCAAAGGTTGATCATGAGTAATAATGGAAGAAACATGCTACAGTAGCTTCTGCCTTGCCAACAGCCCTTCCTCTGAAGAGGACTCTAGATTCCCAAATTATTGAGCAAAATGATTTTCACACATTTGAGCAAGGTGTGCTCATGAGGAAGTCCAAAGAGCGTCAGATGTCAACACACGACAAATATTTTAAGCCTTCTTCTTATAATGTAAACTCTTTTAAGAAGAGCAACCTTTATCCTCTAGTAGAGCCTTTTTCCTGGCCTTAATTTCCCATTTGCCGATTTTTCTTTAACCGTCATTCTTTTGCAATAGATGCTTAGCACAACATAAGCACTCAAGCTCAAGATGAGTCAAATCCCTAACATGGTTGAGTTCTATCAACTTTTGATAGTTGTTGGCTTTAGCATCGACAACCGCTTTCCTCAAGTCATGCAAGTGATGCTTCCCATAGTCACGAATTACAGATTGCATGAATAAGCAAAGGCATAATCAAGATCAATATGGCTCTATTCTTGAAGGGGTGCAATGGTGTTACCAACTATTTGCTTGTACTCATGATGCTGCAGCAGATAACGATTGTTGACTATAAGCACAGGCATTACAAGCATAATCTAAATAAATATGGCACTATTCTTGAAGGGGTGCAATGGCGTTACCAACTATTTGCTTGCTCTCATGATGCTACCAATAACTATTGTTGACTATAAGAAGCCTTGTGTTTGGCAACCTGTCTTGCGGCATCTCATAAAAAGACAACCATAGCTATAATGGAGCATGACCATGACTAAAGAAAGGCATAATCCACCCACATTTGACAAGTAAGAGCATCATACTACCGAGCATTTATTAGGTACCAATGGTCCAATCTAGCCTAATATGCAAACTGTACATTATGCCAAAAAGTATATCATGAAAGAGTAGGCTTCAACTCTCTACAAAGATCTGGGTCAACGTTTGCTTGGGTGTAGCCAATCGTGGAACTATTTTTGGGGCCATTTTTGGGTCGCGACGAGATGCGCTTTTGGGTGAATATTTGAATTTTACACCAACCCGCGATCTCGCTGAAAATTTTCCCATCATGAAGTCACACTGGCGTAATAATGAGACACAATCTATTTATTTTAAACATCACCTAGCTCGACACACAGCATCTTTGCAGCACTGCTTCGCACAGTGCACTCTCTGGCCTAGAGCCACCTGACCACTTATCATCGTGCAACCTTTTGCCGTAGCTTTGCCACCTGTCACTGTGCACTGCACCCATGCAGATCATTGAAATTGAAGGCTAGCTTGGAGAGACAACTGCGCTGGTTCTTGGCGTAATAATTAGACGTAATCTATCATTTTGAACACTGCCATAGTGCAGTCTCTGGCCTGACCACCTGTCATCGTGCAGCCTTTTGTCACATCTTTGCCCATGTAAATCATAGGTTAGCTTGGAGAGACCACGGCGCTAGTTTTTGGCATAATAATGAGACACAATCTATCATTCTGAGCATTGCCTCAATGCAGCTTTAGAGACCAAAACATTACATCCAGTGAGCCAAAAGATTATTGAGAGCCTTAGAGGCCAAAAGATTACATCCAGCCATTGTTGAGAGCCTTGTCTGAGCAAGAGGGAATTTGTACAACTCAATTTTCCACCAGTCTAGCTTGTTGCATTAAAAATTCTTAGGGAGCCAAAGGAGGATATGATGGAGAGGCCGAAGACCATGCACATTGTTAGGACTTGTATTACGGCCCCCCCAATAAGTAGAGAGTACTCTGCTCTGAAAATACTAAGGCCTTCATCGACATCTAGGGGGAACCCATACAACACAGCCATAAAGAGCCCCTCTGTGAGCATGTCATCTAAGGTGGTGACATGCAGGTGTGGGGGGAATTTGTGAAGAGAGTGGGAGAGAGGTAAAGAGTCTCACTTGCAGCCTTCTCACATACACAATGGGGGAATATGCACAAAGGTGGAGGCTGAAAATAGTTTTTCCTCTTCTTAGTTGTGAAAGCCAAAAAACTCTCTCTCTTACCAAAAGGAATAGATGAACCCTATATGTGGGTCTCAAGCCAAACTCAACTAACCTAGGTGGCATACTAACTGAGCCACTAACTAGAGTACATAAAGATAGCTATCATCTAGCTATTATTCATGGGCGGTGTACCAACTACATCTGTAGTTAACAAGTCGGTGACATAAATGCACAACGGTCACCCTGGCATATCACGAGTGGAGCTCGATATCTCAACACTCCCCCTCGAGCTCAATCCCAATCCTTGCACACCAAGCAGGTCTCTGAACTTGCGCAGCTTCTCTGTGCCCAATGCCTTCATAAATATGTCAGCTACCTAATCCTCTATGCTGACATAAACTAGATCAATAAAACCTACTAGAACCTTCTCCCGCACATAGTGGTAATGCACCTCAATGTGCTTTGTTCTAGCATGATAAACTGGGTTATTTGCCAAGTGTATACTGCTCATGTTGTCACAATAAATGACAACTGGCCCCCATCTATATACTGATGCATATCATAAAGCAGCTTATGCAACCAAGCTGCCTCACATCCAGCCATTGTTGCATCCCTGTATTCAGCCTCTATGCTCGACAGGGCAATTGTAGGGTGTTTCTTGCTGCTCCAAGTGACTGCAGCACTCCCAAAAGAAAACAATATCCACTGGTAGATCGTCTATCAGAAATACTACCAGCCCAATCAGCATCAGTGTATCCATGCAATTGTTTATAAACCCCAATCTCATAAAATAGTCCATAGTGCAATGTGGACTTCACATACCTCAGTATGCGTCTAGCCACATCCAAATGCAGTTTCCTTGGAGCCTGCATAAACTGACTTACCAACCCAACAGTATAGCTCAAATCTGGCCTGGTAACCCCCTGGTAATAGTCATATAAATCAAACTTCCTACTATGCATCTGTACATAGTAGGATCTTCCATTCATAATGTCATTCTGCTTTTTGTAGCAGTCTTTAGCCATATGACCCATTTTACCACAATAGTAGCATTCAACATTGCTATTTGCATTTTGGCCTCTCTGCCATCCACCACGACCTCTTTGGCTCCCCCTGCCTCTAAGGTTACCACGTCCTCCTCCATAGGACTGGTTTTCTTGAATTTGCTACATATTCTGATTTCTGCCACGGTCGGCCTGCTCTACCTCTTCCAGCATTTGAGTGGAAGATAGTTTCTTTTGAAGTTCCTCTTGAAGAAGATGCACCACCATTTCTCTGCTCTTCAGAAATTAGGAAAGCAATCAACTCCTCAAAATCAGGAAATTTTTCACGGACGGCAATGGATGTCCGGAACTGTGCATAATCCTTTCCTAGACCATTCAAAGTCATAGAAACTAAATCATCATCTTCCACTGGCGACCCAATGGAAGCAAGTGCATCTGCAATCTTCTTCACCTTCATGTGGTAGTCATTGATGCTCATATTTTCTCTCTGCACATTGTGCAACTCCTGCTTGAGTTGCATTTTCCTGGCTTGCGTATTTGTGTTGTACATTTTTGCCAAAGTATCCCACGCCTCCTTTGGCTGCTTGCATCCTGAATATGCACAATCATAGAATCTGAGATACTGATAGACAGCCAGTACATAACTTTTCTGGCTCTCTCATGCCAGCCTTTAAATGCCTGCATTTCCTATTGATTGGGAACATTAGGAAGAACTGGTTCTTCTTCATTTCCTGTAATGAACTCCCAATAGCCTTTTCCCATAAGGAAATTCGTCATTCTAAACTTCAATGCTTGGAAGTTGTTCTTGTCAAGCTTTTCAGTGACAATCTGTGAAAGAGAGTCAGACGCCATTACAGAACACTACAAAATATTCTGTCACTGCAAAAAACACTTCTGCCTCACAAGGCAAATCTGCAAAACTGATGAAAGTGGTATTTGACCACACAGTCACTTCCTAGTGATGATTTTGCATCAACACGAAATAAGAATGATACTGTCACTCCCAATATCTCTGTGCATAGGCATACGATGCAATTTCTGTGGTAACTTTTCACCGACCTGCAGAACAATGGTCGCATAGCCAAAACAAGCCACTTTTCTGAGTGCCTGTGAAAAAAACTTCCACCACCAAAACGGGCCCCGACGGCCTCAAATCAAAAAAATAATGTGACCGTGGGCTATGCCCTCACCCATAGCATATACTACCCTCTTGCCGCACCGCGAAGGGCATCTCAATCTGAGACAGTGCACTCTTGCACTTCCCGGCTGTGCTACCTGCAGAGATTTGCTCCCAAACTCGAGAAAGGAAAGCAACACTGATCTTGTTACCAAGACACTGTGAACTTGGTTTGCTTCCTTGAGCTCCTTACCACGAACCGAGCTCTGATACCATGTGAAGAGAGTGGGAGAGAGGTAAAGAGTCTCACTTGTAGCTTTCTCACATACACAATGGGGGAATACACACAAAGGTGGAGGCTGAAAACAGTGTTTCCTCTTCTTAGTTGTGAAAGCCAAAAAACTCTCTCTCTTACAAAAAGGAATAGATGAACCCTATATGTGGGTCTCAAGCCAAACTCAACTAACCTAGGTGGCATACTAACTGAGCCACTAACTAGAGTACATAAAGATAGCTGTCATCCAGCTATTATTCATGGGTAGTGTACCAACTGCATCTGCAGCTAACAAGTCGGTGACATAAATGCACAACGGTCACCCTGGCATATCACGAGTGGAGCTCGATATCTCAACAGAATCAACTATGGGAACGAAGGGTCTCCACTAGTGCTAGCATTTCTACTCAAGGTGAGTGCAATGCAATCACCTTATATGAGAAGGCAGATAACATTGGGATCACAGAGCATCGATGGGGGTTGATAGTATGCATGGTGAAGATGAGTGGATGAGTATCAGATGAGTAGGGGAGAAGATGAGTGATGAGAGTTGGAGGGGGCGTGGAGAAAAGTAGAGCAGGGGCAGAAAAGAGCTAGAGGAGGGGTGTGGAGCAAAGTAGCAGAGCGTGTGGAGGAAATTAGCAGAGCAGAGGTGGATGAGAGCAACGTAGTAAAATGCCAAATGCCACAGATCTTATATATTATAAAGTTCAAGCCACCATCGTGGCTGGAGCTCGTGGTTCCATCCATAATAAATGAAGGCCACCACAGTGAAATCTTAGCCATCACCCTAGACATGCTGGTAATCATGAAGCAGACGCCATGTGGTGGGTGAGTAGGCAACTTTGGTGGCTGGTAATTAATTGCCAGCCCGGTGGAATCTTAGCCACGAGATAGACGTGGCTAATGAGAGCCACCACCACTGGGCAGTAATTCCCACAAAGGTAAATCTTGAAGCTCTAATCACTCATTACCATGCACTCTAGTTCTCTACTAAGCATGCGATCCTAGTGACTAGTAATTTTTTTTACACTCATAGTGATCAAGCATGCTTAAGCCCGATGGTGACTGAGCGGTGGCTGGTAATTATAACTGCTAGCCCGATGGAATCATAGCCACGATAGACATGGCTATAATCACTCATTACCATCCACTCTAGTACTCTACTGAGCATGCGAGCCTGGTGACTGGTAATTTTTACTGCACTCGTAGTGATCATGCATGCTTAAGCCCAATGGTGGGTGAGCGATGGCTAGTAATTTTAACTGCCAGCCCAGTGGAATCATAGCCACGATAGACGTGGTTGATAAGAGCCACCACCACCCAGTAGTGATGCCCACAAAAGTAAATCATGAAGCCTAATCACCTCTTATCCCTCATTACCATGCACTCTAGTACTCTCCTAAGCATGCAAGCCTGATGATTGGTAATTTACTGCACTCGTAATCATGCATGCAAGCTCGGTGGTGGTAATTGGAAGGTGAGTAATTGCGGGCCACTGTGGTGGCTGGTAATTAACTGCCAACCTAATGGGTCTTAGCTGCCACCATAGACATGGCTGGGAATCTTAGATGCCACCACCTCTTATCACTCATTACCATGCAAGTTAGTATTGCCACCTTGAATTAATAAAATTCGAGCCAACCACTGTGGTGTCTCTCACCTTGACAGTGTAGTCGGGCTACAACCACCGTAGTGGCTCTCACCTTGACAATGTACTCGGGCTACAAACTACTATTCCATTCCCTTAACTGTTTCGTCTTCAATCCCTCTTGATCGTTTTGTTCTCCCTTGCAATCGGATTGCAAACTCAAGCCTCCACTATTCCATTTCCTTCACTATTTCATCTTCTATCCCTCTCGACCGTTTCTTTCTCCCTTGCAATCGGACTAAAATCTCAAGCCTCCACTATTCCATTTCCTTCACTGTTTCATCTTCTATACCTATCAACCATTTCTATCTCCCTTTCACTTTTCTTGCAACTTCTATCCCCTGTCATAATGGACCCTGCACAATCTGGGAGCTCCTCAGACAATCTTTCCTCCCCCTCTGTAGCATAGTGCAAGAGCTTCTCCTCCCCTAATCTTGAAATTGTGACATATGGGGGCTCCTCTCTCGCTCTTCAAAAGCCCAATTCGGATGCTCTCCAAAACTTAAACAGGTTGGTTCAGGAGGTGAATGTGAAGGAGGGGCAACTAGTCTATCAAGGTCATACGATTACCATCAATGAAAGCGTGATTGAAAATGCTCTAGGAATTTTTGCAGGCAGTTTGCAAGCACAATTTTTCAAGAAGCAGTGGAAGAGACAGGATATTCTAGATATATACCCCAATGCTCACATTAGTAAAGATGGTGGAGTCAAGCTTTCTAGCTTGCCAACATACCTCCAAGATGTGTTGAAGAAGACCATTCACTTCTTTCCTGATACGAGAGGAACCGCGATGTTCTGGGAGGTCCAAGCAGCAGTAGAGCAACTAAAAGGACATGATGTATCTTTCTCAAGGGCGATCTCCAAGGGCATGTTAACCAACCTAAAGAATTGCATGGATGGCAAATCCCAATTGTCATCTCAGTCCATGAGTTGCAATGCACCTGATGGCACCTACCCTCAAAGGGATTTTTGAGAAATACGATAAGCATATGTTTGAGAAGGTGACTTTTCTACAAGAGAAAGCCACAGATGCAGCAAAGGTAGTGCAACTTGAGAAAACCCTCAAGGAAGGTGTAGAAGCCAAGGTAGAGGAGGCACAAGCAAGGGCCTTGCAGCAGGCACAAGAGCAAGCTGAGGCCGCTACAAAAATGGTCTACATGGAAAGGCATAGAAGAGAAGAAGCAGAGAAGCGCATGAAGGAGTTCCAAGATAGGCTCGAAGAAGTGACAAGTGATGAGGACATGGCAGACAAGGAGCTAGAAATGATGCAAAAGCAGCTTGAAGATCAGAGAGCCAAAAACTTAGGGTCTTTACAAATGGCTCTACAACATGTAGAACGCATTGAACATTGAAAAAGACTAGATGATGGAGGAGCTGAAAAGGGAGAATATAAAAACCAGAAAGGTGATGTAGGAACTTTGAGAGAGCTTCAAGGCCAGGAAGGATGGGGCAGAGAGCAGCCGGGTGGAGAAGAGAATGAGGCAACTCTCCAGGCCAGGAAGGATGTAGAGAGCAACCACTGTGGAGCAAGTTGCAGCAGCCATGGTGGAGCAATTTATAGTAGCCACAGTGAGGGTTGGTTTTTCAAAACACTGTTGGAATTCCAAAGAGTAAGCTACAAGACCTTGCAACAAGATTATGATAGGGCTATGCATGAGCTTGCCGTGGCTTTTGACAGTTATGAAAAGCAGTCCATCGTCCTGAGAGATTTCCAAACTAGAGTGGAAGTCTTGGAAATGGCCATGTTGACATTTTTGAGCAATTTAAGAAGCTTCAATAGATGCTAACGGATTCAAATGAAGCTATTGCATAGAGTGAGCAAAGAGTGGAGGAGATGAAGGAGAACATCCGTAGCCTTAGGATGAGGGAGAAAGGAATCAAGAAGAAACTTCATCATGTATAGAACAAGACTGTGGTATTGATGGCCATAATAGTTAAATCAGATGCCTATCCTACTATGCAGCAGGGTCCAAAATGCATGGTCTACCATACCCCCATCATAGATGACTGCATGATCCAATGGCCTGCGTGCTACCACCCTGTGCACGTTTTTTTCTTTGGGGTGTTTATGCATACAAAATTGCTATGTAGAGAATGCCATTTGCCATTGCCCATGTCATGGATAGATCAAATGTGCCTGCCTACTACAGCTATCTATGACATAGATGTTGCAGCTCAATTTCCAGTTGGGGAAAAGATGTAAAAGACAAGGAGCTCAAATTTGTAATACCTAATTTTGTGTCGACCTACTTCCATGTTAGTACTTAAATGTTTTAAGTAGCTCGGTGGTTGAAATTTGATGGTTAACGATAACCAATCTAAAGGGGACTATTTTATATAGCACTGTGCAAAATTTTTTGGATAGCACCATAGTAGCGTAGGGATAGCATGGTAGTAGCGTAGGGATAGCATGGTAGTAGTGCAGGATAAGTGATCACCAGTGTGGTGGTTGGTTATACTATTATATTAACAGCCACCAGCACGGTGGTTTGCTTCTATTATTACAAGATGAATGGATTTGTGGATGTGTGGATTCGTTATGGAAAACCAGCACGGTGGTTGTTGGGATATACAAAA
Source organism: Dipteris shenzhenensis (assembly GCF_047967505.1). Classification (NCBI taxonomy): domain Eukaryota; kingdom Viridiplantae; phylum Streptophyta; class Polypodiopsida; order Gleicheniales; family Dipteridaceae; genus Dipteris; species Dipteris shenzhenensis. The sequence continues at coordinate 5,756,464 of NC_141626.1, forward strand.
AACAGGCATGGGATTTACCGTTCGGGATTTAATCAAAAACAATTTAATAAAACCAGCACGGTGGGCATTTGGGATATACTAGAAAAAAGCATAGTCTTAAATGAAAATTCCATTTTCTAGGACAAGTGGAATATTGTTTCCTCGCAAGGAGACTACATCTTCTTAGTACTATCTATCTCAGTCGTCTTTGTCCACTGCTCCAAGACACCCCAAGATGTGCTCATGCGTGTCTAAATCCAATTTGAAGACACTCTTGCCCTTCTTTCATTGTGGCACAGGCTGCATCTCAAACATAATAGCTCTTACTAGATGAGAGTACACACATGTTTGTGGACTCTTATGTAACAGTTCGTAAAACTGGCCTCTCTTGGATGTTTTTTTGTACCAAAAAGCTCTGATTACTACATCCCATTTCTCATAGGTTGTTCCCAAATTATCCTTAAATGTTTCCTCAACCTTGTGCTTAGGTTTTGTGCACTGCAACAGAGAGTATGGGTCATCTTTCTCGTTCTCCCCAGCTACTGCGCGACAACTACAAAGTTATCCCCCTCTTCTAGGGAGTCAATGAGATCATCAAAACTCTCCCCAAAGTATGGTGAGTCGTTTGTCTCTTTATTGTTTGTCACTCCATCTGAACGTAGAGAGAAAACTTGAACTCTCCCATGTCTTCATCACAGTTACAATGTTCTCGCAATCGTCATGATCCCCTATGATGCACGCACTGCAAAAACAAGAAAGTTTTCTTGTTTTATTCAGTTGGTTGTTTGAAAACCCTCATATGCTGTGCAGACTACGGACTCCTTTAATTTTCTCACAATCGTGTCATCTTCTCCTTTGCACTTCATCCACTTTCACTGCATACTACAATATTCTTAAAGCTTTGTTTACTGTATGTTGAATGCGCTCCTGTGGAGAGGTTGGTTGTAAGCCATGTTACAACATCATGGGCATCATTGAGTTTTTCTTGAGGGCATGCTAATTGGTGTTTAAACAAAGCTTGCTTAATAACAACACCACATCCATCATGTTCACCCTTCCAATGGCTAGACCCAAAGAAACTCCACATCATGTCTAGACCAGTCATGGATTTGAACCTTGAGATGAAGTAGACCCATGGGCTGATTTTAATTCAGAGGCAGCACCATCTGACCACACCTAATGTTGTTTTATATTTTCTGCATGGGGATTTTCCTTTTTCAATCATTCCCAATGCAATAGAAAAGCATGCTGCACAAATAAGGTGCCATGTTCCCTATCATCTAAAATGTAGAAATGGTATGTATGTTGCACTGACCTGGAATCTTGTGAGTCAGCAACAAGCAGATTTGCATTTTAAGAAATAAAACAAGTAAACTATCCCGAAGCTCAATCACAAACAACGACCGGGCTAGTTTAGGCACCACTGACGTACAGTGTATCTAGCTTGTGTGATGTGCTCCTCAAACATGTTGCATCCCGTCTGCTTCTTAAAGATGTCCTTTCTATTTGAAGAACTCTCGTATTTTCATGCCAAAACGTCATCTTTATAGCAATGACTTCAGTACTTAGGCTATCTCTCCTTTTCTTGCATTCTGTTGAAGCCCATAGACTTCTCGGATTGGGATGATCGTGCATTGCTTCTGCTGTACGTTCAACCACTGGAGCCACGTTGGTCCTTCTGATTGACAACATCTTCAACATTGTGTGCCCAAGCTGTTTCTCCTTTGTTTCAGGGGACACCAACATAGCTAATGTCACCCTCTTTGTAGCTAGTTGATCTAAGCTATGCACCCCTTTCACTTTCTGTGGGTCATTTCTCAGGTTAGAGAGCATCGCCTCTTGGGCGTGCATCTCTCGAGGTGTTGGTAGGGTTGTTACTCTATGAACTTTAGGGTGCATGCTAAATCTTGTGAAGACTCGAGATTGGTAATCACCTAAATGGCCTGATGTTGCTGCCTCAAATGCTTCCACCAATTATGACACCACAACTCGTGTTCTTCGCTCCAATGGCAATGATCCAATGCATGCATCTACAACCACTTCTTGCTGCTACTTTGCAAGGAGTCTTCTTTCTTCTCATTGTTTCTCCCTTCCCAAATATTGCAAAAGTGTCCGTTGTCGATTCGATATCGTGCTAAGGTTTTCCTCGACCCACACTCTGTTCCTTGTGCCTTGACCTGGCTTTTCAGCTTTCCTGTCTCACAGCCTCTATCTGCTTCTCTTGCAAGCCATGGCGAGCTGCATGTTGCCATTGATGCCATGGCCACAATCAATCCAGAATAGACCCAAAGAACCTAGCTAGTGAGGCAAGCAAAGAATAGAAGACAACTTACACAAAAGAAGACAATGGAAAACCAAAGTCTGTGCAAGGTCACGTCGAGGTGCGTGCAGGTTGCACGGCGTTTGCAGGGCATTTGCAGGGTCGGGGAGGGGGCAGGTTGTAGGTACTTAGTCTTCCAAGATTTGATGGGCAAGAGATGTGAAAATTTGAAATTCACGGGAGTAGCAAAATTTCAGCTGTCGGTTTTTCCCCCTCCGGCGATACACATCAGTAGAATTGGATATCCCAAACAAGTGCAATGTGGCCTAAAATGCTTCAAAACACAAATAGGCCAAAAGGCATGCTATCAGGCTTGATGCTATGTATTATTAAATGCAATGACCTTTGGCATGCTTATGAGCCATATAGCAAGCAAGTGCATGGAAAAAGAAACATTTCAAAATTGTAAATAGTGTTGGATTTATTAAAAGATATTTTCACATGCACAAATTAAGCTTTTTCAACTTCTTCCATTTTAGGGTGAATCTAGATACAAATACCAACAACTATCAATGTTTTAAGACCACCATGCAGTAAGCCCACTAGTTTGGATTCCAAATTTTCAATCCATTTTGGTTTTCAACAAATCAAAAAAAAGTTATGGAGCGTGCCCTCAAATGGGTATGCATCACTTTAGCACAACATTGTAGGCCCGTTAACCCATGCATAATGATCTCATTTAGGTGTGTCCTTGGGTTGAGGAGCAGCTCACATAGTGTACTTTTGAATGATTACTTGGTTGCATGTATGTATAGAACAAAATTTTGATGTTTTTGAATAAATTGCTATATCCTATAGTCTTCACAAACGATGCATGCTTCACATGCAACATAGCACTTGTAATGCTTTAACGGTCTTATTCCAAATCCTTATTCCATAATTTTTTGCTCTGATGTCAAGTTTGGAATGGGTACTACAACTTGAAGACAAAGTTTGCCAAATTTCGTTGAGCAATGCATAAGTTATGGGTCATGCAAGATACCTATATACAGAAAAGTCCCTAAACCTCACCAAAAATAGCTACACCTAAGCAAACAATGACCCATCTACAAGATCATGTTAAAAGATCAAATTCAAACCAAAGCTAATGTTCCAAAGCTAGCATATGCGTGTTGCCAAAAGTATTATCCCCTTGCTAAGGTGCATTATTAAAATCCCCACAAAACCAATAAGCATACAACCCAAGAAGAATATAATGACAACATGCTTGGCATATTCATATACTAGATCTACTATTTCATAAACTTTTACCATAGTTCCCATAGTGGGAGGGGCATCTTTCCAATCCTTATGTGTCTCTTCAAAACCTTCATGCATAACATCAAACACCAACTATGCCTCTTGAGAGATATAAACAGGGTCATCGTGACCCAAAGACTACTTTTGTTTCTTGTTGTAGGCCAATAATTTTTTAAGTTGAAAGTCTCTTCAATTCATAAGCTACTAGTATACTCAAAGAGAGAAGGAAGTCTGAGAAGCAAAGCTGAAGTATATACCAATGGTGTAGGAGAAAAAAGGAATGTTTTCACACAATGAGAAGGTATGGACAACAAAGTCAACAAACACCAAACAAGATTTTGGGATATAAACAAATAAATATGATTTGAAAGGAGGAGAAAACAACAAGCATTCAAGCAATTATTTACTTGGATAGAACCAGTTTCTAGTCCTCTAGAGAAGCATATAGTTTCCTTGATGGATTCTCTGACTACAATCAAGTATTCATCGTGGTTGAAGGCCATCACACAATGGCATTTGCCACCAAATCGGGCATATTCGTGTTCAAGGCTCTAGACACATTCCAAGGATTGGTGAGTACAACATTTAAAGAATATATAAGGGACTTCTTAGAAGTTTTTGTGGATTGCTTGTGCATTCATTCAAAGTGGGATGATCATCTTCAATACCTGAGACTAGTTTTGGCAAGGTACAAAATATTCCTAAACCTTCTCATGCCAATTCTAGGTTAAGCAGGGACTCATCTTAGGACATGTTGTGTCCAAGAATGGAATCTCCACAGACTACAATAAGATCAAGCTCATTTTGGAGCTACCACCTCCCATTAACCCAAAGGGTGTAAAGCACTTTACAAGGCACACGGGCTACTACAGGAGATTTATATCCTATTACATAGAAACTAGTCACCCTTTGTATAAGCTTTTAGTTGCATTCATCCATATTGAAGAGCCACGTCACCTTTGAAACTATTAAACTCATATTGGCATGAGCACTAATCTTAAGTAATGGAATTAGGACAAACCACTGGCTCCCATAGAGACCTTAGGCTACAAAACCTAATAGGCCCTCATTTGATGCTTTTCTATATTGATCATCTTGTGGCCATTGATGTCTTACATGGTCTGGAGATACAAGGAAGGAAGCCTAGGATTGCGCAAGCTTACGTTGGTGATTTATTTTTCACTCCAATGAAGACAAAATTTGATCTTTTGTTACTCATGGCTACTTTATCCTTACGTGGAATAGATACTGGCATGCAGGTTAACTTTCAAAATTCCAAGATTCTATCTTTTCATGCTAAGGATTTCCATAGTTCATTGTGGCCGAGGGAAATTGTCTTGTCCAATCAGCTGGTTTGTCATCTCGGTTATCCTTTGGGATGAGCCATCACTTAGACTACGTACCTGTAAAGCTCAGGAAGAAACTTGAATATTCGAATTAGTTACTTGGCCTCTTCATGCTTGATTCCGAATTGTAGAATCCATTTTGGTGGCCTATATTCAGTTTTTCTTGCCTTTGATGATGTTCAACAAAAAGATATTACTTCTTCTATGTCCACCCTTATGAAGACTTTTTTGTGTTTGAAGCATGGTCGTAAGAGTATCAAACTACTCTCTATAAAGCATCTCCATTCCCCGAAGATGCATGGTGGCTTGAACATATTAAATCTTCACATTCATATCTTGGCTCCTAAGGGGAAAATGAGGCTGTCGTTTTTGCAAGGTGATTAGCCTTGCCTTGGTATGGGGGTTTCCATTTTCTGAGCGAAAACCCCCGAGTGATGAGCAAACAAAAGATGGGAGGGATCAAAATATATAGGCTCAAGTCATTTCTGGGGAGAACAAAATTCCAAATTATTTCAAGGAATATGTAAGCAAATATGAAATATTTAATAGAGATAGATATAAATATACCTTTATATAATAAACATATATAATGTCCAAGTGGTGACTTATTTTATGACTTTCAAACATCCTTTCTTTTCCTTTCACCATTGATTGAATCATGGAATTTTGGGCAAATATCCTCCTTATAGTTCCTCGGGATGAGCTAAGAAAAATATATCAAACCTTTTTAATAGACCCTCTAAATGTATTTTGCCAAAGGAATATGGTTTGAAGAGCTTGCCCCAACCCTATTCCACTAGCAGAATACCCTTGGAGAGCCTACAAAGAAGGGGTCATAACTTTTACTCCTTAGCTCAGATTGAGGAGCTGTAAAAAGGAAAAATGTTCAAAGTTTGATGATCTATGCAATGGTATGCTTAAAGTAATCATTTTTATAGGTATAAAAGAGATAAATTAGAAATTTCAAGATGTATATGAGAGTTACAACTGAGTCGACTCCTAATTCATATTATGGTAGGAAGGAGTTCAATAGTAGGGACCACTTTTACTTAAAGACTTAGGTTTGAAGAATTGGGAATATTTTTAAAATCTTTCCATTTCCTTCCCATATTTGATAATGTATTATAGATTATTCTATGATCTTTTTCCTACTCATCCAAGGAATATGGTATATAGTGTTACATGAGAGCTTCTCAATACTTCAAATATGGGATTGCTAAAGCTAAGGGAAACTCTTTAAATCGATTGAATTACCATAATCCTCAAAAGAGAGTATGGTAGGGAGGGATTTATAGGAGTTTCTAAAGTGTTCACTATTTATTCATATATAGTTGATGTTCTCTAAAATGAGGGTTATAATGATAATAAGTATATCGTTCCATAAATCAAAAATTAAGAAAGAATTGTATATTCCTTTGAGAAATATACTAGCATGGTCGGTGTCAAAAATTATCACTCAAACTTTTCTGCTCATAGGCTTTGCTCGAAAATTGTGCTCATCCCCCTGGTATGTCATCTGCTTTCATAATTGATTGCTCCTACTTTTCGGCACTAGCATCCCACTCCATGGGATCTAATTTTGGACTATATTGATGGCAAGATTATAGGCTGTCCTTTTGTTTCCAAAATATTCTTGGCCTAGAAAGAGATTCTTTCTCATCTTAAATGGCATGGTTGTGACTCTCTAGATGGGAATTCCTTGCGTGTTCAGAATCTACACTGGTCAAAGGTGTTTGATTGAACCCTTGCTTTATAGGAACTTAGACAGTTGTATTTTATTTCATCTGAAGAGATTGCTTTGGTTGATAATGTGCTTTGAGATGATGGTGCTTTACTACACTTTCCTATGGCAGCCAGATAGTATGGATTGGGCATGCAGTATTGACCTCTTTGGAACTATATTTCTCATATGCTTCATGACTTTTTACCAGTGCCCAAGTTGGAGCTTTTGTATCATCTACTGTTAAAAGCTATGTATCTATCTATATATAATGAAATCAAGCTTAAAATGAAATAAAGTGGAACATTAGTAAATTAGAATTAAAATTAGAAAGATATAAAAGATCTACAAAGAACCTTCAAGACAACGATATATATATATATATAAACCAATGAATAAAAGAGACTAATCCACACAATTTAAGTAAGAAAAGCAACAACGAAAAAGTGATTGAGAATATGTGAATGAGGGGGATCATTGAGGATTAGGGATGAGAAAAGAGAAGCTGTCTTGAGATGTGCAGAAGTGGTCGTAGACAGGGGTGTCTAGCAACACCATTGGACAAGCTGTTGGATAGGAAATGAGCAATGCAATGAAAAGGAGACCCAAGTAACCGCGAAGATAGTGTCGACAACAAGGAGAACCAGTAGTGAAAAAGAAGTGGCGACTGTAAAAAGAGTTGAGAGGACACAATGAAAGCTAACCGGCACCCACAACCCCCGAAATGAAGAAATGATAAACAAAACAACGTCATGCAACCATAGCAACTCATGATAAAAAATAAACAGAGCTAGGGAGAGGCAAAGTAGCATATATTGTGAGGCAGGCAAGGGAGGCGGATGGTGAGTGTGAATGGTTTTTGCACCAACGTCCAAACAAGACAACAAACAAACTGGGTAACCTACCCATAAAATTCACTCACTATGGATGGCCTTTTTACCAACAGAATGAATTGACCCAACAAGACAATGCTTGGCTGAACAAGGGCGAACCAACAAGCATTGAGGCTCAAAGAATAGTCAAGCTAAAGCAAGCATTGAGGGCTCAAATAAGATACCAAAACTAGTGCCCCAGTAAGGGGAGGTTACCTCATTACCGTTTTCTACTAACTAAGCAGAGCAAGATGTAGAGGCTCCTAGAATTTTATTGACTTCTAGAATTGTTAGCACATAATAAATTACTCTTAGGGAGTAGATTCAATAGACGAGGCTTGTAGATGGGAAGTTTGAAGTTGCACATCAAAAAGCTTCACTAGCGCCCTATAGACCTTGATACAGGAAGGAGATCCTTGGAGGTTAGTTAGCCACACCCACTACATGTCGCAAATCTTAGAGAAAGAATTAGGATTAATTCGTTTGCCAATGTGGTCCCCTTCCTAGTTATGGTTGATCTAGTACAATGCCCTAAGAAGGGTAATTTCAATCTTTCAAAAGGCCAACTCCTATGGCCATTTTATGACTAGAGATTGTCATAGTGAAGAAGCCCATGGGAAACTATGCACTAAGTACCTTGATTTGATGCAAAGGTCACTTGAGCATTTGGGGTTTGATGTTGCAAGGAGCCTAGCCTCATGTTTTATGATACTAAGAATTTTAATGCCATGTAAAGGTATGACAAGTTCTTTCAATTAGCTATTAGATATGTTCTTGTTTGGAATCTCTAAGAAGAGATTTTTTACATGTGGGAAAGAGGTGAAATGAAGGGTCTAAAAGCAGCTAAAGGCAAATGATGATTCAATTAAGGGAAACAATAGACATAGGTTTCTTTGAAGACCCTATCTTGATGAAATGAGGATCGCCTCCTAGAATAGACTCAAGTGAAGGCCAAACCATTTGATGAAGTTAAGAGGCAAAAACTTTCTACACTTCAACATACATCATCAAGTAAGGTGTAAGTTAGATGTACCCCTAACTTCCTTTGTTGTTAGAACATGTGTTTAATATAAACATTTTCATTTGTTTTTGGGTGTATTAATGAGGGGTTGTGGAGTAGAGTGAAATATTTGTACACACAAACCATTTGATGAAGTTAAGAGGCAAAAACTTTCTACACTTTCACATACATCATCAAGTAAGGTGTAAGCTAGATGTACCCCTAACTTCCTTTGTTGCCAGAACATGTGTTTAATATAAACATTTTCATTTGTAAGGACCCTTTTATGCTAGCATTTGTTTGCTATCAAAATGTAACCGAGCAAGTCACTCTAAGGAAGGCTTTAGGTGGCCTTCCTTTTCTAATGACTTGGATCATGCTAAAGGTGATAGCTATCTCGGGTGTTGGCAAGAGATAATGTACCCCCTTGTGTCTAATTATGATATGTAGGACCTTTCTTATGTTCCTAGTGTTCCCTTTACATGTGTATGCATCCGTGCACACGTAACCACACATGCACGCTTGTGTGTGAGTGTGTGGGGGGGGGACTCTTTAAGTACGTGTTTAATTTTGGTTTTCCCCATTCTCTTATTGTGACATTAGTAATTATCTTTAAAATTTAAATAACTACCTAACTTTGGTTTGTTCTATGTTTGGAATACTCTTACGTATTTGTGTTGTTTTGGTTTTTATTTATTTACTTAATATTGTTTCTAAACTTGAAGTAAAAACCCAACTAGTTCATGAAGAAATAATGATAGTGACTGTATCCTTATGCTTGTGTTGGTGTTCCATTTAGTTTCTTATATCTGCATTGTTTTATCTTTGTTTCCTTGTGTTAGCATCGATGTAGCTTAATTGAGTCTCTCTCTCTCTCTCTCTGGCTCATTTCTTTTTATTATTTTTGCTTTATTTATTACTTGTTCCTATCAAGATTATTGTTGTTTGGATTAAGATATCAAAGCTTAGTAAGCATTGGGTTTACCCAAGAGGTTTTCGAATCTTTCGAGACCTAGATGGAAGCTTATGCCTCGGTACTGACGATAACTTTAGCGTACATTTACTTACTAAGCTATTTTTTATTTGGTTTTTTGCATTTACTTATATTTTGTTAAAGTCCCTTACAGACTCCCTTCTTGCCTTTGTTCTTTCTCTCATTTTATTAAAAAGTGTAATTTGTAAGATTGGTTATATGAAGTTATAAATTTTTTGTCACCTTAGTGCAGACGTGCAAGCTTTATAAGGATTTTCATCAAAGTGGTGGACAACTAATGTGCTTCATGAATTACCATTTGAGGGTGCATATGTTCAATAGAGCTACCTTATACTATTTGTGTGTGTCCTTGCATTAGTTTATTGAGTATGCTTGTCGAGTCTCTTTTTCCTTTGTTTTGACTTCTTATTTAATGACCTTTACCCTTTTGTTATGCTCTTAGCTTTTCTTATTTACTTTCTCCTCATCCTTTCCATATTTTTTGTTTCCTGTCTCTCTTCTGAAATTTTGTTTTAGTTTATTGGGTTATTGGGCCAAGGGCTTCTTGTATAGTTTCTTGAAAGGTTCTTGATGTGAGGGGGAATCAAGTAGGGATTCTAGCAAGCAGCTATGAGCATGTGATTGCATGCTATTGCAGATGAACTCTCGAGTGTATCAAGAAGCCTCTTTAGATCCTACTACTCAGCAACAACCTTAGAGGGTAGGTCAATGCTGCTTGCTTTTTTGGCCTCGGATCATTCTCCCTCAAGTGGGCTTTATACAATATTTTCAAATAATAGATTTTGAGGTCATACATATAATTTTTTAAAATGCAATGAAAAAAGGCTTCCATGAGTGACAGACAATTGAGATAAGATAATAAAGAGCTATCTGATCCCATGCTTGGAGAAAATGCTGCAAATCCTAGATATAATTGATGTTGAGAAAATGAAGGGCATTATAGAGCTGGCCCACTTAACAAACCGAAGGACATTGTGTTGGTACCCAAGTCAATACCGAAGACCGGCCCAAGTGAACAATGGACAACAAACCCACAAACAATTGACCTCATACAATTACCAAGATCATCCACACAACATGGGCACGCACACACACAAAGATCTAATGTACTTAATGGTATTATGTACTTAGAGAGAGAATAATCTAATTTATTACCAAACCATTGGCGACACCTCTAGGTGAACATAATACTCACTAAGATACAGAAACATACAAAAAAAGATACATACGTACATATCCATGCATATATCCAAACATACATGCATGCTTGCATGCATGCAAAGCATCCGATGTACAGACGCTCTCTCGGAGATCAAGACAATAGGCAACTTACAATACAAACTACATAGAAGTGGCAAAGTATCTACAAAACACATTGGATGCGTTCCGAAAGTATCACATGCCACACCATACCACAAAATGGCATCGACACAATCAATCCTACTCAATGACACATTATGGTAACTACGAACATGAACCAATTTGACAGGATGATACACTTTCGTTTGAAAAATTCGCTCCGTTTTTTGTACAGCTAGCAGTACTCGGGACATCTTTTACCCTAACAGCATGACCAAAAAATGTGAATGAGAAGCAAACTACCACTCTCAAACACGTATGTCCCACAACAAAATAAATATTGCCCAGTTGACTGCTCATGCATGCATGCAACTTGGACCCACTGATAAACCATCAGAAACACGACACACTTGGGAGTACACAGGAAGCCTGTGTACTTTATAGCAGGAATTTTTTGAGTTTAATTAATTACAGGAGTCAGCTATGCTGTATACCTCGGCCCAATTTCATAATTTTGAGAGTAAAATCAAGTGAACAAAACGCACATACAGATAGCTGTTCATAAGACAACAAATCAAAGTAGAACTACATCCACCGTGTCCTTTTGAAGAAACCAATCCCCCAAAACTCACATGTACTTTGCACGAACAAATTCAAGCTGTAATTGTTATTTGACTGCAACAAACACTGCTGTACCATAAATTACCAGCTATGTTGACTTGCAAACCCTAAACATCACCTGTTCCATTGAGGATGGTCTATATGAAAGCCACCCAGAGTCAAATGTTGTGGAAATACTTCTCGAAGAAGCTTATGTTCTGTTGAAGAGTGGCAGTTCTAAGCTGCATCATTATGGAAACGGACAACGACACAGGTGATATTGTCTGCACTTCCTTTAAGCAAGGCCTCTTCTGTCAGCCTTCTGGCTGCTTCTTCAGCATCAGGGATAGCTTGAACCATGGAAACTGCATCCTGAATACTCAGTTGAAGAATGAGCCCAAAAAAAAAAAGTCAACACCATGAAGTAAAGGGTTACTAAATCAAGCCACCAGCCAAGACATCATGTCATACCTGATTGGATACAACATCCCACAAACCATCGCTAGCAAGAACAAGAAATTCAACCTCATCATTGATGGTCTCTTCCTGCAAATAAATAGAAGTTATGCAAACAAATGAGAGAAGACTAGGCATGCATTTAGTAAAAAGATCCACCTATTTAGGTGGGATGCAACAGGACATGGATGTTACTAGGACTAGAGACAACCTTACACAAGACTGATTAGCCAACATTAAAGAATTCAAGATGTCCCCTCCTCAAGAAAATCTGTCTATAGTGAGAGACTAGTGCAGTGCACCCATGCACAATTACGACAGTGGATAAAGATCGATGAAAATCCATGTTCCTTACTTTAGTGGATTGAAGCTTTACAATGGTGTATATGCGACGAAGAGAAGCAAGAGCAGTCGGTGTTTAAAGGTTTAATGTCATTCATCTTTTATCTTGTGTATGAGAAGCCCATACCCTGACCACTCTAGAGAACAACACCAGAAGAAATGCCAAGAGATTAAGTCTTGAGCTGGAGGAGCAAGACCTATATCTAATCATCGTAGACTGAATTTCTAATAAATTCCATGCAAATATCCTGAATGTCTTGAAAAGATCGAAAGCCTTCCTCAAGTAGTATCTCATAAATCGATTTGTGTTATCAATGCATCTACATATACTAAAATATCATTTCCTCCCGGTGGTTCTTTAATTAATGTGGAAGATGTGATTACTAAGGTATCCTTTGCTATTAATTTCTCCTTTGATCAATTGATGAGAAAGATGTTAGTTCACTAGAAGGAAGTTCTAGCTTGTATGTGACCTTGATGAAGAGTCACAACAACCAGATATAAAATCTATCATTACCTTTGAAATTTCAAGCTAAACCATTATGCCCTTCTAGAGACAAACTAGGTTCTTTTGGAATGTCTTTAGCAGTCTGAATACTCCACATTTTGAGGATCCTGCTAACTGCATTCATATACCTAGATGAATCCAGGAACATTCCCAAACTCATCCTCTAAAAACACAAGTCTCATGATAGTCACTCATAAGGTTGAAAACCATAAACTCCATCACGCATAGTAGGGACTAGCTACTATGACATCCCCACTGACATCATCAGCGCCCAACAGTGGGTGTAGACCATAGTATAAAAATATGCTCTCACACATACAAATGCACACACCCACACATACTTGAGCATCCATTTATACAAAGTCTTTGTACTGAGTTTCTGTCAGCACTCCGGAGGTGAAGGGCAGACTCAGCCATGACGAAGGCTGGCACTAAAGGAGAAGGCTAATGAAAAAGTAGTCCAAAATCTCTTCATTCAAGCTACAACTGCTTGTGAAGTCTAAACGATTTCATTTTAGTCTCTCCCAAACAAGCATCTAAATCTAGCGGATAGGGCAACACACCATTTAAGATAGAAAGAATCATCGCAATACCAGCAGGCCACAACATGGACGAAAACTTCACAAGGTGAAATTTGCATGTCCGCTAATACGGCAGAAGCATACACCTAGATGAATCCACTGTTGGACGAAGCTATGTATCTCATGATGGAACTCAGCCTTAACAATCACCCTGTATTCTAATTTCATATGGAACTCAAACTTGACATTCACACCGTATTCTATTTTTCAGTAGACTTTTTTTCATGATGGAACTCAGAATTGACCTCACAAGCCTTAATAAAAGAAGCTATGTATGTAATAAAAGAAGCTATGTATCTCATGATGGAACGCAAACTTAACATTCACACTGTATTCTATTTTCAGTTTTCATTTTAGACTTTTTCTCATGATGGAGCTCAGGCTTGGTCTCATAGGTCTTAATAAACGTCCCTCCCCTCCCTCCCTCCCTCCCTCCAAGACTTGGTCTCATAGGCCTTAATAAGTCTCCTTCCCCCTCCCCTTCACCCTTGCCCCCCCCCCCCCTTCTTCTCTCTCTCTCTCTCTCTCTCTCTCTCTCTCTCTCTCACACACACACACACACGCACAGGTGTGGATGGGTTCCATGTGTGTGCGCATGTGCACCTCTTAAGAAAAAACTCGAAATAAGGCAACGCTAGATAAAATCAACTTCAGATTCAGATCACAGCAATATAAACAGTATCAGCTCAATCTAAATGTTTTTAAAGTCGTGTGGATAGACACAAGACTCATCTGAAGTGAGCTTAAAATCGTCCCTTTTGCACACAATAACGCTCAATTCAAAAACTCCTTTGTGGACTGGCATCAGATGCCTGTCTAGGCCTTTATGACATGATAAAACCTCTTCACATTAGCATGCAATTCTCCACATGTATTTCTAAATACACAGTTTACATAACAAATTTAAGCCGATGCAATCCTTTGGCTCATCACTGAAATAACTACCTGTAGTTCGGGTTCTGCTACAACATATTGTTTCAACAATCTGTCTCCAAAAGCACGTGATACAGCTAAAACCCCACCCACCCTCCACGTGCCTGCATTCCAGAATAGCCCCATAAAAAGCTCTGCTATATCAAGGTATAACACTTCAATAACTCAGATTGGATACCCATATGAAGAGGATTTAAAAAGGGTCCTGGTAAGAAAGGCATACCAGCCCACATAACAACTCCTCCAGCTTTCTCGATACGCTGCCGTTCATCCTTTCGGTTTGGCTTGTGGTCAGTCGATAGGGCAACAGCTGCATCCACAATTAAATTTATTTGTAGCCCGAACCACTTAAGTGTCACACAATCTGCCTCTCATTTCCCTTCCACTTTACCTCTCTCACGGTATATCTGCTAAAGCAATCAAAAACAATAATGGATGCAAACATGGCCACAGACCTCAGAATACGCATACTTCCTTCATAAGATTGTGACACACACACAGAGATATCCGTGACCCCAAGCCACCAACGCAAGCTAAGATATTGAATGTACTCCTTAGCAACAAGACACCCTTAAGTTTTATAATAGTTATAATCTGCACACGCTTCCCATACCCTTATCGTACTTATTGACAGCCCCCCTCTCCCCAAAAAAAAAGTGAAAACACCAGCCTGCACAAAAAGAATACATATTTCAAAAGTATTTCTTCCGATTGATCAAGCCTCTGAGAATGGCATATTACCTTTGCCAGCCCTGCAAATAACTGCCCTGGAATCACCTACATTGGCAACAAGCAAGCGATCTCCCACTAGTACAGCAGTTGATGCAGTTGATCCAGCATCTCTATATTGGCTAATCTCAGCTTTCAAATACTCTGAATCTGTTTGCTGGTAAGTTTCCACTACAACAAAAACAGTTTTATCAGCAGGACAAAAGAGTAGAATGTGAATCAAAAAGTTTCAAAAAGCACATCTGGCAGAAGGTGACAGACTAATCAATGGTTGTTTGACAAAAGACATTTACCTATTGCACTCCTTGTGTCAGTTATGAACTTAGGATGCTTGATTAGATTCTCAAACAGGTTTTTTTGCACATAGTCTGCAGCACGGGAGCCGCCATGTCCTGATGAAAGCCAATACACATATTTGAAAACCAAGACTGACATTACAAAGAAAGCAGCAAGGGTGAATGAAATTCAAAAGCAAGCAGAAACTTTAATACCCAAGTCAAGGCTTACCATCAAAGACACCAAATAAGCCTACAGTTTGATCTTCGACTTGTGCAAATCGAGCCTCATAAAAATCCTCCATAAAAGCTCTCTTTCCACGCAAACTTGAAAATCCATAGCTACACTTCGCATTTTCACTAATCCAGTCCACAACAAGGCATAGTTTAGAGGCTGTTGTTTAGCAGCAAAAGAACCAGAAGGCCTGCAGCATTATGTACACCATAAACTACAAACAAGGAATAGTTAAGGGCTATTCACGTAAACAAAACCAACTTCATCATGAACTACTTAGTATGCACAAAAACTCTCTCCCCCTGCAGCCTTCTCTCTCTCTCTCTCTCTCTCTCTCTCTCTCTCTCTCTCTCTCTCTCTCCCCCCCCTCCCCCCCCCTGCATTCTCTCCCCCTGCCACTCTTCTATCCCCCTTTCTCTTATCTGTCCCCTACCCCTTTTCTACATTTGTATCAGAGCTCCAACCCTGGCACCATTGCTTCACCCTTTTCTCCTTCATCCTTTGCCCTTCCAACAACGCAGGCAACGCCTTCGCCAGCACCAGCGCAAGCTCAAAGGGAGTGCAAGCCCAATGACAGAGCAAGCGCCTAACACACAGGCAAAGCTGTCGTTGAGCCAACTAAACCAGCAAGCCTACCTATGGTTCTGACAACAAACCTGATGTTGTGCATGAACCAGACACATCAACCCAGTTCTTGTCTATAAAGCTCTTCACAAATCAGACAAACTAGTCCCTCATGAACTGCTACTGACGAAAGGTAGACACCAACGTCAGCCGCTCAGCCTAAATCTGGCCAACGCCTCCTGCTTAGCCCAAATCTGACGCCTGAATCTGGTCGAACTGTTTACAGATGAGAGCCATTCACCGTCATTCACCATCGAGCGGTTCACTGATCAAAACCACTAGTGCAAATCACCACCTCATCCGCCACGGATGCACCGCAATCAAGCACTCGCAAGGCTACTTACTCATGCTGCACGTCCTGCTTGCCTCTATTACCTGGCTCTGCCCTTCGATGTGAGGGCTCACAAAACCATTGAGCAAGCTGCCCAACTTGCAGAAGTCTCCCAAGATGCTTGACTAGCACTGCAGCACCACATTTCCAAGGTTTCCCACAATATCGGGCAGCAGACTGCCGTATGTCAAGCCTTATAGGCACCTGGGTGCAAAGCCAGGAGTAAAACCAAGTGCTGCAACACAAAAATCAGAAATAAAACAGCACACTAGGGTCACAGCCAAGCTCAGCATGATTATTGAGCTATCTGATGATGAAGAATTAATGGATGCATCTGAGTCCCTACATGTGTCTCACGATGAGATAGATGCGGCACAAGAATCAGAAGAAGCTCCATGCTGCTGCAGCCGCAAAAGGTTCCAATTTTCCGTTTGATCCAGGCCAGCTTGGAAAGCACTTCAATGACATACACAAGGCTCAGCCCAGCAATGGTATTCCAGGTCGTATGCCTAAAGTCTCCTTAGTGGAGCATCGTACTGCTGTCCCATTCCATGCACAGAATGATGCTAATGGGAATGCTCCTGTGGATGAGGACGAGCAATATTGGATGCTCAGCCAAAACTTCAGGCGATTTCGTTTGATGCATTGATGGGTGCCAGGAGTGCCGAGACATTGAGATTGATGAGTGGGTATGACTGTTCATATGCTAGTGGACAGCACGAGTACACATAGCTTCATCAACACCAAGCCTTGCAGAAGGTGGGATTGTTGCCACAGAGATAGACCATGGGCTGAGAGTGAAGGTTGCCAATGGACAGCATATGATCAGCAGACTATGTTGCCAGGATCAGAGGATCAGGCTCTCTCATGATTATGATTTTGCAGGTGATCTCTTTGCATTGGACATGGGTCCAATCGATATTATCATGGGCTGCGATTGGATGAAATCATTGGGGGAGTTTTGAATGCCGTGACACTCCCCTTTGCACACGGGTAGATCAGTGGTATTGCAAGGCATGACAGCCCCAAAAATGCAGATCATTTCAGTAAGGCAGTTGGCCCGAAAGAAAAAAAGTGCCATTTAAATGTCAGTGGCTCATACGGGCAGCATTCCCGAGGTGAAGGATATGGAAATACAGCAGTTGCTCTCAGATTTTGCAGATGTATTTGCTGATATGCCATCTCAATTGCCTCCAAAGAGGGATGTGGATCATGCCATAGATCTAGAATCTGGCAGTAAGCCCATAAACAAAGCCCCATACCATTGGGAGGAAGTGACAGTACAGGTTTGGGGGTTTCTTGAGAAGAATTTCATCTCTCATAGCACCTCTCCCTTTGCCTCCCCAGTGCTCCTGGTAAAAAAGAAATACAGTTCATACCGTATGTGCATTGACTACAAGGATGTCAACAAGGCTACCATAAAAAACAGATTTCCAATTCCCAGGGTTGATGATTTGTTGGATGAACTCGAGGGTGCTCAGTTCTTTAGGTCAGGCTACATTCAGATCAGAGTGAAAGAGGGAAATGAGCGCAAGCCAGCCTTCCGCATAGTATGGGGTTTATATGAATTCAAAGTTTGATGCCATTTGGGTTGACTAATGCACCAACCACCTTCCAAGCACTCGTGAACAAAATATTAGAGCCAATGCTCGTTGATGCGTGCTAGTTTTCTTTGATGACATCCTCATTTACAGCAAGAACCAACTTGAGCACATTGGACATGTCAAGCCAGCGCTGGAAATTTTAAGGTTGCATCAACTTTATGCAAAAGCCAGCAAATGTACTTTTATGGCAGAAGAGGTTGAATATTTGGGGTACATTGTGAGTAGAGATGGTATTCGGGTAGATCCTACAAAGGTGAAATGCATAAGGGAATGGCCGCAGAAATCAACTAGGCAGTCGCGACCTTCCCGCCTCCCTGCTGCTGCAGCCCCGTCGCCCACGGCCCCTCGCTGCCTGCGCGCCGCTTCACCCCCCTCCCCCCCCGTCTTCCTCCACTTCCCCTCCATCGCCCTCCTCCACCTCGCCTCGCACCCCTCTTCGATCTGATGGCAGCAACGGCTGGAGTTCAGCGGAACCTCCCTCGCCAGGGCCTCCGTAGACCTCGCTTGAGCAGCCTCGATCGTGTGAGGGTGGGTTCACCTCTAGCGGCAGAGCTGGCCAGTGGCGGGTTGGGTGGTCTGCACCCTTTGCCCTCTTGGGGCATGCTTCGTTCGCGCAGGGCTTGTAGGTGCAAGTTGCTTGCTCGTGCCACCCGTGGCTTGGGGCATTGCATCTCCTCGGAGGGGAGCATTGTTGGCTGTAGCCTGCTCCTCCGCCCCAGCGGCTTGCATCACCTGCACCCTCATCGCAGCAACAGGAACATCTTTCAGGAAGCGACGTGTGTGCTCGGGACCTTTTGTCGAGGAAAGGTTTGGTACTACCTCGAGCTCAAGGAGATAGAGATGCGAGATGCCTTCTCCCATGGTGGTCAAGAGCTCTTCTTGATGGTCAAGCTCGACAACAGAGATCCTGGCGCTTCCGATCTCGGAGCTACACCGGCTCTTGGAACCGTGCTACCTCGACGTGGCTTCACTGCTTTCCTCCCAGTAGGGGTTCTTGATCGTGGTTGGCACCTTGGTCACGGTCGGCCTCGATTGCTGGATATTGACTCAGAGGAGTCATATCAGTTGATGGTTCACTGTCTCGAAGACCTTCTTCCCACAGGGCGGCGGCTCTTGGTTCTATCCGCAGGGCTGCTGGACTTGATCCCTTCTCTTGGGGCTCTACTCTTTCTTGTTGTACCAGGAGGCTCCCCAACTGGGTTGAGGCCTGCAGATGCGTGGAGCGGGCTACTGGAGTGCGAACTCGCCCCCCGCCAGGCGGTGGTTGCTCATGCAGGCGGGTCTTTTCTTGTTGGTGCCCTCGGGCGGGCTCGATGGAGGGGAGCTCAGCGGAGGAGGGACCCTGTTTTGCTAGGGTCTCCAAGCTTCTCAAGACTCAGAGCTTTTCTCGAAGATTCTTTTTCCACAGGGCGGCGGCCCTCGACTCCTTCCTCAGGGATCCCTTCTCCTTTGGCTCTACTTCTTCTTGTCGTACCAGGAGGCTCCCCATGTGGGTTGAGACCTGCAGGTGCGTGGAGCGGGCTACTGGAGTGCGGACTCGCCCCCCGCCAGGTGGTGGTTGCTCATGCTGGCAGGTCTCTTCCTATTGGCACCCTCGGGTGGGCAAGATGGACGGGAGCTCAACGGAGGAGGGATCCATACATGCTTGGATTACGAGTATCTCCAGAATTCACTTCATCAGGGATTATTGGTCGGCCTCGATTGTTGGATGTTGACTCAGAGGAGTCATATCAGTTGATGATTCACTGTCTCGAAGACTCTCTAGTACTTCCAGGATTCACTTCATCAGGGATCCGTAGCTTTTTTGGTTTCGCGGTTTACTGGTTTTCAGAAGACCCAGACTAGGTTTTTTGTTTTGACAGCATTTTGCAACAGTTTTTGCTTGGCCCTGTGTGGCTTGTAGTTTCGCAGATGGGAGTTATCCCTGTGCTCCAGCATTTTATGCTGTTGAGTCTCTTGTATGCCTTTTCTCGAAGTAATATAATTAGCCCTTCTTTTTTGGAAAAAAAATAAGGGAATGGCCGCAGCCACAAAACCCACCCAACTGAGAGGTTTTTTGAGTCTTGCCTCCTACAAGAGATTTATTCAAAAATCTGCCAAGAGGGCAGCTCCTCTTACTAACCTTTTGAAGAAGGATGCCTTTCAGGGGTCCAAAGAAGCACAACTCAGTTTTCAAGACCTGAAATATACCTTAACTCATGCACCTATGTTGGTATGCCTTGACTTCTCATAGCCATTCATTGTGGAGGCAGATGCTAGTAGTAAAGGCTTGGGGACTGTTTTATGACATAAGCATGGGGTAATAGCAAAGCAGAAAATTTGACGCCAAAGAGCTCAACTACCATGTTTATGATCAGGAAATGTTGGCCAACCTACATGCCTTCAAAAAGTGGCATCACTACCACCTGTACGAGATCAAAATCAAGGTCAAAACTGACAATAGGACACTCAATATTCCCTTACTCAGCCCACCTTGTCTGCCAAGTAAAAGAGATGGTTGGCTTCAATGCAATCCTGTGATTTTGACATTGAGTACAAGAAAGGGAAAGAAATGTGGTTGTAGATGCCTTGTCTAGAATATGGTCTTGCACGTTGCCTATTGTCTCAACTATTCATGGCATTCAGGAAGAGTATATGCAAAATCCAAATGAGTGTCACCAGGACTTATGAGAGGGTCAAACAAAGCTTCTTCTAGGAAGGCAAGTGGCGAGATATCACCGTTTGGGACTTCTCCTAAGAAAATAAAGAGTAATCTTTATTAGAATTGACTTCGGTCAAAGAATGGTAAAGTTGATTAACCAAGAAATAGTTTTATTGTTTTACTTTTGCCTTGCATTGGTAAAAAGAGAACTGAGGGGACGCCCACAAGGGACTAGAAATAGTCCAAGAACTAGGAATGCATGCATTTCGCTAACCTCTAATGGGTTAAAGTGTTGGAATTTGTTTGTGCCATGTGTAGGACCTAAGAGAGTGCAAAAAGGACCCAAGAGTGGGTAGAAAAGTGTTAAAAAAGCTGGTCCCACAAGGCTCAAAAAGTAAAGACAAGGGGGCGCCTCATTCAAAGGAGGGCTCACAAGATTAAAAGGTGCCTGAAAGCCCCAGAGCACCAGCTTTAGAAGGAAAAAGACTAAAAGCTTGGCTTTCTGTAAAATTAGCTTTTAGAAAGCAGGCCCTAGCTTTTTGCTAGGCCAAGTCTATAAAAGAAAGGCCCTAGGCCTCCTAGATTCATTCAGAATTGTACTCAATTCTATGCTCTTTCAAGAGCCAGTTGTACAAAGATTATTCTATTGCAATAAAGACCTTCGGGGGGGTCCAGCCCTTATTTTTGGGCCCTAGTGCTGTGTTATGCTCCTTACCCTTCTCTCCCATCACTCTATCTTATTAGCGATTAAATTACCACAGCCCCCGTACGTATCTCGAGAAGTGTACGGAATTTCCAGCGCCAGATATCCTTGCTCTGAGTGCCATAATTTGCTTTAGAAGAGTTCCGCATTGATTGCGATTGTCCCACGGTGCCGAAGTGAATTGCGGATTTTATCTGGTTTGAACAGAATAAAGTTAACAGCAAACTACCAGCTGATCTATTGCAACCATTACCCATCCCAAAGGGAAAATGGACACATATAGCAATGGATTTCATCACAGGCTTGCCTTCTACAGAAAGGGTATGGGACAGCATTTATGTCGTGGTGGTTAAATTGACAAAACAAATAACATTTCATACGCACTAAGACCCGATATTCAGTATCACAGGTTGCTTGGCAGTTCATTGATCATGTGTTTAAGAACCATGGTTTTCCAAGGAACTTGCCAGTGACAGGGATGCAAAATCTATGAATCACTTTTGGCAAGACTTATTTACAGCAGTGGGAACTTTACTCACATCTAGCACTGCATACCATCCTAAGACTGATGGTCAGTCTGAAAGGGTGAGGGTGAACAAATATGGGTAGAGGAATACCTAAGGCATTTCTGTCATGAGACCCGGAGCTTGTGTAATAAGTGGCTTGCACTTGCACTAAGCATCTCTATATTGGCATGAGCCCATTTGAGGCAATGTATGGGTGCACAATGGGACCGCCTTCCTCAGTTGCAGACTTGGCTGTGAAAAAGCAGCAAGCACAAAACGACGTGGAGAGGATGGAAGCTCTTCTACAATTGAATATGCAAGATGCCCAAGCCAAGCAGAAGAAAGTTGAATGTAGGACATACTTGGTTTTCAAGGAAGGGGAATGTGCATTTATGTCTCCACAAAAATCATTATGCTTCATTGAAGGGTAATACCAACACAAATCTGGCTCATCGGTATTATGGCTCTTACAGGATCATCCGCAAGATTGGGGAGGTAGCATATCAATTGGAGCTACCGAGCACCTCCAAGATCCACAATGTATTTCGCGTATCTTTGCTGAAACCACATGTAGGCCGGCATGCACACATACTTCTAGAGCTGCCACCTATGGATGAAGAGGGTCATAGCATTTATGTCCCCGAGCACATTGTGGGTTTCAAAGATAGAGTACTCCACAACAGGGTATACATTGAGTACCTCATCAAATGGAAAGGATTGGTAGCCAGAGAGCATAGTATAGGAGTACCCTTATCTTTTGAGCCACACACACCACATATGACGCACGGCACCTACCACAACATACACTTTGATCACAGCCTCTCCCCTGCCTACTCTGGATGCCTAAATAGACTCCTAACCTACATCGATCACATACCACTCATGGAAGACCGTGCTGCCCTGATTAGTCGCACACTCCACGAGGCTGCCCTCCAAGTCTTTCCCCACACCACACGGTCCACTAGACCATCATCTCTTGGTTCTATACCCCGCAACAACTGGTACGATGCTAAGTGCAAGGCTTTTCGTCGACAACTCCGACTTGACACCAGGTGTCACCTCCTGAACACACCAGACACAGTACGCAAGTACCAACGTCTCGTACGTCGGAAGAAGCAGGCATTTCTTCGTCAAAATGAGGAGTTGCTGAACATCTTGTACAACAACAACTCTAAGGAATTTTGGCGGAGATTCCTTGAGCGTAGGTCTCCATCACCCCTCACCGACTTTGGCACACGTATGCATGCCATCTTTATGATGTCCCACACCAGCCTACTCCAGATCTCATACACACACCTCGCCCCACCACTTGCACGTTGTTCACCAGAGGGGGAGTCAAGGACGCGACATTGAAACTGCACAATGATCGAGCTAAGGACCACAAGGGGCTATACACTGAGTTTATCGCATATGGGATCGACACGTTAGCCCCAATCCTAGCAAAGCTATTCAATGACGCTGTTTGCCTTGGCTTCCCCCACACTTGGACACTCAACTGGACACTCAACACCATCACCCCCAACCACAAGGCAAGGGATCCCATGGACCCGAGTAGCTACAGGACTATCATGATTGGACATGTGATGTCCAAGATCTATGCAGCAGTGTTGGATGTGTCGGTCAGCCTATTCACAGAGATGAGAGGGCTCAGAGCAGAGGGTCAGGCCGGTTTCAGACGAGACCATGGGACTA
The DNA here is from genome assembly GCF_047967505.1 of Dipteris shenzhenensis. NCBI lineage: Eukaryota > Viridiplantae > Streptophyta > Polypodiopsida > Gleicheniales > Dipteridaceae > Dipteris > Dipteris shenzhenensis. The sequence goes on from NC_141626.1 coordinate 5,779,993, forward strand.
TGGATCACATACTCACACTCAGGAGTGTCATAGAGGAGGCCAGATCACGGAAGGAGAGGGTATATTGCTGCTTTGTGGATTTCCGCAAAGCCTTTGACACAGTACCTCAAGCTCAACTCATCACATGTCTACAGGCATTGGGATTTGACCAGGAGATCATCGAAGCAGTCATGGCACTTTACGAGAGAGTCTCAAGCAGAGTTTGAACAGACGCAGGTTGGACAAATGAGATCTTGAGCACCATAGGGATCAAACAGGGTTGTCCCTTATCACCAACCCTGTTTGGCCTCTACATCGATGAGCTTGAGACTTTCATGGGGGCTTCCGGAGGGACCGGTTGCTCACTTGCCGCGATCATCATCAAGATTCTTCTTTATGCAGATGACGTGACACTCTTATCATCCACACCCGAGGGGCTCCAGCGACACCTGGACGCACTGTAAGCTTTTTGTTTATCCCATGATTTGGAGGTCAACCTTGGCAAGACCAAGGTCATGATCTTTAACACCTCTCAGGCAAACATGCACCGGAAGCAATTCACTTTCGATGGGTCACCAATTGAGATCGTATCCTCATACACTTACTTGGGGGTCATCTTCTCCAGCCCAACCTTCACGATGAGACCAACGATGCAAGCCAGACTGAGCAAGGGATATGCCTCACTGGCTCGGCTAGAGAGACAGTGCTTCCACTCCCACTTCCAGAACCCTCGAACCAAACCTCTTCTCTTGGACTCCTTGGTCCAACCAGCCGGTATGTATGGCAGCCCTTGTTGGGGACCTGACATGTCAGATATAGTGGACACGGGTGGAGCGCCTCCAGATCCTTATGCTCTCACGAATGATCCGAGGGAGACCATCTTTCAAGCCGAGTTTTGTGCTTCTCAACTCCAACTAGATGCAGCCTTTCAGACCATCACATATCTACACCGGGTTAGATCATATGGGGACTACACATCAAGGAGACAGAGGTTACCATGGTTGGCTCTCGATTCCTCCATGAGGTTGGCAGCAGAGGGAGACGAGCAAGGCTAGTATGCACGGACTCACAGATGGTTTGTGAGACTGGGGTTTCACATCCATAGGATATCTCCTTTTCAGTACAGTTTGGATGCCCCTCCGGTACTCCCACCCACCATCCCGATCGGGCCACGCCAACCAGGTCATTCGAGAGGATCTCCTGCAACTACACACCTTTAAGACCTAGTTGGAGCCGAGGGAGCTTCCAGTGAAGCTGAGCTTCTACAAAGATCACTGTCTTCGTATTTCAGAGGAGGGATTCATCAAGCCACCGGGGTACACTAAGCTTCACATGCCTCACTCACTACGGATCTCCATCGGACAGTTTCGAGTATCGTCACACCGCCTCCGCATAGAGAGCTGCAGAGCAGAGGGGATTCCTAGGGAGCATCGCATATACACATTGTGCGATTGCCAAGAGGTTGAGTCGGAGGAGCATTTTATTTTCAGGTGCCCAATGTACTACGAGATTCGAGGTCACTACCACTGTCTCTTCTGAGACGGCTTCGGACTCCTTTCCATATTCCTCGCCTACCCAGATCAGAGATGCCTAGCGACCTTCATTCACAAGGGGGTCCGACACAGAGAGTACTTACTCAGGCGATGGGGCTTGGCCACACCACCAAACACCTCTCAAAGCAGGATCACAGAGTTCTTCCCATCGAGTGATATTGATCGTCCAGTCTCTAGACGCAGATGTGACAGAGACCCCGACTCGACGACCGTAGCACGACACACGAGGCATCGAGGGGACACACATCACTCTAGGGGACCTCCCGTCATTGTTTAGACCCGGGGCACGCCCCACGGGAGTCACGATGGCTCTGGTCTTGCATCGAGCCTCCTCCAAGAGACCGAGACGCACAACACCCCTTGACAGACGCCAACGTCCCATCACCGGCTATGCACGAGCTAGGACGACATGACATACGGAGGATTTTGCTCCCGCTCCAGTCTTTTTTCTTTTCATTGTCACACTCAAATGTATTTGATTATGTATGATCAGACTTGGGACTCAGCATGGGTGATGATGCTCGTTTAGTAGCTCCACCCATACTGTGATTTATATCATGTTTTCTTTCAGACTCATAGACCCATCGGTCTTCCGAAGACTCTAATAAATTTCTTTCTTTCTTTCTTTCAGCACCTTGGTGTGACAGCCCGAACATGTAATTTTAAGGGCAAAATTCTATGGGAAGGGATCAATGTAATAAAGGGGGGAAGGGGCTACTTTAGTAGCCCCTAAAGTAGCCCCTCCTCCTCCCTCCTCCTTGCAGCCTTCTCTCTCTCTCTCTCTCTCTCTCTCTCTCTCTCTCTCTCTCTATCTCTCTCTCTCTCTCTCCACCTCCACCCTACCCCTTCTCCTTCTCCTTCTCATTCTCTCTCTTCCACTGTTCTATCCCTCTTCCTCTAATCTGTCCCCTACCCCTTTTCTACAGTCATTAATTTCAACTCAAAGAGCTCTAGACATTGAGTGGCCAACATCAATCAATATTTGACGTTCATTAATGAGTTAGGCAAATGCATGTGGCAGGTCCTCATTGAGAGATTAGAGCCATGTACAGGCTTATAGTCAAAGTTTCAATGCCTTGATCGTACAAAGATCATAGCCAGATCACCCTCCCCTTGATTATTATACTAGCATGCATACCTTGATCGTACAAAGATCATAGCCGGATCACCCTGCCCTTGATCATAATACCAACATGCATGTTAGATTGTAAGGATACTAACGCATTTTTATGCCCTCGAGGGAGGGGGTTACTTGGAAATGATCGGTACGATACAAAGTCCATGAGATAGACTTAAGAACCTCAATGAAGAGCAACTATGGTCTCTAGAATGTTTGACGAAGGATTACCTTAGACACTAATGAGCTCTTCTAAAGCTCTAGCGCAAGGAGGTGTTAGAATTCTGTTCATCTCCTATTTGTACAAGAGGGAGTGGTGTGCCCGCTCGAGGATGGTGTTGTTCTTTTTTCCCCTCTCCATGGTTTTCTGCTAGTAATTGACGAGCTTTGACAGGGCATAGGTGTCATGTGCACGGATTGGTATCTGACGTGTACTAGGTACACAGAACTAGCTCAGGTTAGCCTGGGGAGGCTTAGAGCTAGGCAAGCTTGATTCTCGGGTTGAGTGGCAAGGGTACGAACTATTTATAGGTCTTCGCTATTTTTGGCGCCAGGGCCTGAGTCTATAAAAGAGGCCTAGGGAGTTCAGTTCTCAGTGTGCAGTTGGGAGCAAGTCTCGTTCCCAGGTGCTAGGTCTGATCCTGGATTGAGTCGCGGACGCGCGCCTGCATCTTAGCGTAGCCCAAGGCCCAGTGGCAGATCCGGGGCTTCACAGCGCCACCTGGTGGTATGGGACACCAGGCTGGTTTGGATCTGATTGGGAGTTCGTGCCAGTAGCTCAGCTCGTGGCTCGGAGGGGACATCTTCTGATTCGGGATCACATCCCGTAGATGTCACGGTTGGGTGGTGAGCAGCCTGCTCAGATCTGATGTTGTGTGTGGTTGTTTTGCAGATCAGGGGTTTCAGGAGTGCTGGGATGTGTCAGTTGGTGTCAGAGCCAACTCCTGAGGTAGGAACTTCTGATGCGAGAACTTTTGACAAGTTTTCCCTCCAGGTATGCCCTAAATTTCGAAATCTGTTGCTGCGTTTTTGCTGGATACCTGGGATAGGAGGGGTGGAGAGATATCTGGAAAAGAAAGAAGAATAGGGGAGAGAAAAAAATCGAGATCCCTGAAGGCCTGTGAGAGAAGTCTAGAGGAAGGGGAGAGAGAGCAGAAAAGTAGGAGAGAGGGGCGGAAAAGAGCAGCAAGGGAGGCGTGGAAGTGACGCATGTGATGGTACGGAGTAGGCAGGGGCAAAGAGAGGCCTGTCAGCCTGGCCTGTGATGGTACGGAGTAGGCAGGGGCAAAGAGAGGCCTGTCAGCCTGCGCAATAGGCTGAGTACAGCCTGCGCAACACGCTGCAAACAGCCTGCGCATAGGGCTGCGTGCAGCCTGCGCAGGGGGTGCTTTTTTCGAAAAAAGCACCCCTCCAAAGCTAGAGGGGCTTGGCCTTTTTTGGAAGCTCAGCTTCCAAATAAGGCTGCCCTGCACCCTATATAGGTGGGGGCAGGGTACCAGCCTACTCACAAGTCAGCCTACAGATTCGAGGCAGTACCTCGATTTCAGCGCCAGCCTGCCTCATCCGACCCTGCCTGCGCCAGCGCTGCCCTGCATCGTGCAGTCTTCTGCATACGTACCCTGCCTGCGTCAGCCTGCGCAGCCATCGAAGGCTCTGCATCAGCCTCATACAGACTGTACGGAATATCTGCGCCAGCCCTGTACCTGCTGCTTCGAACCCTGACTGCGCACCTGTACCTGCAGACTGTACGGACGCCGTACAGCTACGTCAGCACTGTACGGCCTCCGTCAGCATCTGTACGGCCTGCGTCAGCAGCCGTACAGCCACGTCAGCGACCGTACGGCCTGCGTCAGCAGACCGTACAGCTACTCCAGCAGCACGCGCATCCGGTTGTGGGTCCGGAGAGGTTTCGAGATTCGTGGGCTTCCGATTCGCCACGTCAGCATCATTCGGGACGGTTTTCTTCTGCTCCATCCTCCTCTGTGCTTCGTTTCAGTCAGTTATTTCTCTCAGTTTGTATTCAAATCAGATCTCAGCCATGTCTGATGCTCAAAATCCCGACTTCACCATGGGAGAGCAGGACTTGGATTACACTCCTGTGGGAGAGGAGGATCAGGGTCTCTATGACGACCTGATAACTAAAAAAGCCTTCAGTGAATTTACGACTGCTCTTGATGGCAAATTCGAGCAGGTCAATGCTAATCAATCGGGGTTGACACAGCAACTCCAGGGGATACAAGCAACTCTCACTCTTCTGGCTAGCACTGTACAGGCACTCACGCATGTGGATGCCATGGCTTCAGTGCTAGGCCCGAATATAACTCCAGATTCTTTTCCAAGTGACCAAAAGTCAAGAACAAAGGAGGTAGTTGACACTTGGTTGCACAAGTGGCAGGTACACTTCCAATTCCACCCCTATCCAGATGAGAAAAAGATCCAGCTTGCAGCAGGGTTTATGTCAGGTAAAGCCTTGCTATGGTGGAAAGAACTCCAGCCTAAGCCTGATACTTGGACAGATTTTGAGGGCATCTTCAGGAAGGAGTTCCTGAAGAAGGAGGATGACTACGATATCGTTGGCAAGCTCAAGGCCCTCGATATGTCAAAATTAAACTTGACCTTTGAAGTTTATCTTCAAAGATTTAGGGATCTGCAAACCAGGGCCACTAAAATGGATCCAGTAACCTTGTTAGGTTTCTTCGTGGATGGTTTGCCAGACTCCTACAAGTTGCAGATAAAGAACAACAAGTGCACAACATTGCAGGAGGCCATGACTTATGCGCGCATATATGATGATACCATGGCCGGTACCAAAGCAACCACAGTTACCGATACGAGTGGAAAGAACAAACGCAAGTTCTTTCAACATACGACTGGTATTGCGGAGACGAAGTCTACGGACAACGCCTCCAGGAAAAGCTTAACTCCAGCAAAGAATGGTAAGGCCCGTTTCCTTCACACTCTCAGGCTCAAGAAAGAAGGCCGATGTTTCTATTGCGAGGAGCGGGGCCACACAAAGAATGAGTGTCCTAAGCGGAAGAACCAAAAGTTGGTGCTAGGACCGAAGCTCCAGGCGGGTCCACGTACCGCAGCCAAGGAAGCAAACCAAGTCACGATGACAGGTATTTCAGTAAATGTCATTACCTGCCCCCTTTCTTGTAATTGTACTTTCAATACTTCGTTGTTTGGTTCCCATGATCTTTTCCGAGTTTATGGAGAAGTTAGGGACCAACAGGTTCACATTCTCTTTGATCCGGGCAGCTCTCACAATTTTGTTAATTACAAATTTGTGCAGAAGATGGGGCTGTCCACAGTACCTAGCGACCACACCTATGAGGTGCAGCTTCCAACTGGGAAGCAGTTTTGGGATCGCAAGGTTGAAGCGCTTCCTATCCGGATTCAGGCCTACATGGGAGCTCTTACATGTTATGTTATGCATCTGGAGCATGTAGACTTGTTGATCGGGATAGAGTGGTTTAAAACCCACAATATTCAGATCGGATGGACGGAGCATACGCTTTCTTTTGTAGATAAGGACACCCAATTTTGTATTCAGTGTGATAAAATTCCCCCTTCTCAGGGGCCTATTGTATCTGCGATGCAGCTTCGGAATATATTAAACAATTCTCATTATGATGTCTTCAGTGTATTTTGATTCCACTTTCTTCATTTATTGTTTCGGTAATTAACAAGAATGAATTAAGTGTGTTTGAACACCGTGAATTGAGAATGTTGTTAGATAATTTTAAGGACGTATTCCCAGCTCAACTGCCGGAAGGTTTACCTCCAGGACGGGCAGTAGATCATCGCATAGACTTAGTCCCAGGGGCTCAACCTATCAGTGTACCACCTTATAGGATGAGCCAGGTAGAGGAGGATGAGTTAGCTATCCAGCTTCAGGATTACCTGAATATGGGCTATATTCGCCCAAGTAAATCACCTTGGGGTGCACCTGTCCTCTTAAGAAAGAAGAAAGATTCTTCCTGGAGAATGTGTATAGATTATAAACGATTAAATAAAGTCACAATTAAGAACCGCTATCCTTTACCTCGTTCCGATGATTTGATAGACCGTTTGGCCGGAGCGAAGTATTTCACTAAGATTGATTTGCGTATGGGTTATCATCAAATCCGTATCTATGCTAAACACATAGATAGGACCGCATTCCGGACTAGGTATGGTCATTACGAGTTCCTCGTATTACCTTTTGGTTTGACCAATGCTCCTACTACTTTTCAGCAGATGATGAACGATTTGTTCAGGGATTTTCTGGGCAAATTTGTTGTAGTGTTCTTAGATGATATCTTGGTATATAGTAAAACACTCGAGGATCACATAGGACACCTCCGGGTTGTCTTAGTTGTTCTAAGACAGCATAAGCTTTATGCCAAGATAAGTAAATGTGACTTCTTTATGAAGGAGATCATTTACTTAGGACACAAGATTTCTTCTGAAGGTATTAGCATTGATCTGGATCGTATCCAGAAGGTTTTAGAATGGCCTATTCCTCAGACTGTGAAACAACTTCGTTCTTTCCTAGGATTTACGGTATTTCTTCGGAAGTCAGTGCGTGATTATTCACATATCACGGCACCCTTGACCAACATATTGAAAGGTCGTGGACGCAGGTCTACCCAGCCGATCTCTTGGAATGATGCAATGAACAAGGCTTTTGAAACCTTGAAGTTTTCTATCAAGGAAGCACCCATTCTTGCATTACCCGATCCTACCCGGCCTTATGTTTTAGAGGCCGATGCGAGTGATTATGCGATTGGGGCAGCTCTATTCCAAGAGGGCAGACCTGTAGCTTTCGAGAGTAAGAAGCTAGACGACACTCAATATCGTTGGCCCACACTCGAGAAGGAACTTTATGCTGTAGTGTATGCTCTTAAGGTTTGGAGACACTACTTGTATGGTTCAAAGTTCCTTGTATTGACTGATCACCAGTCAATTAAGTATGTGTGTGATGGATCAGAATTGAGGGGAAGGAAAGCTAGATGGGCAAAATTAATGCAAGATTTTGATTTCGAAATACGTTATCGTAAGGGTTCGTTAAATAGTGTGGCGGATGCCTTAAGTCGAGTTAAGTTTGTAAATGCTTTGTCATTTACGGAAATATCCTCATACCTATTTCAATCCTTGAGAGGGCTATACGCAACTGATAGTCATTTCAGTTCTTATTGGCAGAGAGTCCAGGATGGGAGCTCCATGGTTGACCAGGACTCAGGGATTGTGCCACCTAGGATACAGGCGGCGGGAGGTCAGTGGATGATTAGGAACGGCTTGCTGTTCCAGAATGAAAAGATTTGTGTGCCTGATGTTCTGGACCTTAAATCCAAGATTCTCTGGGAGTGTCATGATGCTCCTAGTGCGGGACATCCAGGTATACATAGGACTCTGTCTCTTGTGAAGCATACCTTTTATTGGCCTAAGATGCGTGCATTTATTGAGAACTATGTAGTAGGTTGCCGGGTTTGTCAGGTTACTAAGGCAGAACGCCTTAGAAGCACGGGCTTATTACAGCCTTTACAGATTCCAGGTAATAAATGGGAAAGCATTTCCATGGATTTTATCACTGGTTTGCCTCGAACGCGCAAGGGTCATGACTCCATTTGGGTCATAGTAGACCGTTTGACAAAAATGGCTAGGTTCTTACCTACTAGAACAACTATTTCAGCTGTTCAGTTGGCTCACGAGTTTGTGGACCACTTGTTTAAGCTGTATGGTTTGCCATCTGACATAGTTAGTGACAGGGACTCAAAGTTTACAAGTAACTTTTGGACACTTGTATTTGAGAAGTTAGAAACTACTCTAAGTATGAGTTCCTCGGATCATGCACAATCTGATGGCAGTACAGAGAAGGTCAACCAGTTGGTTGAAGACATGCTTCGGATATATGTATCTAAGAGACAGTCTTCATGGGAAGATTATCTACCTATGATTGAATTTGCTTACAACAGTGCAAAGCATTCTAGTACAGGTTATAGTCCTTTTATGCTTATGTACGGGTTTCAACCTAAGTCACCAGTTATGGTTGGATTAAAAGGGATTCAAAATGATGCTGCTAAGAATTTCTTGCTAGATATGCAGGAAATGTTGCAGTTTGCCAAGGAATCTATTAGAAGTGCCCAAGATCGGGACAGATATTATGCTAATAGACATCGTTCACCTAGAGAGTTCTCTGAAGGAACGATGGTATATTTGCAAATTCCTAAGGAATCCAAGAGCCTAAGTACTGGTTTGGTTCCGAAATTATCCCCCAGATACTGTGGTCCTTTCAAGGTCATTAAAAGAATTGGACCAGTTGCATATCGACTAGAATTGCCTCCTGATGTTAAAGTACATCCAGTCTTTCATGTCAGTAGACTGAAAGAAGTATTGGGTGCAGATGATCAACTTGTTTCTCCTCATGAGATTATAGAAGTTACAGATTTGACTTTTATTCCTCACGAACTTGAGTGTATTCTTGAATTTCGTGAAAGACAGATTCGAAATCGTACTATCACGGAATACAAGATTAAGTGGAAGGATCATGTTGAGGAGGATGCAACATGGGAGACATTACAAAACCTCCAAAGAACATTTCCAGATTTCTTAGCGAACTCAGGAGTGAGTTCTTAGAGGAGGGGGAGTATGTCATGTGCACGGATTGGTATCTGACGTGTACTAGGTACACAGAACTAGCTCACGTTAGCCTGGGGAGGCTTAGAGCTAGGCAGGCTTGATTCTCGGGTTGAGTGGCAAGGGTACGAACTATTTATAGGTCTTCGCTATTTTTGGCGCCAGGGCCTGAGTCTATAAAAGAGGCCCAGGGGGTTCAGTTCTCAGTGTGCAGTTGGGAGCAAGTCTCGTTCCCAGGTGCTAGGTCTGATCCTGGATTGAGTCGCGGACGCGCGCCTGCATCTTAGCGTAGCCCAAGGCCCAGTGGCAGATCCGGGGCTTCACAGCGCCACCTGGTGGTATGGGACACCAAGCTGGTTTGGATCTGATTGGGAGTTCGTGCCAGTAGCTCAGCTCGTGGCTCGGAGGGGACATCTTCTGATTCGGGATCACATCCCGTAGATGTCACGGTTGGGTGGTGAGCAGCCTGCTCAGATCTGATGTTGTGTGTGGTTGTTTTGCAGATCAGGGGTTTCAGGAGTGCTGGGATGTGTCAATAGGGGCTGGAGTAGCGGATTGATATATGAGCTGGAAAGGGCTAAAAGTGGCCAATTACTTGGAGGACTGACAGGGACAACCAGATCACACCAACTTGATCAAGCCAACTGACCATGCCAGTCAGCCTATCTAGACAGTCAACAGAAGACACCCCCGGCCCATAAATAGACCCATTGTTGCCTTTTGTTGTACGCCAATTGATCGGGTTTAATCCAGTGAATAAAGCATAGTTCCAACACATTTCTCTTGCATTCTCTTGCATGTTTTTGCTCTCTCTATGTTCACATCATTTCCACTGCATATTCTGACATATGAATATGTGTGTGTGTAGACAGACACACACAAATAGATTACTAGGTAGTGATATAGATAGATATATATATAGATATAGACATATATAGATCTATATAGTCCTCTCTCTCTCTCTCTCTCTCTCTCTCTCTCTCTCTCTCTCTCTCTCTCTCTCTCAGTGAGCGTCAGTAGCGATCCGTCGTCGTTTTCCTCCTCAGAGCCAACCTAACCAAATCCAAAGCCACTATCAGGCAAGCTCCTCTAGTCTCTCCTCAATCATCTGATGGAGTTGGTCCCCCAGACAACATACATAAGTCTAACCAATCGCAGGGCCAAGCCCTTATCTTTTATTGTTCTTGGTTTTTTTCAGCCTCAGACGTGTTTTGTAGACGTCAACTCTCTCTCTCTCTCTCTCTCTCTCTCTCTCTCTACGTAGTGAATGATCTCTTTCTATGGATACTTGTACCTCCACATCCCTTGCATCTCTAGCTACATGTAGTATACATGCAATGTGCACGTTTAAGTGCGTAAACGAGCATGCCTTACCTCCACACACACACACACACACACACACACAGAGGCAAAACCACACATGTATATATATATATAGAGAGAGAGAGAGAGGTTGAAGTAGCTAGAATAAACAGAAACAATATTGCCCACCTTTGATTAAGGTTAGGGTTACACAATCATATACCTAGATGAATCCAGGAACATTCCCAAACTCATCCTCTAAAAACACAACATAGTGCACTTTCAATCTCATGATAGTCACTCACAAGGTTGAAAACCATAAACTCCATCATGCATAGCAAGGACTAGCTACTATGACATCCCCACTGACGCCATCAGCGCCCAACAGTGGGTGTAGACCATAGTATAAGAATATGCTCTCACACATACAAATCCACACACCCACACATACTTGAGCATCCATTTATACAAAGTCTTCGTACTGAGTTTCTGTCGGCACTCCGGAGGTGAAGGGCAGACTCAGCCATGATGAAGGCTAGCACTAAAGGAGAAGGCTAATCAAAAGGTAGTCCAAAATCTCTTCATTCAAGCTACAACTGCTTGTGAAGTCTAAACATTTTCATTTTAGTCTCTCCCCAACGAGCATCTAAATCTAAATCTAGCTGATAGGGCAACGCACCATTTAAGATAGAAAGAATTATCACAATACCAGCAGGCGGCAACTTGGACGAACAACTACAGTATATGTGGGCAAATATGCAAGCAACATTATCAAAACCATTTATATTACCACCGACTGCATTTTTCAAGTGGCAGCACGTCGTCCAAATATCAGCAAACGCTAACAGTCCTCAGTCACATATTAAAAATATTCAGTTCAACCAATACAAACTGTACCATTACATAGATCAATTTTTAATAGGAAAAAAAATCACCAATTCGACATTAAGAAAATATAGGCAAGTTTGATGTCCCATAATTCTATAAGAATCTTGAATAATTGCATCGGAAAATGGTCAAGCCATCCATGGCGCCTGGAGAAAGTCTTAGCCGTACACCACGAAAAGATGCCATGAGAGCTAACGCATTCGGCTGCAAACAATAGATCTAGGAGACCACAATATTGACAGAAAAGATCGAAAGAGTACCTTTGACCCCCACCGCTCGTCTCTCCACTTGGCGGGTCACTTGCTGACAGAACACTATTAAGGCAGCTCATTGCCCTGTACAAATGCTCCTACTTCAACTGGCACAATGGCATTTCACATCCCCATGGACGAGACTGACACCGCTTTAAAAAACTGCAAAAGCAACTCCAACTTGAGCTAACCCACGCGCTGTTGTCCTATAGCACTGAATCTCCTCTTGCACGATCCACAAAAAAGCTTAACTACATCCACGTATAAACTGCAATGTCCCATAAACTCTACTATGAGCTGCAAGATTTCGATCAGGGTAGCAAAAGACAGGAAAAGCTTAACAACACTTGCATCACGAACTGTGCGCATCGACAACCCTTCGTTTCAGGACGGCAACAAGGGAAGCAGTGTGCAGCAAGTAAGACGAACGGAGCACGGTAAGTGAATGAGGCGGGAGAAGAAAGATTAGGCGACAGTATGACAAAGAGTGTTTGCTGAGGGTAGAATTCGGCGTCTTACATACATAAGGAAAGGCGCTCAGGGCATGGCGATGTGTGGAGGAAACGGAAAGCGGTGCGAGCGTCCGACCGGGAAAAGGCAAATCGTGGTCAGATCCGAGCAAATCGGCGAGGGTCTTCAAAGGATTCGGGGGAGGAAGGAAAAAAGGGAGAGGGAAGGAACAAACCTGGGGGGGGACGCCACCATAGCCCGATCTGTGGTGCTGGGGAGGATGCCGGGAGCAATGGAATTGCTGGAGGAGGAGCAGAAGAGCAGCAAGGGCAAACCAGAAGAAGCTCTCGCAGGAAAAGCAGAGCAGAGAAAAGAAGAATGAAGAAAATATGAGAGAGAAGAGAGAGAGTAGAGAGAGAAATAGAGAGCGAGGTCGCCGGTACTCCCCCGCCGTCCGATCACCTCTCCCATCGACGCCCCATATTTCACTCCCCCTCCCATCCCCACCGTCCACGTGTCCTCCATCTCGCTCGCCCCCCTTAACCCAACCTCAACCACGTGTCCCCCCCCTTCCATGAAAGTTGGCTTTTGACCTAGCCTAACCAAACGAACAAATGAAGAAATCCGTGAGAAATGGTCATTAGCTCACTTGATGACAAATGTTAAAATTTAGTCTTTACTAAAATTTGGTCATTCTTTGACGGGTTTACAAACTTATGACAATAAAGATATGTTGCCTACAAGCCCCATTCGAACCATGATATAGGCCTTCTTTGCATTTCTAAAAACATAGTAAAGGGGCTATTGTATCTATGATCATAGTAGTCCAAGGAATTTTTCTTCTCGAGGCGAATTCAAAGTAAAGCTTTTAGCTTGTGTGTGGTTGTTGGCTTTTCAGCTTTTAGCTTGTGTGTGTTTTTTACCCCCCTCCAACATGGCTATAAATCAATTCAGGGCCTCCACTCTCCTTCCATGCTTCAGCTCTACCTAGAATGATTGCCCTGGCTTCCTCCAGCTACAAGTCTTCAAGTCACTTCAAGCTTTCCGGTTGCTCATCCAAGTCTCGCATGTTCATTTGAGAGGAAGGCGCTAAAGCCGATTCACCTGTTAACTGTTGAAGCCGTTGCCTGGAAAAAAATGCTATCCATAAAGCCGTTTGCCAGAAAAGCAGGCTCACCTATTTTTTTAAAATATGTTTTCCTGTTGAAAGGGCTTTATGCTAGCCAAACGGGCTTTATGCCTGCCGGTGAAGAGATTGTCGTCTACTGGATCTGTTTATAAAAATAAAGCAAAAAAACCCCCCCAAAATTTGACATCAAAACTTTGCAGGTGTCTATCATAAAACCTTCAAGGAAAATTAACGTCGATTTACCCTTCAGTTTTAAATTATAGTTTTTTTTCTAAAAGGCAGTGGCTTTTTGTTTAGTGTGAGAGCATGCAAATAACTATAGAACCTTGGCAAATCCTAATGGAGCTTGTGAGTCCTCAAAGCGTTTCTTTTTTATTATTTCTTACTAAACAATCGATAGTGTCTAAAGACCCGTAAAACCCACAAGTTGGAGCCAAGTGCTTTCGTGCATACATGCACCCTTGTTTATGAACAAGTTCTATTCTTCCTTTCTCTTTGTGATTACAATTTCCCCCTTCATCAACCATAAGATTCAAATATTTTTAAGAGACCTTTCTGGTCAATAAATCTCCATGTTCATGACACCCTTTGATTTCTTAGTAAACATCATTAGAGAGATTAAAGATTTTATTGGATATGAATTTGGTCTAGGATTATAAGAGTGTCTTCAAAGAGTTTGTATGCAAGTGCAATCATCATTACTATGACTCATACTTTATTTATGCAAGAAATAAAGTTTATGCAAGAAATAAAAGCCCTTACATCATCCTACGAAAGATACATAACATATTGAAAAGGATATCATATAATTATATTAATAAATCTAAGATGGCAACATGCTTTAAAAGTGCAAGGTGATCATAAGTGGCTATGCCATGTGTCATGTGGCTACCCTCTACCTTTGAAGGGATGGAGTTCCACATAGCACTACCTTATTAGTTGACTGTAAGTGACTCTACCACGTGTCACATAGACATGCACTCACCACCCCAACACACTCTAGTGCAACCAATCAAGTGATACAATTCATTTATGCACATGATGCATCTATCAAAGTGAGAGCTCTTATCTAGTGTTAATAGCTATGCCATTTGTCAGTGCATTTAAAGCAAATTATCAATCGTGACTTACTAATGTTACAGAGAGCATCAATTTGTGATTTCAAAAATGTGTGAGGATTGGACGTCATCTCATATGACATCTCATTTACATTTATGGCTTTAAAGTTTTTTGGGGATTTTCTTTTACATAAATATCTTCTTGAGTTGATCTACCCCAGAAAAGCACAACACATCAATCGTCTTAGTCCATGTGATATGAATTTCATCTTAGTGCATGTCACATGGCTGAGAAGTCAATGTGACACAACCAAATAATTTCTCTTACCAAAGAAAAACAAAATGGGTGGAAAATGATGGCAAATTCAAGCTTGAGAACATCTTCAAAGCTATTAAAATTATGACAATCGTAAGGGAAAAGAAAAGAGAATGAGTAATGTCCCTTTACAAAGCAAGAGATATTGCATGAAACAAATTATTCATTTTGAAAATTCAAGGTTAAGAACATTCTCAAACCTAAGAAATTTGAGCATACTTAGGGAAAGAAAAATGCATTGAATTATGGTGAGAGAAGCCAATTTGCTTGCACCTCAATCTTGAATATTAAGGAAACTATCATTCTCGTCATTAGAAATATTTACCTTGATACACCGACTCCAACTCTAGGATCAAATGGTTCGATCCACTGAAAAGATGCCTACAATCCTTGATGCAATAATTCTCCAATGCAATTTGCATTGCATCACAAGCATTTAAATATAAAGATCTAATTCTTCTCTTGCAAGTTCTTGGGCCACAACGTTTGTAAGCCAAACATATTGTTTAAATCCATCTAAAAGAGGGCCATTAATGTCATTATCTATGGTATCCAAGGATCGTGATCTTGTCAAAATTGAAATTGTTGAAAATAAGGATCCATTTAGACCGAAGTATGATATGCTTATGTGCAAGTTTAATTGTTATATTCTCAACGTATCAAATATGTGTATTTGCACACACACAAAAATATGAGCAACATGAAGAAGGCTAGGGGATAGGAGTTATTAAAGTCTTCTAGCTTGCTACTTCCCTCCTAACATTTCATCTCCAAGGCTCTTTTACTAAAAAACATATGTGCCAATTTCTTATCCCGTTCCCCATATGACGGTGCGGTAAGCTCCTACTCAAAGCAGTTCATTTGAACATATGTAGATGTGAAACTTTTGTTTTTGAATGATGATGTAAGAGGATCTGTATGGGTTAGTCTCATGGGTTAAAGGCAAAGGGGAAAAGGGTTGTAAGGTGAAAAACAATGGATTAAAGCAAGCACCTATGTTGGGTGAACACTTTTATATCAATGTATTTATTAAAAGTTATCATTGTACTTGATGATGGAGTTTTCTTGTGTAATAATGAGAAACTAATGAATTAAGCCGAGAAGGAGGACTTTAATAAAGTTTTTTATATGAAATATATTGGGTACATAATTGAATTTTGCAAACACATCAATAAACATTTATATCTCAAGCAAATATATAAAACAAATCATCAAGAGGTTTAAAAATGAAGCAATGTAAAATTCACCTTGAATCCACCAAGGAAACTATGTGAAATCATAGCCAAGAGTAAGGATAGCTTGGAAGCACATGGAACACTAAATAGGCAGCTTGTAGAAAGACATATCTATTTAACCATTAGCCATTACTAGACCAAACATAGCTTTTCCGTGCATATCTCAGTATACAACAAATAGTAAAGAATGCAATCGGAAAGGTATATGATTATAAACAATCAAACAAAGATGACTATAAGGGCACATGTGACCAACACATGCATATTATAAAGAACATTGCATACCATGCTTTCACACAAAAATTCAAAGCCAAGTCAAGTCAAAGGACCCCTAGAAAGGGATATAGTACCTCTAAGCATTGATATAACAATCATTTATCAATGGTTTATCAGTGCCATCCTATATCGAGGGTAATTTTGATGCTTGTTCTATATTGATGGGTTATTTTGGCTTTTTGGGTCATAACTCCTCCAATTATATTAGCATTGAGGGTCTTTTATTTCAAGGTTTTTTAATGAAAAATAAATTTACTATGGTAGATAATTGTTTGTTTGCATATATTATAATAAACTTTTATGAGGGAATTGTTATTGACTCGCAGATGCTGGGGAGCACCTTGAATGTGGTAGAGCAACCCCAAAAATGTACTGATCACCCACATGAGAAGATATTATGTCAATGTGCATGATGTAAGGGTGCCATATGTGAAAAATTTTGCATAGCTAACAATCGTATTTGAGACATGGGCGATTTGAACCGCAATCTCATGTACAAAACAATGAGGAGGTATGAGGATCATCGGCCTTGTGTGAGATTTGATATTTATTTTCAATATGTGGATATTCTATTTTAGGATGGTGAAGGGAACTAGATGAAATGCAACATGTTGCATTGCATCATCTACCTCATGAATCACAAGTGAATTGAAACTATTAACATTTACTAAAAGAAGCACATGCAAAGAGAAGAAGGGAAGGAACCAAGAATGTAAATATATACCTACACAAGGGGAGAGTGATAATGAGCAAGATGAATTAGTGCATGAGATGACCCATGAATATTTTGATCCACGTCCAAGAAATGAACATGAAAGCAGAGGATCTTTCAAGACATGGAGAGTAATTAGAACAACACCCCATGAGTCCTAAGGAGACTCGATTAAGAGACACAAATACAATGTATCATATGATGGATCACATCTCACCTCACAATAATTATTCTCACATTGAACGTGTGGACAACGTATGCATGGTTTGACATAATTGTCACATCTATTTTCTAATAAGGAATCATAATAAGAGGTTTGTTTAAGCATGTACCCAATTTGTCATTTGTATTTTTGCATAAGTTGGTTTGTACATTGCTTCCAAAAGATAACATGGTCCCAAAGTTTGCAAAAGAGGCAAAGCAAGTTCTTGTAACTATCGACCATAAATCCATCTATGCTTACCCAAATGATCGCATTCTTTACAAGGATGCACATGAGCATGCTACAGTGTGTTCGACATGTGGAGCACTACAATAATGGCAAGATACACAAGGGAATACAATACCAAAGAAGGTGTTGCAACATATGTCTTTTATACCGAGGCTAAAACACATGTTTTGTTGCACTTATTGGCTAAATTTATGGACTAGCAGCCTCAAAAATTACTCAATAGATGGAATGTTGAGAATCTTGATTAATGGGAAAGCATGGCACCACATAGAGAGCAAGTGACCAAAGTTTAAAGATCAGCCTCACTATTTATGTATTGGATTAGCTATGGATGGTTTTTATCCCTATGGACACCAGAAGTACAATGTTCCTATGTGCCTTACTATAGAGAAGGGACAAGCTCTAGGCAAGCATAAGGCAAAGAACATGGACATGTATCTTACATTGTCAATGGATGATCTTTAAGCTTTGGGGCATGGCACACAAGTATATGATATCTCATGACTCATCAATGAAAGATACCTAATGTCATCGGGGATTTTATTGTGAAAACATACATGTATATTTAAAACATGATTGAAAGCATGAAAACCACAACAAAGGTATATGCACTGGATGGGTTTTACTCCAATGGAAGATTCATATATGTCAAAAATGTGATTGTGAGCATGAAAACCCCAACAAAGGTATATGCATTGTACCAATATGTGCTTCTAATAGCAGTTCAAGTTTGCTTAGCAAAAGGCGTCAGGAGTGCGACCAGCAAGCTATGATCTTTTATGAGGTGTGCATCCCAAAATCATGATCCATCTCTGAAGTTTCATCAATATCTCTCATCCCATCTTTCATATACATTATTACATTTCTAAATATCATAAGGATATTGTAGGTGGTTATTGTTAAAGGAAATTGCAAAGTCATAAATTGAACCAATGAGAATTCAAGGCATCGAAGCAATATGTTTGATTAATAAAGCATTTCCAACAAACATCATGGATTTTAACATGCACTTATTTGTCCATCTAGTTGATTAACTGGCATATGCAAGAAGTATGTAGAGTTGATGGATGTTCTTCTTGGAGTAGTTAATGAAAGTGTTAAAAGCATTTATGAGGTCATAGAGTTTCTCAAGAAGTGGAATCCTCCTACACCTCAACTTTGGGATGATAGGGATGCTCCAAGACTTGAAGGGAAGGTGGCATAAGGGAAGGCATGCGAAGAAAGATGACTGTTGTATTGGAGTTAAAGGTGAACATATTTGTCTCTATAATTACGAGGGAACAAAGAAAAGCAAGAGTAGGATAAGAGAGCTTTTAGAGTAAGCAATAGAGGGGTTAGGTATTTAGAAGATTTATCTCTATTGTCACACAAATGCAAAAGTACATGGCTCCATGATACAATAATAGAGTCCTGTCAATGGGGATAGATTGTGACAAAAAGTGAACAAGAAATGCAAAGAGTTGTGATCTTCACATAAATAGCAAAAGTACATGGCTTCAAGATGTAATTATAGAGCCACGTTAATGGGGAGAGATTGTGACTAGTACGAAACGAGAAATGCAAAGAGTTATGATCTTCACGTAAATAGCAGTCTCCTCCTTTTATGGTTCTCATGGTCAGAAGTTGGAAATAGCATTAGCCATTTGAAGCACTAAATTTTCTTCTTTTTATGTCGAGTTTAGTATATTTCATTCAATGCAATGTGGTCACATGGGTGTCACATTCATGTATAAAAGGTTGATGTGAAGCATAATACATTTGATCGTGGAGTGATAGAGAACTCCTCCAAGAGAATCAAGCTAGTGCAAGGGATACACAAATAGTGGAAAGTGTGTTGGATTATAATGGAACAATATAAGCTCTCATCAAAATGAGATTTTGAGAATTCAATAGGTTTATATTGAATGCAAAATGCTTAAAAGTTGTGTGTAAAGGGGCTCAAGCAACCATGAGAAATATTTGAATGTTTTTTGCCATTAACTTAACCAAAATTTGGGATGACCTCATGAATACATTTGTTGTACCTCATCATTTAGAATTGGTACAAACATTTTGATACTATTCTTATTGGAGAGTTTAGACAGTAGATCTTTGATGGTTCACGCACCTAATAACACATGATGTATTTCAACTTGATCACTTGGATGCAAAATGGCGGTACATGATTTAAGTTGTACCAAGTGAGGATCCGGATATCAAAGAAGAAATGCACAATGTTATAGTAGATGACATGATTGCAAGCACTTCCAATGCTCCTCCCCTACCTCATGCGAAAGTGGCTATATAACCTCCACAAGAAACTAATAGTTCATGCACTTCAAATCATTATTTAAACCTAGACATCCTAGTCTTTGATATGGGTGACACCAAAGGCTTAGAACATGATGAACATGATGGTGTTAATATGTCCTTTAGGCTCCTGCAAATGATTCATCTAATGGTTCACATACACAACTATGGACACAAATTTCTTATGCTATATATGTCTTTCACGAACTCTATGCATTCATGGATTACATTGGCTTTACACACAATGTCCATCTACTAAACTATGCAAACTCACAATGTATCATATCAAGTGGCACATGGAAAAGGTTGTAGGTCTTTAGCTTAGAATGGGGATTATCAATGCTTATGTACATGTTTCTTTCTAGCCTCATTTTTAATGCTTATATCGATGCCCATCATTTTTTTAAAAAGCTTCAAAGAAGCATCCAAAGGAGGCATTAAAAAAGGACTAAATGGTACTAGTGACATGCACACGTGTGTGCACAGACAACTCCTATCCTGGTGTCTTGCCATCCCCTTGCATCTTCTAGTACATCCAATGCTAATGGAATATCAGTTCTTTTCCTCAGTGGTAGACATTATGTTCTTTGGGACTCTTGCATCTTTCTCTTGCCACCTCATTTCCTCATTCAGAGACCTCTCAACTCTAAGTCAATCAAGGAAATGGTTGACAACCAAGGAAAGATTTGCATCTTCATTTGCAATCTATGATCTATTTGATGTAGAAAGGAGAGGAATTATTTATGTTGTTTTTTCTTTGAATTGATTTCGGATATACCTATCTAATTTTTGCATCCAACCATCCCTAAACAAAGTCTAGCATGTTGCAGTTGTACGAGTTCTATTTCTAAATTGTGCCACCAATGATGCTTGACTTGAAATTGAACCATTTGTTTATACATCTTCAAATTGTATAAATTTATCTTCTAGCTCCTTAAATCCAGAGGCTTAGAATTTAGTAATGATTTTTCTAACTTGCTTCAAAGAAAATGCAATGTCCCTGATAGCAAATTGAGTGTCCCTCATATAGCAAATGAGTGTCTCTATAGGCTTAGAATGTAGCAACGATTGTCCTAACTTGCTTCAGGGAAAATTGAGTGTCACTGATACCAAATTGAGTGTCCCTAATAACATTGAGTATCCTTGGTAGCATAAATATAGTGTCTTTGATATAACATTGAGTGTCCCTGATAACCCTTAAAGCATTAAATTTCTTTGCCATATTTCAATTATCTTCTATCTAATTGATAGTAATAGATAATCACCAACAATGTAAGATATGAACTTACATCACTGATCTACCATAATAAATCTATCCTTGTTGGGGGTGTGTCAACAAGTTGTCCTATTTTAAGATCCTAATGGAGTAGTGGTATTAGAATAATGGCATGTTAATGAGGAACCAATTGCTCTTGACAAAGCAAACATAGAAGATGTCTGTAAGTGCTCCTCTTGACATGATGTTGGGTTGTTCTCTTGCATGGTTTCTTTGCCTTTTTGTTATTATAGTAGCTCATCTTGATTCGTGTTGTATTATAGCTAACGAGGATCCAAGGTGTGATGGTATCATTGATAGGGGCCCCAATAAAGTTTTGCACAATAAACTTGTTTTTTCACTCAAAAATGTCAAAGAAGGAAAAAACCTACTAGTTTAGCAAAAACCCCTTGGCCTTTTTGAAATTGAAGGTAGTCATATAAAGAAGCAAAGTATTGTCACTCTAAGTGTATTGGCATAGATCTGGGTGGGCTTATCTCTTGGTACTTGTAGGTATTACAAAGGTTCTATTTAATCATTATGGTGATCCTTCTCTAATAAATTTTCATTTCCCTAGAGAGTCCCAAAATTGATGGTTTGTGAAGCTTGTGTCCCGATTGCCTCAAACCATGAGTGGCTACTCCATCATTATCAATTGAGGGGGGTTTCCTCTCGTTAGGCCCCTACCACCTCCACCAAAATGGTGGCTCCCATCAGTGCTTGAGGATATCCCTTGAAACTTGAACCAAATACAAATAAAATTTAAAAATCAAAGCAAGTAGATACCACACTAGTGATCATCAAGGTCATACAAAGCTCCCATGCCTTGAAGGTTTTCTCTAACTGATTCACATCCAGCATCTTATACATTGATGTCATCCTCATGAAGACGTAGCATCACCTCAACAAACCCAACCATGTTTTTGTCATTATCTTGCGCAATACTCTTTGTCCACTTGAAATGCATGCATCCAAGGTTGCACCATAATAAAGAATCAAGGAGGAAACAACACAACAAAGAATCAAGGAGAAAACAACTCTCTTGGCACTTTTTGTAATCTCATAGCTCCTCTCTTGCTTTTAGATTCGATTGCATGTGTGACTCGAAAGCCTTAAAAAAGATTTTATACCTATCTCGTTGACAATATCTTTCAAGATAGTCATGGAGAGATTCCATGCCATGAGTAGACAAGGAAAGATGCAGCTTGCCAAGCCATAACCAACATTTGGTTTGCATCTCTCTCTAAATCATAAATTCGTGTTTCTTTTGTGATCCATAATCAATTACCTTTATCTGAGGATGGTATCCCATAATTGTCACAAATAGCATGTACCCCTATAAGTTTCACCAAGCACTGCACTCTAATGTCATTTGGAATGCATGCATTCCTAACTTCTCAAACCCAACTTTATATCCACTCCCTTCTAAGTCATGGCTAGTTACTAGTCAAAACCAATCATCACCTAGCTTTGGATTGACAATGCCTAGCAATTTGGTCATCTTGGCCTCCCATCTTCTCCTTACAAAGGACTTTGGATTTGTCGACCTTTCCTATTGAAATACAAAAATAATTCAATAATAAAACAAACTGATGCATGAAAAGGTAAATGGTAAGAAAAAGAAAACCAAGAAATACCTTAGTCTTTGATGTCTCCCCATTTGATACCTTGATTCACTCATGCTCCACTTCTTGATCTATAGTGGACTGCACATGATAAATATGCTACAGTATTCAATCTTACTCCATAAGGACACAAGGAACAAAAAACTACTTGCTTTTGAGTAGAGGTGACCTAAAACAACATGTTTGCCACTAGAAACCTACCATGGCTCTTCTTTTTCATGGTGTTTTTGTCTCTCTCTTTTCCTTTCCTTGTTCATAGCCTCAACGTCATCGTATCATAACTTTCTCATAAATATTTCATATCACATTCATAGAGCTTGCGGATAGAATATAAATTGTCTTTCAAGGCTGTTTTCAATACCCCAACATCATCCAACCTACATATTCACACAAATTCCAATTGAACCCCTTCCAACATCATAAATTTCATAAACATCAAGTGGAACCCCTTTGAAACCAAATAATGTGGCACGCCATCATGTCAACAAAAGAAGCTCTCACCAATATGTGCATGCTCTCAACATAAAAAATTTTCTCATCAATCTCTTTTTTCCAACCCACCACTCTATGGATTCCATCCCAACATGTAAAAATCATTTCTATTCGTGTCATTCCACTCCTCATTCTTCTCTAGTTCATTCTCAAATTCACCACTAATTTCCCTCCAAATGGGATCCCATGAAGCATTGTCCTTATCTATCACTAGTATTGAGCTATCTTCCATTGTATTCATAGCCACAATGAAACTCCCTTTCTCCTAAATATATCCATCTCTCCTCATAGTAAATCCAAGCTCCCTTGATTATTTTACAATGGTTCTAATATGTGGATTTGTAATGATTCTAAATAGAGGAACCTTAGGTGGAGGACTATTTCTCACAACTCGAATCTTCTCTAATGTAAAATCTCTTTTGAAAACTCTATTGGAAGTGCTAGATCATCATCATCCTTATTTTCTAAACTCGTGGCTAGCTTCATAGCTTCAACACATTTGGTAGTTGCTATGGTGTTTGGCTCTAATGAACTTGTCATAGTGATAGCAATATTTGGAATAAGCTCATCATGCTCTATCTTTGAAACATGCTCGTCCTCAGCATGCATTTCCAAATCAGCCATCCCACAATGAGAATTTTTATTTGCGCTTCTTTGAGAGGAAGGTGTATAAGGCCACAGTAAGGAAAGAAAAGGCATTCAAACCACAAGACAATAGTGATGACTAAAAGGAATATAAAGAAAGATTAACAAATCTGCATAGCGACTTGATCACCATGTAGCAAACAACAAAGCTTCCCACCTCAAGCATACAACATAGCGACTTGAACTTGTTGGATAGCAATGACATACACAAGCGAGGAACAAGCTTAGGCAAGTTGGAGAGAGCAACAACTACGAGTAATCCAACATGTTCATCATAGCCATCAAATGTTGAAAGGGATCCTCCAACCATTGTAGGGGGTCCTTCTTGCATTTATAAAATGGGTTTACCCCCTTTACAAACTAGGTTTTCAGCCTATCTATCTTTCATTGGGGTATTGAGACTACCCAAGCCCATTTTGATAGTATTGGTACAAGGACCCCTCAATTGGGGAATCAAGGAACATGCATGCCTACATCACGTAGAAATAATGTTATTTTGCTGAGAGTGGAAGGAAGAGCATGAGGCACCATCAATTATAGAGAGTATTCAAAACCAAGACTTGGATATTTGCTCGATACATACTTGGCCGATTGATTTTACATTCTAGTTATCCATTGAGTATGATGGACAACACTGACATGCAAGATGCATGGAATTGCATTGCGCGTATGAATCAAGTTTCAAGCTTCCTACTTGTAATGCTTTGTTGACATCTATATTGGACAAATCATATTCCAAGGAAAGAGCACATCAACCATAGTATTTTTTTGCTCTTGAATAGCACAAGATGCATTGTTGTTTTTTATGGATGGACAAATATTAAAAATTGCCCATTACTGAATGTGACACTTTATCACTGGGAGGAGGGGCTTTTCATAAGTCCACTGATTCAAAAAATGAAAGAAAATATGGGTTTTATATAGGAGGTATACCATAAGTGAGATAGGCTCACACAGAGTTATGTAGATCATCATAGACAATTCTAACAGTTGTAAAACATGGTTTAAGGAAATTGTACATGATCTTGTGAAATTGGTAAGTTTGTACAATCACATAAATGGCTTGAGACAATACATAGTTCAAGCTTTTAGCCCACAATGTTACAATTGCATATAACAACAAGGCCCCTTTTTACACATTATAGGCATTGATAAAAAATGAGACTTTTTTGATTGACACATTCCATTGTGATGTATTTCAAAGATGGATGTCTGAGCTTGGGAAAAGAATGATTAGAGATGATTGTGATGATGTGAAAGAAATGATAGCATCATTAGCATTATGGAAGTCTTTTGAGGATTGTCATCATTGCTCTAAGAGCTCTGGACTCAAAGGCCCCAACCATTGAAAAGCTTTGATGCATTTTAGAGGATAGAAATGTATTGATGCCACTAGATGAACAAAATGCCAAAAGTCCCTTCAATGCACCAAAAAGCAAGGACGTGGAATTTCACTAGAAAGCTCATGGCCCACTGGATAGTATTCGGTACCTCCTTGATTTAGAGTGGTGGAACATGAATCTTTGAAGAGGTTCCTAGAGTCATGAATGACTTCCTTAAGTTAGTGGAGCCTTTTGTCCACAAGATGCTACATTTACTAAGCGTTGTAATGAGTTAGCTAAGTATCGATGCAAGGAAGGTTTACGTACATTTGCTAAAGTGCAAGCATTAGCCACAACCACACCTTTATGGAAATAGTGGATGGTGTTAGTTGTAAACTCCTACATCCACTTTGGCTTGAGGATTTTAGCACAATCATGCTGCAACTCAAGTGCTGAAAGGAGGAGATGCAGGATACAAAGAAAAAGTCCCAAAATGGGCAAACGATGTCGTTCCCAATTCCACCACTTGTGAAGAGATTCCTTCCATCATTGAAACCATCATAACAATCCAAACAAATGAGGAGCAAGAGTTGAGGATGATGAGAAAGGGGATGACAAGGAACACTGTGTTAGCCTTACAAACCATAGAAATGATGAGAAAGATGATGGTGAATCTGATGGATAAAATCTTGATGATTTTTGAAGGTAGAATAAAATTTGGCCTCTTTTGACAATTGAGATAAATTTTTAGAAAGTTGAATTTATTTTTTGGCCTTTTTGGCTCATTTGTTTTGAAAGTTGACACTTTAGAAATTGCTTTTCCCAACAAAAAAATTTGTTGAATTCCATGGTTGAAGATAGATTTTTAATGTAGCATGTCATGTAATGCCAAATTGATTGTACGATCCTCCTTTGAAGTTGTACACATTATCACTAGAGCCAATACTCTAAATCAAGCAACAAACCTGATTTTGATATTTTCAAGCCACAAGGATTACTCTAGCAATGATGTGCACTAGTTCAATGTTAGAGTTGGAAAATGGTTTTGGTTGATCAACGTTTATTGTTGGGGTCGCTTCGATGCATTTAGGGTTTAGGATTTCTTCAGTGTGTTGAGCAAATGCTAATTTGGGATGCTTCAATGGGTTGTGTGAGTGCACAATTATGTATTATCAAGTATGCAATTAATAATTTAATAGGTAAAACACACCTTCAGAATGCAAGAAAACATTGGGAACATAGGATGAATTTGTGATTAAACAATTAAACATTAAAAGCTAAAGATGCACAACTTGCTCCATAAAAAAAGATGTATATATATATATATATATATATATATATATATATATATATATATATATATATATATATATATATATATATATATATATATATATATATATATATATATATATATATATATATATATATATTCATTAGAAGAACATGTTTTCTTGCATGACTGCATGAATCTTTAACATCCAAGAATCAAAACTACATCATGGCACTATCAATTTAGGATTCAACCTAGTGCATTAGATTCCCGTTTCATGATACTTACAAGCTCATTGTTTTGGGAATCTACTTCTACCTAGTTTCCTCTACAGCCTTGGTCCTATCAATGTTCTTTATTGTGCCCTGCATCTCTCTCTTAAACATGAGGTTTATCTACTCTAGTAGTTGCTCTTAGTTAACTAGTATGCATGAGGTCTTTATTAACATAGGATTGCGTGTTGAGCCAATAAAACATTGACTTGACACCATCTTACCAAAAACTTATGCATGTAAATATTTGTGAATTGCATGCTATGTTTGCATATGGTAAGCCACAAGATCCCCATATTAGTGCAACTTGTTGAGTAGAGATGCCTATTGACTAGACATCCTCCATGATGACAGCTAACATACCCTATGCATGCATCTGCATTCATTAGACAAGTTATTTCTTACACACAATGACACATACACATGATCTTATGCATGCATGACCTATAAAACATGCATGAATGAATTACAAATGCAACAATGCATGCAGATACGTCTCAATGAATGTGAAAAATTCATGCATCCAACATAATGCATAATGCATTTTATACATGCAACCAAATTAAAGAAAGGCAAGAAAATGTCCCTTCGGGAGGTTCCAATTGCTTGCACTTAAGAAGAGTCCCATCTAGCCTATTGCCTTTGGGCATAAAAACAAAGGACTGGCTAGGCCCTGGGGTGGGCTTGGATTTTAGAATTAGATCACCTCTAAAAACCTAAGCAGAAGAAAAGGAGCTGTGGGGTCCTTGTGCCAAGAATATTCCATTTAACAAACAGTAGTACTATAATCATCAACGATAACATGAATAATATTGAGAGTGTTATTTGCGTCGTGTACCATTAGTACTTACAATTTTATTGGAAATAATAGGACATTTACCATTGATTTTCAATATAGCTTTAGCACTTCAAAACCTTGTATCGATGGTAGCAGACATAGTTCCAGCTATAGTTTGCTAGTTTCCAAGATTTTAAACCAAGAATGTTTATCCAATGGGATTTCATCCCCATCATTTCATAAAAATGATGTCTAAATCATGTAAAAATGCACATGATTATTTGAGTATTAAGCTCTTGCCATGGACTATAGATAGGTTTTCATTATCAATAAAAAACGTGACATTGAGCTTAGATTTACAAGGGGTTGTTCTAAAAAATGGGTGTTCCCCTAGGACAATAATTTTCTAAACTTTGAGGTAGGTTTCATGCCTCGTGTTGAAGAAATAAAGAGAGAGAGAGAGAGAGAGAGAGAGGGTTTCATGCCTCGTGTTGAAGAAATAAAGAGAGAGAGAGAGAGAGAGAGAGAGAGAAGGAAGAGATGGGCATCACAACACAAGAGTTCATGTACAAGATTAATGTGGGCTATAACATATAAAATAAAAAACCAAAGAGGGTGGAGACACCCTGTAGAACCTTTTTTGGGTTTTTTGGCACAATGTCCTCATTGTTTGTTCCTTTCACTTCCACTTTCTATGGTGTCTCCTCCATTTTTGCCCAAAGCTTTATTGATTGGCACTTTGTAGGTAGTCCTTGTTAAAATGGGGAATGTTTTATAGAAGCCACGAAGAATTGGGAATGCTTTATAGAAAATTTTATGAACCATCTCTCTCACCTCATCTTTTAATTTGAGTGAAGTCAAAGGGTCTATAGCAAGGTCCATAAGGACACATGCTTCAGAGTTACTCCTAGGATTCATAAACTTTTTGGCCTCCAAACTAGAAGCTATCCTAAAGGCAAACATACTATCTTGGTTTGTGGTGGGAAGAGTGCAAGAGACAAATTCAATAATTCCACTCAAATGGGTGCTCTTGATGGAAGATGAATATTCAAGGAAAGAGAGGGATCCCATGATTGTAAATAAAGGGGCTAGTTTCGAATAGTCTAGGTCCCATTCTTGACCATAATGCTCACCATATAAGCTTCTTGAAAGAGCAAAACTAGGTAGTGACTATGCAAGAATCTAATACTCAAAACCAAAAGAACTTTCTTGAGCCATATGCTTATTACCCAACCTTTTAGGCAAATTTAAAAGGGGCTTCGGACCATGCATGTATCTTATGACTGTATTGGCACAAATCCACTTTGTCATCTCATTTAGTAAACTAGTGTGAACTTTTATTGATAGGGTCTTACTTGAAAGTTCTTCCCCATTATTATGAATTGAGCTATCCTTTGTTTTGTCAGCTCTATTTCCTCCCGTAGAACATTCACCCTTTTTGGGTGTGGAAAATAGCTTCCTTGCTTTTGAAACAGCATTAAGCACTTACCGTGGCAAAACTTTTGGCTTCTGGGGGTTTTGAAATCCTCCTCATATTGCCTTGGACTACATTGGCATACAATGGTTTGCCCGACAAATTGTGCATGGGCTAGTCCCTTGCACCATCTTTCAACTTCTATTGCACACTAGCTTGTTGTACTCCTTGAATTCCCTTTTGGATGGTACCTCCTTGGAGTTGTTGTACCCTTGTTGGATATCTTGATGGTTTTTTTGAGATATTCCTCCTTGATCTCTTGTTGGAATCCTTCCTTTCTTAGCCAAGCAATCTCTTTGAGAAATGAATGCTTTTTTACACCATGGACCATTTAGCTATGAAAGGAAGCATTGAATAGAGTCAGCTTCTTGTGCCCCATGCAAGGGGTCCTTCCAATGCCTCATTTTCTTCAAAACTACTATTACTCACAACTATATTTTTAAATCAAGAGATGAAGTGGCAATAGGCTGCTATTTGAAAATTCACTAGATTATGTTAGCTTAATATTGAAGATGGGACTTGTAGCCAAGGTTGCCAAGGTGTTTAATTTCCTTCCTAGTGGAGACTATGCTATAGTAGATCATATGTTGTTGAAGCTTTAAAATCTCTCAGTAATTGCCCCAATTTTCCTAGAATCTTGGGCCTTCCATGCTTAGCTCCCGTCTTCTTTCTCAATGTAGGATTAATGCATTAAATGGAGTTCACTTAATCCTTATCGACCAAGTCTTAAGGTGTGAAAAACTTTTCAAGATGATAGTTTTGGACCTATCTAGATGTCCCTCTCCAAGGGCATTTACACCCACAATAAGCGATGATGAAGTTCAAGGAGGATGATACTTACTATACAAAAAATGTTATAAACCTATACTATTCATATATCAAGTATGCTTGCAAACATGAAAATGCTCACTATATTTATGGACCAATTGAGATTTAGTCTTTAGTAATGTTTAACAGAACATTGCTGTGTTTTCAAGTGGATCCCATCACATCTAGTCCCAATATGAAAAGGACCTTCCATAAGACTAAGTCAAATCATAATATTTTTTTCACTTTTTATTCATCAATGGCCCCTCTCCCTCTTTTCTCCTAAAAGAATTTAATAGGTGGCAAATTTGATAAGATGTTTGGCAATATCTAATTGGATTGGAAATATAATCCTAATCTTGAGCACTTCCTTTATGAACCATTTGTAATATTTTGTGATACCGTTGATCATGAATGCTTTTGTAATTATAAAAAACACAAAGGCGTTTCGTTCACATGGCTCATGAATGCTTTTGTAATTATTAAAAGCACAAAGGCTTTTGGTTCACATGGCTTAGATGTAAGCACTTTTGATTTGAAGATTGTTTATAACCAAGTTTAAGAGGACACATCCCATGTAATTCTTTGTATGTTAGTGCATCCTTATTTGAGTTTATGGGTATTGTTCTACTGTTCTCCATACATCTAACATACAAAAGCAAATGATGACACAATTGGATAGAAGGCTTACATAAGGTAAGGTTAACTCTCGTAAGAAGTTATTTTTTTAGAATCACATCACTCATGGGTGGATAATAATATGTACTCACAAATTAAGGCCATCATAGACACATTCTATATCTTTAGTTTGTATAAATATAGCAATTTCCTTGCTTTCCTATGTAAGAGAGCACTTAGCCTAGCCCTAGAAAGAGCCAATAAGACTAAATTTGATTTCCTTGATATGATTCCAACAACAGCCCTTGACCCTGTCATACTCAAACTTCATGAACTTGAAATTAATCCATATTATAGAAAACTTTGCTTCTGCTTCCCTCTCTATGAAAGATACCTTTAAATAGATTACACCTACTTCCAAATGTGTTTTTTTAAAGATCACTACTTTGATTTGAATGTTCTTGAATGCAAATATTGAATATTTATCCCAATATAAGGCTATCCTCTCTTTCCTTGGTGTTCATACCTTTGACCTTTGGATATGTAGATCCTCCATGAATTTTCCCATTAGTATTCCCAAAGACATAACACACATCTTTGCAACCAATATAATCCTCTCATAATCTTATGAAAACATTCCATTTAAAGGACCTAATAGTCTTCTTGAGAATGTTTCATATATTTGAAGGATCATCATCTTGAGGATGCTTCCTCTAGTGATAGATTGGTCTTCCCAGTCCAAAAAGGTTTCAATACAACTCACGTCCAAAAATGGCAAAGCCTTGTGGTGCAAGAAGTCAACCAAAGTCTAGGGAGAAAGTCCCTTTTGAGGTCTTAATTAAGCTTTATCAAAGCTAAAAGCAGTGGATCTCATTCCCCAAATATGAATGTGATCCTAGGACAGGTCAGCCTCATATCCTTTCCTTATGGCAAGTGATATCCTCAAACTTCTTCATCTTATTTCATCTAGCGGCTTCTCCAAATCTGCATGTCTATGTAAATGTATCAATCTATATTAAGACTAATGCATCCCCTATAATTTCTTGGACTAAGGATGTCCTAATTCTTTTAATAAACTCAAGCAAGCATCCTTTGGTAATTGTGAGCTAGATGAACAACACCTTCTCCTTTACATCCTATTAGTCAAGGGAGAAATTATCTCTTCCTACATCCATTACAAGAAGAAACAAACTGGTTTTTTGTATAAATCGTCTCTTCCTATAAGAAGGAACTTTTTGTATGAAGTGGATTCAATTCTTTTACCTTAAATAGAAGAATACTATGACTTGCTTAATGAATGAATAGTTACCAAGATTTATAATGAATTGATCCCTTAAAGATTTTGTTTGAGTAATATAAGATTGCGAATCTTTAGTTTTCTATAGTTTCTGGATAATGTTAGGAATGGAAGAAGAATTCGTATCCACAAAGCAAGAATGTTTGGCTATAATGAGCTTGATTATGTTAGGAATGGAAGAAGAATTCCTACCCAGAAAGCAAGAATGTTTGGCTATAATGAGCTTGATGTATGGGAGCCTATAGTGTCCAAGTAATTGACGGGTTAATACTAGTAATTTTATTTAATAAGGCTATTGGGGCATGCTCCCTCTTTGAGCCTATGTATGGATACTTTTGCATTTAATCTAGTATATCGCATATGAGAAGTCAACAAGACTTATACTAAAATGGTCCTAGGTTTGTATGAACGATTATTATTCTAACTCTAGCATCTTTTATAATGTTGAATTCGATTAGGAATGGAATACGAATTTTGCACTTTGAGGCATGGACCATGATATTTGAGGTTGATTTTATCACCAAAATAAGAATGTTTACCTATACTAAATGTAAGTTATGGCAGCTTGCACTACCCCTTAAACTAAGGGGTGATTCTTAAAATTTTTGGTTGATAAAGCTACTAGGGTATGTTGCTTGCCTTGATTTCTTATATTCATATTTTTGCACTTGATCTTGAACACGATGATTGAGAAGTTGGTAGACGTATGCTAAAATGGTCCTTTGGACATTTTTTTTGAACATATTAACATTTTGAAGCTAGAATCTTTTGTGCTTGTTGGATTTTATTAGGATTTTAATAACAATTTCTTATTTGATCATAAAATGATGTTTGAAAAACTAATATTGTTTATATGTATAGGGTGTAGACCCTTTTAAATCTTGTATTATAGGGAGCCTACAAAATGTAGTAATACTTTGGACTACATTTGGCTAATGATGATTGGGACTATTAGGTTAAGGGTGGTTTGGAGTAGATAGGATGGCTTGGGACTATCAGGTTAAGGATGGTTTGAAGTAGATAGTATAGTAACTTAGTAGGGAACATACACATTGGTGAGGTCATCATGAGATGAAAAATATATTATAATTGATGAACTTGCTAGCTGGCTTTTTGAATGATCTATCTAAGCTACCATTTGGCATGATGTTTTGAAAGACTTGGGTTATGATGATCCCTTATCTACCCCATTTCTAGGATCCCAAGTGGTTATGATTGTTTAATAGAAGTTTGGTGCAAGGTGCAATGCAAGTCTCCTTTAATTATTGGTATAGATTGCTTGTTCTAGGCTAGAGACAGAAGAGTGGTTCTAGGAAACTAGGATAGCATGGATGAAATTGAGGTTAACTGGTCAAAGGTCTTTGGAGATGAAAATCAATGAGGATGATTTTATGGTTACAAAAACTTGTGGAGAGGAGGAAGAGCTACCCCAATTTGATACTACAGGTGAAAATGACTTCTTAGTTTAGGGAAAAGCTCTTGCCATTCTTCAAAACAGGAGAAGACTCTCCTACTCAAAGAGATAGCTTCGCAGATGAAAAGACCAAACCCAAGGGCTAAAAAGCGTCAAAAGAAAATGGTAACTAATCTCCTTTCTTGAATTCAACTTACTTGAGTAGGGGTGAGGAGTAAGCTAATTGGCTCAGAGCTAATGCTCTTTTGCCTACTTTTTTGGTTTGATAGGAAGTTGAAGGCACTAACTAGATCCTTGAGACTAGATAAAGAACAATTGATAGAAGGAGATTATGGTTCTACTCTAAGCATGAAGAAGCAAGCGGTGGGACTGCTATTGGTGTCCTTTATAATTTCAAAGATGGAGGCATTCAAGAGCTTCAAGATACCCAACAAAGAAGGGTTTCCCTACAATGTCATATGAAAGGAGTACAATTTACTTCTATCTCTATGTATGCCGCCAGGTTCCCAAAGTAGGGTTGTCACATGGGAATCTCTTTGTAGGATTAGGGGAAATGCTATGCTATTAGGAGACTTCAATATGGTTGAAGATAGAGCAAACAAGTGGCTTGACAAAGTATCTATCATTAGGGGGAATGAATTACATGCATGGGAGAATGTCAAAGAATCTCTTCAGCTGGTAGACTCATTGAATGCAAGGAAGTTCACATGGAGAAATAGTCAAACTAGTAATAATAGAAGAGAGGAAAGATTGGACCAAATTTATCTATCTCAAGATCTGATCGACAAAACAATTAGCTATGGTGGAAAGATTTTCTCTTCTCTTTGTTAGGTCACAAACTATTGTATTTGATTTTTGATTTTGGGTCAGGAAAAAAGTCATCCTCTCTGTTCAAGGCTACCCCCAAGCTATTCCAAATAGAGAGTGTGCAAGCTTAGGTTACTCTAATTCTTGGCAAATTGTAGTGGAATGCATTCAAATAATTGTTAAAGAAGCCAGGAAACCTAGAGCCAGAATATAGGTAAGAAGAACTAACCACATTCAAAATGTTATTTCTAATCTAGAATAGTTGGCTAGATAGGGAGATATTGGATCACAAGAGGAACTCTTACCAAAAAGGATATCAAGAGATAAGAGCAAATTAGGATGAATGCTCAAGTTTTGACACCATAAGAGCAAATTAGGATGAATGCTCAAGTTTTAACACCATTAGAGATAAGAACAAATTAGAGGAGAATTTTTTGTCAAATTTTGACACCATTGTACAAAACATATGATTATAATATAATCAAATTTTCTTTGCCCAAAAAACAAATTAGGATGAATGAGATTAAAGTTAATTTCAGAGATTGGTGGGCTAGGAAGGTGGATAGACCCATAAGAGAGACTTTCAAGCTGATCAAGAGAAAAAGAGCAAATGAAGAAATTCCCCTTCTTAAGAATGAGTGACTCATCCTTGGCCTCTGGGTGTGAGGAGAATATGGAGATAATCCAACAACACTTTCAGGATCTCTTATCTTGTTTTGTTTCTCTTTTGTTGTTCCTAATGCAAAATGCTCAGAGAAACAATTCTGTCTTAAAAGGTGAGGAAAAGAAAGTCCACAATTCTGATAAGTTTTTCTTAGAAATCCATTTAACCCTAAAAGAGTTAAAAGAGGTTGTGGATGTTATGGGTGATGGCAAGACTCCTAATGAATATGGTCTCCACCTTGAATCTTGATCAAATCAAACCATCTTGAACCTTACAATTCTAAAGACAATACATTATAGCAGTCCTTATGGAAAGACTTTGAAAGACAATACATTATAGCAATCCTTATGGAAAGACTTTGAAGATATTAAATGTTAAATTACCTTTTTGGCAAGGGAGCTTTTATGGCATTAGACTTTATCTAGGTTCTTACAATTTTCCCAAACAAGCCCCTCAAGAAAGTGATTTTGCTAGAGACAACATTCTTTTTAAGAAGGGGATACAGAGTTAAGGTCAGTTATGGGAAAAAGGAAATATTAGGTGGAAGCCTTGGGCCAAAAATTAGAAGGGAATTTGCCCTTCAAAATCAAGACTTTGATCTAATTTTAAATAGACTGTCTCTTTGGTATGGGGACATTTAATGGAAAGGGAGTTCCTCTTTAGCTTTGAGAAAAGAATTTGGCTTGGTTTGGATCCACTATGCTGTTCCCCATTACTACACCCTCTTCCAATTGTGAGGAGATTTTCAAGGTCTTAAAATTTCTCATATCGGCAGCAATGAAAGTGTTTTTCCCAATCAGTGACACCTCATCAAATACCAACATGTTTCACATTCTCAGAAAGGGATGAAAGAGTTTGTAATGTCTGTGCTGATAGGCAAGTGTCGTTTGATTTCATCAACGGTAGATGCCACATGGACTGTCTAGTGGTGCTTCCTATGTTGTAGGCCGCTTTCTATGTGTAAGCTAGTAATAGTGCTCTTGGTAGTTGAATGTCATCTTTGTCATGATGGGTGTAGTTGTCATAGTAGTGCTTTAACTATAAGCATTAGCACAAATGTTTTCCATGTTCTCGCGTTACTAGACATAAACAAGTTCAAGTGAAGACCTGGGTCCCAAGCATTTCTTAAGCAAAATGTCTTCTAAGATGATGCAATGGTTATTGTTTAGTTTTCGTAGCTCGCGATGGTATATGTAGCTTGGCATGATATCACATGTGACTTTCCCATCTTGGTGGCCCTGTTGTCTTCTTTGCGCAATGTTTAAGTTTTTCCCAAGATTGAGTGTGTCCATCTCACCATCTAGTCTGAGGACTAAGTACTAAGTTCATGTTCTGTCTGTGTTGTTGTGGGCAGTGTTACCTTATTGAATTGCAGTCCATTGATCTTGATTATGTCCTTTGATACCATGTATACATCATGCCACATGGGGGTTTCTTCAATTAAGGAATGCTCGTGCTCGATAAAAGGAAGATGGAGTAAGCAGAGCTCTCTATAGTGGGTTTTAGGGTCCTTGAATCTGTTGTAGTTGTTGAAACGTATATGTTTTTTTAACGCCTCTTTGTTGAAGTTCTTGAGCATGTGTACTTTGAGACGTATGATGCTAGAATGATCTCATGTAGTTCTCTGCTCCGTTTACAGTAGTCTGCAATGTGATCATATAAGAATATGTCTGTACTGTGTGGGTCCATATGTTGGAGATGGTTGCGATGTTTTAGTAGCAAAGTTTGTTCTTCTGGTGAGCTTGTGTTTATGTACGTGAATTCTTGTGTGCTACTTGTGAGGGGTAGTGATAGCACTAGGTAGACTGCTTGTTGAGCACTAATGTACTGTGTGTTCAGAATCACATTCCCCACCTGTCGAACTCGCTCAATCACTGGCGCACCTGCTTGCATGCACAACGTAAGTGCCTTGTTCACCACTTTTGTAGTGGCCTTGTCCATTTTTGTCATGTATGATGTGAAGTATGCAACAGCCCCATGTGGGTTAAGGACAAATTGGAGATATGTGTTAGCTTTCACATCTTGGATATGGTCGAGTTGAAGTCATTTGTATATATGTCCTTGGGCTCCCTTCTTAGTAGTATTGTTGGTTGCAAAACTCTTGCATGCAAAGTGAAAATGTAATGTTCCTCACTTAGGCCCACTTTGGATAGGAATGTGTCAAAGTTCAAATCTATTGTTCCTGGGTCTTGATCGACTTTTGTCTATGTGTTTTGAGTGTTGCTTCAACAAGTGGGCTCTCATATTATCTTGTATTGGAACGATTATTGTTGTTTTTCGCAGTGGTGGTTGGGGGCTTGTTCTTCATGTTGGCACATAATGGGATGCTTATTTGAGTCTACATGGTGAATGAAGTCCTACGTATTGGTTTGTCTGCTTGACTTGTGGGAGGCCTTTATTCTATAGACTTTTCTTTCTCTCTCTTTAGTGGTGTCTTTTTTTGAGTGGACATTGTTGTTTATAGGTGCTCGCTGCCTCCCTTGCAGCATCCATGGTTGTTTCATGACTATATCATGAAGCAACTGCCCATCCTCAATGTTCCAAGCTTTGTACTTGCATTTCTTTTGCAAGGGAATTAGTGGAGCTATAATGTTAGGCATGTTTGTGCAATCAAGTAGCAGAACGCGTCTTTGATCTGAGTCATTGGAACCCACCTCAAACTCTTTCATAATGTTGAAAGCATAAAATTGTATGACGTTGAAGTTATCCCCAAACTCAGTGGAGATTTCTTAGATGTTATTGCTAGTTGATGATACCAAGGTGTTTTGGTGTGTTGTTGGAATGTGTGATGCTAGCATGCAACCAATCAAGAATCGTTTCATATGTTTTGTCTATGCAAAATAC
Source organism: Dipteris shenzhenensis (assembly GCF_047967505.1). Lineage (NCBI taxonomy): Eukaryota > Viridiplantae > Streptophyta > Polypodiopsida > Gleicheniales > Dipteridaceae > Dipteris > Dipteris shenzhenensis. Next base: position 5,817,204 of record NC_141626.1, read on the forward strand.
TTTCAAGCAACAAATAATGATAGAATGTTATGGGTGTGCCGTAAACAATTCATTTAGCTTCTCTTTGCAACAAGAGTCCAAGCTCTTATTTCCATAGTCCACTGGTATGATTTCATTCATGAGTAGAGTTATATATAGTGGAATGCCCTTGAGTAGGTGGCGTTATATATAGTGGAATGCCCTTGAGTAGGTGGCTCCGAATCCATGATTATCTGCCTGATTATCTCCATCACTAACACCCCCAAGTCCTCCATTAACTTGACCACCAAGTCCCTAACTTATCTCAATCACACCAACATAGGTGACACCTAACTGATGAGTCACTTGACACACCTACCATGGTGCTCACTAGCACTCACACCATGTCCTACACAAGCACTAGCACACTGGCACATACACACCACATGACCATGTCCATAAGTGTGTCCCCTAAACATCAATTTATCCAACATACCCCCCCATAAATTGATGACCTTCTACCCTGGCAGTAGACAATGGGATACTAGATGGTTTTCATGCTCCCGACCTTGTATCTAGATTGATATCTCAAAGTCCTCACATAGAAATATAAGTCCAGCCAAGCATGGGATCTTCACAATACACTGGGTGCAAATCTGCTCTATTCAGTCCTTCAAGAATGTTCGCCAAAATTGTAAAGTCAAAGAATCCAAATCCATCTTTGCTTGCATGTATGAGACATTTGTCAGTGTGTACATCACAATGCTATCCTCGTAGTACTCTTGAGTTAGTCATGAGAACACATTCTTGCACTCGGCTACAAAGTACAGCTACAAGCACAAATAGAAGTAAGCAATTCCAAGATAGAGTTCCGAGCAATTGTGTTTTGAAAATGTATGCAAGTGAAACGGTACTCACTGTGGCACGATCCTCATTGTAAGGACCATCACCAATTGTAATACAATCCTCACCAACCCTTATGATCATGAATGGCATAATCCCCAGTATGATAAATGTGGTGCCTTTCCTTCCTTGGATGACTGAAGATGCCCATGGCATGTAGGATGAGATAGATGTCTTAGGAAGCATACTTAAAGTGCCATGAAAGGTTCACCCTTGATCAGGATTGTAGTGGCATCTACATGCAAAGAGAGCTTCGATGTGCTGCCTTCCCTACTCCCTTTCTTCACCCTCAATTCTGTAGAATGTGTCCACTGCTAAAGTGTCCTTGAATTGATAAACAAAACCATTAGGAACAACTAAGGTCACTGTGTCGCAATTTCGATCATTAGTGAAGTTAGCTCTAAGGCAAATTGGATAGTTGGCATCTGTGGCTTTATATGTCCCATACTTTACTAGGAGCTTCCTCTCTAAGGTAAATCAATACCGAATGTAATCACAAAGATCTCCTATGTGTAACACTGGTAGGGATTTTCAATGCCTGTCACGTGCTCATTAGCAGGAACCAATGCCTTTGAGATATAGTCCACAATTTGCAAAGAAGGCAGATTGGTAGTCCTCTCTGTTGGAGCTTGAAATGAATTTACTTCTTTAGGACTTTCTCACCTCGCTGATGAGGGCTTGCTTGCTGCAAGCCAAGATGTGCCTAGTTAAGCAACTTGTTTGCCTTCTAAACCAGCCTACCTTCTCTAATTAAGAGACATTGAAAGAAAATATGACTTTATAAGGCTGCCTCGCTTCGTGAGTATTGGCATGTTCTCTCCCTCTTTATACCGGAAAGAAGTCTCAAGCTCTTGTGTCATGATAGGTGGATAGTTTAAAAAGACTACATTTCCATATTGGGAGCTGGATGCCTTCTACTCTTTACATTAAACATATATCAAGTCAAGTATCTTTCATAATTCAAAATACTTCACAATTCTTTGTATGTGCAAAAACCAATTGACTTTCAAATGAAGAATATTAAAATATGCACCCACGGATAATGCCATTTATTTTAATAGGAGTTATTTCCCACATCACGTTCTCCATTATTGACTACAAGCATAATATTTCTTAACAACAAAAGTTGAATGAGCCTTTGGATCCATGTTGTTGACATCTATCAATGTAAGTGACTTTGTTTCACTTATGTTAAAAGAAGAGGCTCATTGCATAAACCATACTTGTAGCAGTAAGTAGATAATCTACGATTTGAGTAAAAGAAACCTACAGTCCATTCTAGCATGTAAAAGAATTAGAAGTTCATTGCAGTAGTACTACTTCTTTAGATCAAACCTATGCAACATCTTACCTTCAGCAAATGCCTTGCATGTTGCAGCTTGGAATGCTTTTCGGAGGGACTTCACTGTGCCATGTTTTTGGATAGATGCGTTCTTCATGGATTGAGGGCCCTTGTAGAGCTGGATGCAATCAATGGTACATTGGACAAAAGTTGGCCGGTCCCTTCAACAAAGTGTGCACCAACAAGCATTAGCTGTGGGCAGAACTTTGCAATGTACAAAGAGGCAAGTCTATTACACTATGCTACATAGTTTGGAAATAAAATGCACCACTTTTGTGGCTACTATATAGAAATCGTAGTACTACACATCACATGAAAATTGTTTAATTTATGACATGCTTAGACATACCAGTGTTGATATGCACCCGAGACAACACAACCACAAGAGCAACAAAAATTGCTGTAGTACTAGTTCAAAGTAGCTACTATCACGGCGTACATGTTTCTGCCATAGACATGAACCACGGACAACAAAAGCACCCTTCAATATTAGCCCATCGAAGAGAGATTGTTCGGAGAGCCTCCCTATAGTTGAAGGAACAAAATAGAATCATATTAATTTGCAAAGTGTCCTCTGCAATTTATCTGCCCTTGGAAGTTGTAGAATACTCAAGTCTAGCTTCTAAAACAGTAGAATCTATCCTTTTGGTACCTAAAACAAATAATTGTTGTGCTAAGGTGCCAAATCAAGGCTGCTCTACTGCTCCTTAGACAAAGGTAGGAGACAAAGGTAGGTCCCCCAAACGTAGACAGTAAAAGAATTGATGGATTTGATCTAGAGGGCAGCCACTTATAAAGCATACCTTCTATCAAGATATAAGAAGCGACCTCTTGTAATAGCTTTCTCCTTTGAATATGATGAAGTACTTCAGGGAGTTCTCCTTGACTAAATAAACAACACTACCAAAATACCATTCAAGCATTGCAACATCTACAAACATAAAAGCATTGGGAAAATCATATGACAAACCCTCCTCCTCATTGTTAAAGGCGAATTGGAGGGTAATGCCCCTTAGCAATAATCATAGCCTCCGTTAGCAGACGCAGTGTAAAAAAATATCATCGGAAGCAGCATCATATTTTTTAGAAGGCCGTTTTCTCCCGTGTACACAGTGACACAGCCAAGAGCAGTGATGGCCTCCTTATAGATGGTAGTGCTCTTCAAAAAAGGAGTTTCCTCAAGGTGGAGAAGGCCACCAAAAATGAGGAAGCAACACCTAGTAGAATACATGACGACCACTTCCACCAACAAAAAAAGCAAAGTGGTCATCGACAATAATATTCAATTTCTCCACGAAACGATTAACAAAGTTTACATGGGCAATGTCTATTCGTTCCAGGAGAGACACGAAGAGTTTATTGATATAAAGCTAAATAGACAGCTAGTACCACCCAGAGTCTAGACATAAGTTGAACGAATCGATTGGGGCAATGAGCATATGCAATGTGTAGAAACGTGGGGGAGCAAATTAACACTAGGTAGAAGATGCAAGCCAAATGCATCAGGCCCTTCTTTGGCATCATCACGCAAGTGCTGTTGGAAAGAGCGGGATATTTCCGCGGTAGAAGCCTCCTAGGTAGATGGGGGAATGTCCTCTAACTAAGAGGGCATTCGTGCATTGTAGAAACCATCGTTCCGAAACTCACGATTATCTTAAAATGATACTATGCACCCTTTTCGCCATAGTTTTAGGACCACACGTTAACATTGTAGATTTGAGGTTGAATAAGCGTAGAATTTCCGTTGAATGAGCGGGTTTCAGTTGCCAATGTCAAAAATTTGCCAATGTAGAATATCTCCTCTGTTCTCATGGAGTGTTCAAATGTTGAGCTTGAAAAGTCTGACATCTTGATTTCTTCATGGTGGGAATGCCCTCTAAAGTCCTAAGAGAGAGAGAGAGAGAGAGAGAGAGAGAGAGGAACGTGGTGTATGACCGTGACTCTACTAGTCCCGGTCGGTCGTTGTGTCTGTATGTGTGTGCGTGTGTATGAGAAAACCATTCCGGCCGCCTTGACGCGTTCTGGGCTTATTATATTAAACTCTACCACCCTGCTGTTTCTAAACCAGGCAACTCCCCTTCTCCTCAGTTGACCCTCCTTGTGTGTTTTTCGTTGCATCCTCTGTCACTTGCTTGCTTGGTCGCATTTGCCCTCCGTTTTCTTCCCCTGCTTGCTTTCCTGGTTGCCGACCAATTCCAGCGAAAGACGCATCTCCAGACGTCTCACTTCTTCCCTCTCTTTGAACACTGTTCTCTTGGGCCCCTGCCCTGGGCCTTCCCTCCCTGGCCACCTCCTCTCTTCCTTTCTTCCCTCCCTACCTCCTGTAAAATCTGCATTTTTCATCCCTTGCCGTTCTCCTTCTTCCCTTCCTGCTTGCTTTGCCCACAACCCTTCGCTTTGTCTCCTTCCTATCTTCGTTCCTTTGCCTTCTCGTCTTTCCTCCTCTCTTACGGCCTTCTGTTGCTCTCTTTGGGCTCCGGTTGAACAGTCTTCCGCAGATTACTCTCAATTATCAGGAAACTACAACTAAGCTGCTAGGGTCTCCTTACCCTCCTAAGCTCCTACTAGCTCAGTCAGACGGAAGCGTGGAACCCTTCTTAAACCTTGATCAAACGGCTCGGGGAGGAGCCGTACGAACTGCGTCATAGTTTCGGCGGGAGGTTTTCGCTTCATTAATTGGCAGCTTCAGAGTCTACGGTTATTACGATCAAGCTGCAGATGCAGAGCTGGCGATGATCTGGAGGCTTGAACCCGGTTGCGGAAGAGGATTCGAAGGTGGAATCTGAACTTGATATAACATGTGGATGTAGGCCAATGGTCTTATTGAGAAGCTTGCTGTAATGACAAAAGATCCGGTTTGGTGTCCCGTGCAACGATAGCAATTGTTAAATTCATTAATAAGGGCGTAGGATTGTTGTTGCTACTACCGTTGCTTGTCTAGATTTAGAAATCCTGCGCTGTAACATTGACCTTGGGGTCGGAAACATATCAAAGTCGTCTCTTACCATGGGCTCGTTCAGCAGTACTATGAAAACAGCGAAGAGACCTCGCATCTGTTGTGGTGGTTGTAACCGTAGATAGAGGGGCTAAGGCTAAATATTCAAATGCATACAAAACGAACTAGATTAGCATGTGACAAGCGTTTGCGGACATCCATAATGAAGATTTGAGCTGTTTTTGGACAATCAACTATCATATCCGGGTGCTAACGTGATGCTGAAACAATAGTAGTAATGGCACACGACGCTGTGCTGTATTGACAGGCAGTACCGCCTGACAGGTCGGATCTGAGGCTTGGAATCTGTACGACTGCCTGACCTTCGTGGCTGATGTTGGCTGGAGGGTTGAGGTGGTTGCTGTCCAGGTGTCCTGTGATCTTGCTGCTTCCTTCTGAATGTTTGACTGGCCTTGAGACTTCCATAGGGTTAGGTAGATGGCTATGGGCTAGAGAGAGAGAGAGAGAAAGAGAGAGAGAGAGAGACAGAGAGAGAGAGAGAGAGAACAAGGAGGCACTTTTTATAACAAAATGGCCTTGAACAATAGTAATGTGGGATGAGGGAGGGTGCCTTGGTTAGGAAACTAGGAAGTTAGATAGTGGGTAGGCCTAAAGGGTTTAATAAGTGATCGATAGTACTAACCTATCGTCCTAATTGTACTGGAGTCACGTTTTGATGCTATAGGAGCACATGTTCTCAGCTAATGGGTTTTGGTTAGGAAACTAGGAAGTTAGATAGTGGGTAGGCCTAAAGGGTTTAATAAGTGATGGATAGTATTAACCGTCCTGGGAGTGATGTTTTGGGTTTTGGTTAGGAAACTAGGAAGTTAGATAGTGGGTAGGCCTAAAGGGTTTAATAAGTGATGGATAGTATTAACCTCGTCTATCACCAGTCCAGCTATTTCATCTGATGATGGACTCTCATTAGCAACACAAACTTTCTCTTGCCCTTTGTAAGAAATCCTAGATTTACTATATTTAGAAAGGTATTAAGGAACAGAAAGGAGACTGAAATAGCAAAGAACAAGGAATAATTGTATTGCTCGAGTGTCTGTAGTGTATCTGTTGTGTGTCATCCATACAATTGGGCCTCTCTTGTATAGAGAGTGAAGAGTCACACATGAAAAGGTGTGTACTCCAAAGTGTATGTGCATGAAGAGGTGTGTACCCCTTGTGAAGGGTGTGACCCTTGATGAGAGGGTACATTACAATAGGAATGTCTCTTCAATAGAATGTCTCTTGAGAAGAATTGTGCCTCATAGGAAGTGTCCCGTCGAAAGGGCATACCCTTCCACAAGTGTCCATTCATCAAACCATCCATAAGTCTAGATATAGAGAAAGGAATACGCCACAGATCGTGACATCCCCTCCCACTCAAAAGAAGACCTTGGTGGAGATAATGAAGTGATGTAGAAAATATCACTGTAAATTTTGAAAATACTGCTGTAAAATGTCAGGGTACTGCTGCAAGGCTTCATCAGATTGCCAAGTAGCGTTGGAGTTGTCCAGATCTTGCCAAAGAACAAGGAATTCCGTGATAAGTCAATGTCGAGTCTCTCGCTATCGATGGTCCAGAATACGCTCAGGAATAAGGAGAACATAATCATCTTCAATTTCTGGGATATAATCACCTGCAGGAGGAACTGCTTCATCGCCTGGAATGTACGTCTTTAGCCAAGAAACATGAAATGTCGGATGGATTTTACCCCATGATGGTGGTAATTCCAATTTGTAACTTAAAGATGAATTTTTCTTGACGATCCGGAAAGGTCCATAGTATCTTGGTCGCAACTTAGGAAGCACAGACTTAACCGTCTTATAGCGATGTGGGGCTACAAATAATAGCACCATGTCACCAGTGTCAAATTCTAGGTGACGTCTATGTTTGTTGGCAGACCATTGATACCGCTCTTGCGCTTTTCGCATATGATCCCTGACTTGGAGTAGAATTTCCTGCATTTCTTGAACTAGTTGATCAGCTAGGGCCACTCGATGTTGAAGTATAAAATTCATTGGTACAATCGGAGTGTGTCCATAAGCTGCTTGGAATGGAGTCATGCTGATGGCACTATGGAAAGAGTTATTATAAGCAAACTCAAGGAGTGGTAGATACTCTTTCCAAGCTGCTAGGCGTGACTGAATATAATGTCGAAGCATTTCTTCCAGAACTTGGTTGACTCTTTCAGTCTGGCCATCTGATTCTGGGTGGTAGGCTGAACTGAACAGTAGAGTTGTACCCAAAGATTCGAACTGTGAAATCCAAAAGTGACTGGTAAACTTAGGATCTCTGTCGGATATGATATTCTTGGGCAATCCATGGTGTCGGAAGATGTGTTGTATGAAGAGTTTGGCTATGTCCGGAGCCTGTGCACTGCTTTTGCAAGCAACAAAGTGTGCCATTTTGGACAATCGATCAACAATTACCATAATCTGAGTGTTACCTCTGGAGGATCGTGGTAGTGTTGTAATGAAATCCATGGAAATACTTTTCCACCTTTCAGTTGGAACTGGAAGAGACTGAAGAAGTCCTGTTGGAAGTCCTCGGCTTGCTTTCATTTGTTGACAAGATAAGCAAGATGTAACCATTTTGATGACGTTGCTTTTTCATCTGAGGTCAGTAGTATGTTGCACTGAGTAACCTATAAGTCTTGTTGATGCCTGGATGGGCAGCATAAGGAACTACATGATGCCTTTTTAACAAAAGACGTCGAACATCCTTGTCATGTGGTACACAGACGCGATCTTGATAATACAGAAGGTCGTCCGTATAAGAATAGGATGAGAAAATCTTCTGTTCGGAAGTCGAAGGTTGATCTTTTGAAAGAACTTGTACTGCTGTGCCGAAGTCTTTATCATTGAAATACTTCCCTTTGAATGAATTCGGAACATCACAGATAATGTAGAGATTACCATAGCTGATGCCAGAGTTAACCTGCTGAGAGCATCTGCAACTACATTGCGTAGTCTTGGAATGTACTCAATGGTCATGTGAAAGTTGGCCAGAAACTCAACCCAGCGTGCTTGTCGAGTGTTCATGACTGGCTGAGTAAAGATATACTTTAGAGAGTGATGGTCTGTCTTGACCACAGAGTCGGCTCCCATGAGATAATGTTTCCAAGAGCGATAAGCATGTACAACGGCAAGAAACTCCTTATCATAAACCGGGTATCGGGTTTGGATATCAGAATGTTTATGGCTGTCAAAAGCAATAACTCTGCCTTCTTGCATCAAGACTGCTCTTGTAGTGATGTCGGAAGCGTCGGTCATGACCTCAAATGCAAGGTTTGGGTCAGCAATAGCCATAACTGGTGTGGTAGTGAGTTGTTGGAAACTATACTCGGTTTCGGGAAGCCACTGAAAAACTGCTGTGCTTTTCAGTAATTCGGACATAGGAGCTGCGATTTTGGAAAACTGATAGACCTTTGTATGGTAGAAGTTTGCCAATCCAAGAAAAGAGCGGACATTATGAACATTCTTAGGAGTAGGCCAGTTTCGGATTACCTCGACCTTCTTGGGATCCACAGAGATGCCTTGAGCTGAAATAACATGTCCCAAATATTCGAGTTGGGTCTTGAAGAACTCACTTTTCTCAATGTTGATGTAGAGTGAATTTGCGCGGAGAACTTAAAAAACTTGGTGAAGATGTTGTTTGTGCTCATGTAGGGATATACTGAAAACGAGGATGTCATCGCGGTAAACGATGATGAACTTATTGAGGAAAGGCCTGAAGACGTCGTTTATGAGTGTCATGAAGGTGGCCGGGGCATAGTTTAATCCCAAAGGCATGACCAAACATTCATAGTGTCCATACTTTGTTCGAAAAGCTGTCTTGTACTCATCGCCTTCTCGTATGCGAATTTGATGATAACCTGAACGAAGATCAATCTTTGAGAATTGTGTTGTGTGTAGAAGTTGATCGAAGAGGTCATCAATGCGAGGCAATGGATACTTGTTTTTGATAGTGAGCTTGTTGAGGGCTCGGTAGTGGATGCAGAGGCGCATTAACTTAATTCTTTTTTTCCACAAGTAGTACAGGACATCCGAAAGGGCTGTGACTGGGCCGAATGTGACCTTTGTCGAGTAGTTCGGTGACTTGTTGTAACGGGGGCGTGAAATTCTAAGTACTTTAATGTACTACAAGATCGTGACAACTTTGGTTTTAAAAGTTCAAGCATGGGCTTAATAATGTGTAATTAAACGTGGCATGGTGCCTAACACATAAGCATAATTAATCCCTAGGCCCAAAGGCATTCCAAGGAATTAAAAGAGTGGTTGTTGGAAAATGATGATATGGCATTTTTAATGGGCCCCCTAGAGGGCCATGTACCTTCAGTGGCCCCCCTAGAGTTCCAAGTGGCTGTAGTGTCTTCTACATGCTCCTTTGCCATTCCTGGACCTTCCTGGGTCTTCTAAACTTCACATGTGTGGTTTTCTCTCTCATCTTCTCCCTTTGTTGAGATTTTGGACTGGTTTTTCAGCCTCCTTCAGCTGAATTCCGTTTTTCTTCATAACTCCTCACCCGTTTGGATTCCTCGACTTCCGTTTGGCCCGATGGTTCCCCTCTGCCTCCCCTTCGTAGTGATATGCTTTTCCCTCCGTGCGTTTGGTAGGACGAGCAGAGCTGAGCACTTCTTTTGCTGGTCGAATTTGCAAAAGTGGCTTTTTTTGGACCTTTTTGCTTCTACCGCCTCCTGGGCCTCTCCTCTTGTAAAGCTACAGCTTTCTGTTGAATTTCCAGTGGTCCCACACGTTGGTTGACTGGTTTTTCTCAGTTTTGGAGGACTTTCCGGCGATGAAACTTCTCCAAAACCTTCTCAATGCATTCCTCTCTGGAGCACGCTTCTTTTGAGCCCAAGAACTCCCATTTCTTCGCGACAGAAGTGCTTCTTTTCGCATTTTTCAGTGGAATTCTTGCTGGTCGGCTCTTGTAAATGCTCTTTCTTCATGCTTTTGCACTCCTCTTTGGCTGAGAATGCAATTGGGCATTGGCTACTATGTCCTCTTGGCGATTGAGGACTTGGTTCGAGTTTTCAGGGCTTGGTGAGTTGTGATTTTGCTGTTGCAATTTCTTTTTGCCATAAGCTATTGGTTGGCCTTGTGTGCCGCCTCTTTCTTGGCTCACAGGTGCCCAGGCAGTGCTACATGAGTCATTCCTTGGTTGGGTACTTTGCTGATTTTATTTTGGAGCTTTGAAAAGCTTTGTGAATGCCATCTGAAAACCACTCAAAGAGAGTGCAGTTGGGGTGCAGTGTGATTGCATCTGGACAGCCAATGGAATTGCACTCGGAAAAGAGAATGCCTTTGGGTTGAGCCTACGGGTTAAGTGCACTTATGTGATGGTGTTATATGCTTGAAAGCCTTGCGAAGGCTTAGTGAATTGGGGCTGCGTGCTCAGTTGCAGGGAAGGTCTCCCAGATGCAACTTGTAATCATTTCACTGTGAAATATAAAGAAATACCGAAAGGGGCGTCACGGTGTTTGGGGCCAATCGGGTGCACTTGTCTATGTCTGTTGAGCAGGGGCATTCTAGCCTCCATCCCTTTTTCAGTGGTTTTGTTTGTGAACAAATGGGTAAATGCCAAATGGTGATCATGCAATGGTTAATGGTTGTGATATATGCTTTGTGAGCTGTAAATAAGTGCTGAAGTGATTAAAGGTTTAGTTCCACTGCCCTCTGAGTGATTAGAGGCCGGTTTCACTTGTCTTTGGATTTCTTCATTTTGAGTGTAAGAAATCCGATAAGGAGGTTTCGACGGTGGATTACTGCCGGAAATAAGTTCGATTGGGTGATCCACTGGTCGTCGAGGTGGTAACTGCTTTGGCAATTCCTGTGGAAAAATATCCAGGTAGGGCTGGAAAAAAGGTTGGTTGAGGTATGCAGGAGGATCCTTTGTTGGTGTCTCCTCTACTGCCGTAACCAACAGAAGTGAAGTCTTTACTTGACGTTTACGAACCCACTTCTTTACTTGTAGGGCAGAGGCAATTGGGGTTGAAGGAGAGTCCCTAGAACCAATTAGCTCAATAAGTTTTCCCTGGTGGACAAACTGGATAGTATGTCTGCAAAAACTGATTGATGGATCATTGTCGTAGAGCCACTGTTGTCCGAGTATGACATCGTACTGAGAAAGAGGCATGATGTCGAAGTTCAACTTGTCTGTATAATGTTGGATGCGAAAAGACAAGTTTTTAATCTTGGTGTTGCACAAGAAAGTAGTTCCATTTGTGAGTTCAATCTGATAGTCCATGAGACTAGGACTGGTGGTCAACCGAAGTTTGTCGACCATAGAACTAGCTAGGAAATTATGAGAGCAGCCACTGTCGATGAGGATAGTGACTGTTGTTCCACGAATCGATCCTTGAACACAAAGTACTTGAGTGGCCAGGGAAGGTTCGGGGTTGCTGGCAAGGCTCAGGTGGATGGTATTCGCCATTCGAACAGCTTTGCCTTTCTCGTCTTGTGCTGGGGTAGCATCTTCTGTCTTGGAAGTGCTAGGTTCCATATTGGAATTTTGCTTTGGTCGCTTGGGACAATCGAACCATTTATGATCACCTGTATAGATGGTACAAAGTCCTTTTGTGCTGGAGCTGTTCTTCTTGTCAGTGGCCGCACCTTTATGTTGGGGATGTCGGTAATGACTTTGTGAAGAAGAAGAGGCGCGATCCTTGGAGGAGTGCTTCTGTTGGAATCCAGCATATGATTTCTGAGTCTTCGAGGGATCTTGAGATTGTCGCTGACCTTGATTACCGGAGTTTTTTCGAAACTTGAGGTGATCTTGAGGGCGAGCACCTTTGGCCATAGTAGAGTTCTGTGTGCGATTAGCACTCTGCTTCCCTGTGTTTTGGAAATCTGTAATGCGCTTTGCGTAAGCAATAGCGCCAGCTGTGGTGGTGATGTTTGCTTTAAGGACATCAATGCGTAACAGGGGATTTAGGCCTGAGATGAAAGCATGAAGGCGATCATCCTCAGTTAAACCATCAATCTCCAGTACCAATGTGGTGAACTGAGAGATGTAGGAAGATAGGGAGCATGTTTGCTCCAATTGTCAGAGTTCTGATCACGCTTGGAAGTCCGCATTGGCAGGTATGAACTGCTTACGGAGCACGTGTTCAAAACGTTCCCATGTTAACACACTTTTGCCGTCCTTTAAGCGTCTTTGCCACCATAGAAAAGCTGTATCCTTGAGGAGGGAGGTTGCCAAGGCGATCTTTTTGCCTTCAGTGAGGTCAACAGTATCAAAATACATGCGCATTTTTGCGAGCCATTGGTCAACTGTTCGGCGATTGCGTTGACCAGTGTAGGCTTCCGGAAGTTTGATGTCAAGTCTTTTAGTTTTGGAAGCTTGAAGTAAACGGTAGAGGGCACGTAGTTCAGTGTTTTCTACCTCTGGTGGGAATGAATCCGCATAGTTGTCTGGTTGCGTCACGTCATCCTCTGTAGGTGTGGTACTGCAAGAATCTTGAAGTTGTTGGACTTTTTGGACCAAGTCGGAGATGCTGTCTTGAAGCTGGGAAATTTGAAGTTGCAGTAGTGTTTCGCCTTGTACGTTGACTTCAGGGGTCCTTTTTGGACTTGAGTCTTTGATCTCTGGAGAGGCTTCACGCGAGCATTGCGACATATCGGAGATCCCTGTGAGAAAAGCACGAACTTGCGCTCTAGTTTGTATCATTCCTGGAAGAGGATTCGGGCTGCTCCCTGAGGTTGCTCATGTTGGAGGGGGCAGGCGAGGCAGGATGGAACCACCCGTGGAAGTCTGGTAAAGGAGGTCCTGTCTGAGGTAACACTGGTGATGCCGAAATGGGTGTTACCGCTCGTGAGAGTACAGGAGTAGGTTGCAGTGTCCACGGATCTGAGAAGGGATAAGGAGCTACTGTCGGAAGTAGAGGCTATCCAGGAGGAGTGCCTTCGGAGTGTAAATACTCTTGGGGAAGGTACAACCTGTATGGAAGGATATTTGGGAGCTGAAGGAGGTGGAGAGTACCCTGGAGATGCCGAAGGTGAGGGGTAAAATTCTCTCCAAAGATGGATAGCAAACTCTTGAGGAATATCGGGTTCTGGGTATCTTCGTGTCTCGTGGAACACAACCTGGACTATGCTGAGGAAGTAATGTAACTGAGGTGCTGAGGAAGTAATGTAATTGAGGTGCCTCACGCAGAAGGTATAGGATGTGGTCCAAATCACTAGGAGGGCACGTGACACAGAAGACCCAAGATGCCAAAGCTCCGAAATGGGCTGGTTGTGCAATCTGAACACGATATTGTGTGGTAGATAATGCCTGAGGTGTCCTTGAAATGCCGGGTGAATTACCAGGGGTTTCCATGCTTTAAGGGAGCGTCTTTCATTTGCTGAAATTTGATAATGACAAGAGAATCCTTAGAAGTAGAATGGAAAGAATCCACCTGGCAGTAATTTAATCTGCCAATTTGTTGTGTAGGAAAGGCTTGCAGATTTCTGTCCGGAGGTCCATGTTGCAATGGGTAGCGAGGAGCAGAACTGGGCCTGGCATTTAACAGGCTGTCCTCATCGCGATAGGAAGCTGAAACTGCTGCTGATCTGGCAGGAAAAAGGTGGCGAACCAAGGAGAGCAGGCTATCAACGGCGCAACAGGCTGCAGATACCCAATTCTGGATTGTAATAGGGGCTGGCGCACCAGGCTGCTGATGTCATGGAAGACTGGCGAAACAGAAAGGGGGAGGCAGGCTGTCAATGGCGAAAATCTGGTTGCAGGCTGATTTGCGGCAGAATGGCTGGCTGGCGCTGTGCTCACACTGCAGGCTGGCAGGAAACAGGGCCAGAAAACCAGCGAGACTAGGGGCTGCAAATGGCGAGGGGGCTGGCAACGAAATGGCGAGGCAGGGGCTGGCAGCGTGATGGCGCAAGCAGGGCTGGCAGCGAAATGGCGCAAGCAGGGGCTGGCAGCGAAACCAACCTGATTTGACGAAAAATCTGTAGGCGTTGAAAAGGTACGTCCCTTTTGTTTTTGTTTTTTTCGTTTGGGCTGCCTACATGGGGTGGTTGCCCAAAAATTAAAGGGTGGGTTTATTTAACCCTTGGGTAGCTAGGGTAAACCTAAGGTTTGGGGCTGGGTTTTCCATTTTAACCCCTCTAGGTACCCTTTTTATAAGTGCTTGGTGCCTAAAAGGTGTGCCTATTCGAAGGGGTGTGACCCTTGGAATAGGTGCATCTTTTCATGAAGGGGTGTCCCCCTGTTTTTAAAAGGGGTGTCCCTACATGAATAGGTGTGTCCTTTTTGTCCACGATGGGGTGTGTCCCTTGGGTGAGGAGTCGAGACTCTTCATCAAAAGGTGTGTCCGATGGTGGAAAAGGTGCGTCCCTTGGTTTTGGGACAGCCCAAGCACTTGAAAAGACACGATTTTTGTCGTGTCCATTCACATCAACTCGTGATGTGTGGGAGATGGAGAGGCCATAGATGACTTTAGGCAGGGTTGGCACGAAAAATTTTTACGCTCATCCTCTCCATCTCTTCCATGCACAATGTGCACGGATATCCTTCTAGCGGAAAAGATGTATCAGATAGGCGCTAGAAGGTGGAGGGCATTTCCTACAGGCAGGAGTGAAATTTGCTCTGATACCACTGTAAGAAATCCTAGATTTACTATATTTAGAAATGTGTTAAGGAACAGAAAGGAGACTGAAATAGCAGAGAACAAGGAATAATTGTATTGCTTGAGTGTCTGTAGTGTATCTGTTGTGTGTCATCCATACAATTGGGCCTCTCTTGTATAGAGAGTGAAGAGTCACACATGAAAAGGTGTGTACTCCAAAGTGTATGTGCATGAAGAGGTGTGTACCCCTTGTGAAGGGTGTATTTGACTGCAAAATTGACATAAGAAGAGACCACCTTGTGAATTGATTTATGCTGCTTGCAAAGTGGGGGACAAAATATTCTTGTCCTTATCCAATTGAGTTTGACACTGGGGCCTTGGAAGTTGGACATAGTGTCCCGTTGGTCGATTGAGTCTGTATTCCAAGTCTTGAAAAAATTCAATTGCATCCAGGATTGTAAAGACACCTGTGAATCAGAGAGTTTATTATGACATGATTGATATATGGCTTCTCTCTGTAAATTATCGTGTCAACTGGACTCAACTGTAGTGCATACCTGGCATTTGCATTTGTTTTGTTACAAATGTTGTACTTTTCTTGCCTTTCTTCTACATTTTGGCATATACTATCTTTATTTTAGTGTTTTCATATTGACTTACATGACACAAATCTGCAGGACCATGGATTTCATTCCCATGCTGGTGAAAATATCTCAACTGGTCCAGGTGTTAGCTCTGCTGTCAGAAAAAATCAGTTACTATAAAACAAACTGTCAAAACTTGGCTGCTTGCTTCAAACTGCTGAATTCCTTCTTTGAAGAGGTACAAGAAAATGAGGAAATCCCTCTGATTGGGTCAACGTCATCCACATTTGAGAAGATTGAGAATACACTTCTGAGGTCTGAGGAGCTTTTTGGAAGATGTGCAGGGCAGGCCAGCAAATTTTATTTGGTAAATGTTCAATTCAATTTTGTGTATGTGGCTTTTGAGCTGCTAGCTCCCATTCCCAAGTTTACAAATTTAGATTAAAAGATGTGTCTTCTTAAACATTTTACTCTGCAGTCAAGATTAATTCTTCCACAAATTTGGATTCCAGTTCTGCTACCTGCACGTGTTTATATAATATGCTGCTGTGTATAGAATTGTTTCTATCGTTTTCTGTGTTCTCCACATGATGCACCGACACATTCAAAGGACTCATCTTTGGCTAGTTTTAGGTTTAGATCATAAGGGAAAGGTTTGTGACGGGTTTACTTTGAGAGAACACTTTTTGTCCCTTCCCTTTCTGGATGAAATCATCAAAGTACGAGGTTGGAAGTCTGATTTTAAATAGTGTAAATTCAACTTGGAGATGAGCATAAACACCTGTCCCCTTTGCCTTTCACTCACTCACTTTTCCCAATGCTCTTTCCCTGTGGCTCCATCTCCAACTGTAAGTAATTTTATTGGCCCTTTGTGTGCCATTTGGGCACGTCCAATGGTGAGAGTGCTTTGTAGCCCCTAGCAGTGTGTTCCCATGGACTCAATTTCATGGCTGGGTCTGCCCTTCACCTTTGGAGTGTTAATAGAAACTCAGTACAAAGAACTTTGTATAAATGGATGCTCAAGTATTCCACTTAAAAAATTTGCAACAGCTACAGTCTCGCCTGTGAATGTTGTACAGCAACAATTTATGGTCAGTTAGGTGTGCCCTCATCTACTTGTACAGTGAGGAATGCTAGCACTAAAGGAGAAGGCTAATAAAAAAGTAGTCCACATTCTCAGTTACAATGGCTTGTGAAGACTATATGAATTCATTTTAGTCTCTCCTAAACTACATTTCTACGCACGAACATAACTGGTTTGTGTCCACCTTCTAACTATCTAGTACCAATTGATCCTTGACCTCCTTCGGCATAAGAGAGGAGGGAATTATGCTAAGTTAGTGGGGATTAGCACTAGGGGGTCAGCTAGAGGGATAAATAGGAGGATTATAAAAGCCCCCTCTCCACTCAATTATCGTCATGTAACTCCTTATCCGCTAATGTATGTGAGCTTTTGCCTTCCGCTTTCAGCCTCTCTCTCTCTCTCTCTCTCTCTCCCCCCCCCCCCCCCCCCCCCGGCTTCCCCTTCCCCACTTCTACTATCCTATCCCCCTTCTGATCTGCTCTTCCTTAAATTGGTATTAGAGCCCCTTTTTTCAAGCCCTGTTTCTCTCTTTTCTGCTGCCTCTCTCTCTCTCTCTCTACTGATCCTTCGACCCCCTTGATCCTCATCGACAATCCTTCATTTCACTGCCATCAGCTGCAGATGTGAGGGTCAAGCGTGTCACCTACTAGTGTAAAGACCATCCAATGCCTAGGGATGTCGTGCATTACACTGCTCACAATTTAAGTTGCTATCAATGCAGGAACTGTGCTACACTACCACAAGCAGTGGCTGCTCACATAGTGACTTTAGGGGCTAACATTTTTACTCACTCCCCCAAATGAGGACGACATGGGGGAGGTAGACAATAAGCCGAGGAGAAATGCCACATGGGCAGAGAGAGGGACTGCCAATGGGACCAGATCTGGGATGGCATACAAGGCTGCCACATGGGCAGCATGCAAGCTGCCATGTGGGCAGCATGTACAGCAAGGAAAAAGCGACTGTTGGAGGCTGTACAGATGCAATACAGCAAGTTGTCAGAGCAGGACAACAGGAGCAGGTCCTGCAGAGTGTAGCAGGCTTTTATGGAGGCACCTGGAGCAGATCTGCAGGTAGCAGATGCCTGTGGAGGGGGCAGCAGGAGTTGGAATGCTGGTCAGGGAAGAACAGCATGTTGAAACAGGGCCAGCACAGTGTGCAGGTCTGTACCTCTTCTACGTGGGAGCCAGGTGCCTGTTTTGGGGCCCAGTCACGTCACAGGGGCTTCCAAGCCCTATATAAAGGCACATGGTGGGGCAATGCTCATTCATTGTTCAGGGTCTCTGGTGCCTTAGATTGGGCTGCCTACACAGCAGCAGAGAGGTCCAGAACACATACAGCAGGTCCTCATATCAGGCTGCCATCACAGCAGCAAGGACAGGAATCAAGGGAGACTTGTGCCTCACCATTGGCTACAGACAGAAGCAGCAAGGGGGGGCAAGGATCACTGAGCAAACAGGGCCTCACCCATTGTCTGTCCATCGGAACAGCAAGGAGGTGTGTTTGCAGGGCATGACTGCGCAGCCCACTGAAGCTCTAGGAGGGCATGCAGGCTGACAGAGATTGAAGGTGGCAGATGGAGGTAGATGACAGGGGTTGGTCAGGGGTCCACATCTAGGGAGCACCCTGTCTGCTAGATGGTAGTACACTGAACACTATATATTGTATCAGGTTTTGTCCATTTGCTTTGGAGCAATCTATAAATACATGATCTACTGTTCTTCTTACTGTTACACTGCTCAAAGATCTAAGTCTGTATGCATCTCTCTATGTACTTGTGTACATGTTAAGTAAAGAAGTGAGATTGGAGTTGGCACTGTGTGAATTTTGAGCATATGCTTTTACAATCTTCCGCTGTGGGGAGTGTTGGCTACCTCACAGAGTGCAGGTGAGATGAGGCACATGCTATGGTAATTCAAGGACACATCGCAACACTGAGGTAAATGTATGCAGACAGTGGGGTAACCATGTTGATGTAGAGATGGTCTATGGAGTCTATCGATCCCGATTTTTTTAAGTTAGTGGAGGACAACTGGAGGGAGTTGGTTAGTGAAACTGAGGACATAGATACAAGTAATGGATACTGTCATCACCAAAGGAGATGATGTGGATACACAGATTGGAGACAGACATAGTTCCAGCAGCTCAGAGTTGCACAGGGATGATACTGGGGTGGATGGAATTCCACCGGTGGGCAATTTCGTTAGGTCATGGCAAGCAACAATGGGAACAGTTCCCAATGGAGGCTATCCTGCTAGCTAGGAACTCACAGATGGTGTTGTACTCAAACGGAGGTGGGAAGTTGATCCTAGGGTATGTATAGACTTTTCGGGCAGACAGAGGGGAAGCCTTTATTATAGTATCATATGAAGTTGGTGTAATAGTATTTTAGGAGATTGTGGTGCTGCCATGGACAGCTATTGGGGAGGCCATTCCATGTAAGCCAAGTCATTTTAGTGTGTTGGAGATTTGTGAGATAGACCTAGTCAAGGAGATGGTGTTAGAGACTAGGGGGCCGCAGTACTGGTTAGAGACTAGGGGGCCGCAGTACTGGAGCATGTATACCTTGGAAAACTTAGGGCTTAATTCTCAAAGGAGCTCAGCACTAGCTCTGTTCCCAGGACCATTGGAGTATGTGAAGTAGCCACATGCATCTCTCTATGGAGTATTGAATGATCAAGTGTATGGATGGTACGAGAAGATGGGCAGGTTGAAACAAACCCTTGATGCATGGTGCTTAATAGGATCCAGGCAATTCCTAGTTTATGAGGGGGACAGTCGGATGGTCATTGTCATCTGTCTATTTTAGGATGGCTGGTTATCAGTGGGGTCCAGGAGATGGTGACTCATTGTTTGTACAGGATGGATACTTGGGCTTCCTATAGATTCTTATGGGTTTGTGGCTTAGGTTGGCAATGCCACAGCTGGTAGGTATTTCAGTTCTGACTGGCTTGGAGATTTTGATGCCAACTAGTCATATGCTTTTCGAAAAGGTTTCTTGCTAGAGTCCTGGGCCATCCAGTTGTGAAGCAGAAGGCTTTAGATGGTGACATCATTGGTTTGTGGACAAGACGGAGATTCTAGGGGAGCTTGGGGAAGGCCAAGAGGGCTTAATAGAAGCCCATGAAAGCATGGAGGCTTGGAGAGGAAGTTTAGGAGCTTGGGGAGGAATGGGCAATTGTGGGTTGTATGATTATTGATTTTTTTGGTCTTTGGATGAATTGGACTTTACAATCATGCTCCTGCATCATAGCAAAGGCAACACAGCTGGAGCTGGCCACATGTCATTAATACCTCATTAGTGCATTAATGATTATCTGTTGTCATTCAACATGCATGTTCTAACATTCCCTACTTGGACCATGATAACATCATGCGGAATTCCTCTGCGTTTGTCAAAGCTTGACATCAATGTTGCAAGTGGCTGGAGTATTTCATTCTTGAGATGTCACGTGTTCAGAGTTGCATATATTCTAGTCTTGCAAAGGTATATATATATATAAATTCTGAGGCCTGATTTGTAAGCTACAGAGGAGCTCAGTGGTTTAGTGGAATCTGTTTCTCTCTTTTCTTACATTGTACTTCGTAGTTTTCAAGTCCCTTTTTAACTCAATGTGGTTGTGTTGGGTGCTCAATCAAACGTCTAAGATCTAAAATTGGTGGCAGGTATCACAGAAACAGCAAGTTCTAAAGGATTTCCAAGATTTATCTGTTGAGATGCATTCTCTTCTTAGCAGTTTGCCATTGAAGTCTTTTCAATTATCAGATCATACTCAAGAACAGGTATGCATTTTTGTTTCTGAGAGATAATGGAGAATATGTTAGTTCTATGTGGTATTGCTAGGAATTGATTGACATGTTCCTTCGGTTTGGATTTTTAAAACTTTTTCCTTTTTAACAAGGCATAAGTTTTAGCTCTCTGTTCTTGCGACATCAAAATTCTCTGTTTTCTCTCAGTGCCTACAGGTCCTCATCTTTATTTAAAATTTGGCAAAGACATATTCAAGTTTCGTTCTGGACAGTTGTCTTTAGTCATTTCTCTTCTGTGCTGTGAAGAAGATTATTCGTTTCCTTTGATTCATTAATCATACTAACATCAAGTAAATGAACACACCCTGATTCCTACCATTATACTTCTATTCTTGGTATACCTGTGTGGCATTACCTTGATTTTATTTTGTTTGTTTCAGGTACAACAGTGCGTTGAACATTTACATAAAGCAAATTATTCTTCAGATGTTTTAGAAGAGAGACTGTCAGAAGAGGTTTTGTGTGCATTGAAAGATATAAGAGAAGGGGTAAAGATGAATCACGAACAGCTTGCACACCTTGCAGAAAAGTTTGACTTGAGGTCTAATCAGGAGATTTTAAAGGAAGCAGCATTTTTGGAGAAGGAAAAGAACAATGCCCATGTGGATAAAGATAAGCTAGAGGAGGAGTTAATCAACCTGTTGATTATTTTGGTTACACAGATGGGAGATGATTTGGCAGAGCAGAAACAAGCACAGACAGTGATGGGAGGGGTCCCTATCCCTGCTGATTTTAGGTGCCCTCTCTCGTTAGAACTGATGTCAGATCCTGTAATTGTTGCCTCAGGGCAGACTTACGAAAGAGCATACATACAACAGTGGCTTGATCAAGGCTACAATAGCTGCCCCAAGACCAGACAAGTTTTGAGTCACTTGAACCTTATACCTAATTACACTGTTAAGGCTCTGATTACAAACTGGTGCGAAACAAATAATGTCCCTGTTCCTGAACCAGCAAGGCTGGAGGCAAGTGCATTGCAATTTCTTCCATCCAGGAGTCAGGAAAGTTCACAGCAGGTATTGGGTGTATCAAGAGCCCATAGTGATCAAGCTATTACTGCTATTGGGAGCAGACCATCTGTCAGATCAGTATGCACAGTACGGTCCAGAGCTCGTGAAGGTTTAGATATTGGAAGGAGGGAATCCAGAGAATCTATAGGAAGCTTTGAGGGAAATGGCAATTACTTACAGGTGAACTCAGCAACCGAAAGTATTGGAGACATGGATGGTCAGTACCAAGCAATGCCTTCAAGAGAGGGCGATCATTTCACAGATGGTACACTTGGTCATAGTCGAAATACTTCTACTTCAAGTCTTGGATCAAGCATTGATGATGTGCTGACAATGAGCAACATTGAGGTGAGCCATTCACATGTATCACAGCTGCTAATTGACTCCTCTCCTTATGCCAGTGATGCATCAGGGGAGTTAGAAACATTGTCTTCTTCGTCTATAGGCATTCTTCCACGCAATGAAGATCATGGTTCTCCAGCAAGTGTGACTGACCGTGTTTCATCTGTGGGGAGACGAGTTGGTGACCTTAATCTGGACATGCCCAGAATTTTACCTTCATCGGGTTCTGACAGAGCAGGGGATGATGTAAATAACATACAGTTGAGAGTTGAGGCCTTGGTAGAGGACCTTCATTCTCCTTCATTAGAAGAACAGAGAAATGCTGCATCAGAGCTAAGGCTCCTCGCCAAGTACAATGTGGAGAACAGAATCATTATTGCAAATTGTGGAGCAATTAGACGTCTTGTTTCATTGTTGCACTCAACAGATTTACATATACAGGAAAATGCTGTAACTGCTTTACTGAATTTGTCAATAAATGATAATAACAAAAACGAGATTGCTACAGCTGGTGCTATTGAGCCCCTGGTCAATGTTTTAAATGTGGGGACCTCTGAGGCCAAGGAGAATGCTGCAGCAACACTCTTTAGCTTGTCAGTAATGGATGAGAATAAAGTGACTATTGGTCAATCTGGCGCAATTGGGCCTCTGGTTGATCTGCTAATGCATGGCACACCACGAGGCAAGAAGGATGCGGCCACAGCTTTATTTAACCTTTCAATTCTCCATGAAAACAAGGCAAGGATAGTGCGGGCCAATGCTATCAGGCCATTGGTAGGACTTATGTCTGACCCTGCTGCTGGGATGGTGGACAAGGCTGTTGCTGTTCTGGCTAATCTTGCAACTATACAAGAGGGCAGGTTCTCTATTGGTGAAGAAGAGGGGATTCCTGCTCTGGTGGAAGTTGTGGAAATGGGATCTCAGCGAGGAAAGGAAAATGCAGCAGCAGCCCTTCTTCATCTTTGCACAAATAGTAATAGATTTCGAGCCAAGGTCTTGCAGGAAGGGGCTATTCCACCTCTAGTTGCTCTAACAAAGTCTGGAACAGCACGGGCAAAAGAAAAGGTATGTGCCTTTTTTTAAATGTGTATTGTTTCTATTGTTTTGAATTCTCATTCTTGAATTCTGATTAGAGCCTAAATTGCTATACATCTCAGGCCTCAGCTCTTCTCCGCCTTTTCAGAGATCAACGCCATGCTGTTATTGGTAGGGGTGGGGCAGACAGGCATGCAGATCGCCATTTTTGACTGACTCAATACTGCTGGTTAAAGTTGCATATAAGGTTGCTGTTTGTTATGGAGGTGGTTTGGAAGGGGGGTTAAAGTTACTGCATTCTCGAATTGCAGGGTCTGTCTTCTTTGGTAGGATGTTTTCTCATTTGCTTGAGCCCTCTCAATAATTCATACTTGATCCTTTTACTTTATAGTCACATGCGGCACTATGAGGTTAAAGACGGTGGAATGCATCATGTTTTTGCATTTCAACTGTGGCCAAATATCAGCTGGTTCTTGATTATGTTCTCGGTATCTCTGAGCTACTAAGGGAATTTGATGTGGCAATAATGTGCTTTATAAGGAGAGTGGCAGTGGGATGATCTTTCCGCAAACTGAAGCTGTACGTACTGTAATAGCTTTTGTGTTTCTGAGACTAATACCCAAAAGGGAGTGTCAAGCTATAGCTCTCGCAAAAGGAATGGCCTCAAGATGCTGCACTCATTACCTCAAACAAACGAACCTTGTATTGCCTTGTGGCTTGGAGTATCACTCAAGCATTGACAAATTAAGCAAAATGACCTGAATCATTGTGTTCGTGTTTTGAGATTGAGTTTTTGTAATCTACTTGGTTGGTTTGTCAGGGCCAATGCTGTCCTAAACTGGAGACCCACTAGTGTCCATGGGTAAACGTTGACAAGATTGTGATGTAACGTAAGGCTAAAGCTGTTATCATTACAACACTCCAAGATCTAAATGTGAGATGTTGTATTCTTTTGGTTTATCCTCCAGAAAAAAGGTCATGGTGGTGACAGATAGGCTTTACAAAGGAATAACAGATATATATGCAATATCACACTCAAGGGCTTGTCACTGTATGTAGAGCTCTCATTTCAGAAAAATAGAGGAGAAATATATGGTTTAAATGTGTAGACATCTTCTGTGACCGACTGTGAGACACTGGAATTTGGCTTTTCACCTGGTTATAACGCACTGGACAGTAGCTTGCAACTTTCTCTGCGTTTCAATTCTGGTGAAAGAAAATCGTTTTCCTTTCTTCGTGTGTTGTTTAAGAGGTCCTTAAGATATCAGGGAGACTTGCCTCATGATCCAATCAATAGTGTATCTTTTTTGGGGTTTTTAAAGGCTCGAGGGGTTGGGGCTGGAATGGGGACCTGAATGTGAACTTTACTGAGTTGCCTGTTTTACTCCTGTCTGGGTATATGCACCGTCACACAGGCAACGGCATATGCAAATACCTCAAATAACTCAGCTAACCATCTTCTGACATAGCTTCTTAAATAAAGATACTTTATACTCTAGTTTGGTCATGCAATTGAGTGGATCCCTGTAGAAAAGGGGTAAGGGCAGATTAGAGAAAGGTGGTACAGTGCACCGAAGGGGAGAAGGAGATGGCGTGGGGGGGGGGGGGGAGAGAGAGAGAGAGAGAGAGAGTAGGCAGTGAGGAGAGAGGAAGAAGGATAGGAGATGGGGGAGAGAGAGAGAGAGAGAGAGAGAGAGAGAGAGAGAGAGAGAGTAGGCAGTGAGGAGGAAGAAGGATAGGAGATGGGATTAGAAGTCACATCATAAAGTACCACAATAAGTGGTAGATGGGGACTAATATAGTCCCTCAACATTTCCTTCTAACCCCCACTAGGGTACCACTAAATTAGCCCCTCTTACTCCCTTCATTACAGCCATCCCTAGCCATCCCTTCCCATAGAATATTGCCCTGAAAATCATATGTTCTCTTGGACAATGCTCTCTAGCTGCCATGATTTTTCATCTTCAGGTAGTCCTTTCCATTTGTTGAGGTACTCAATGTATACCTTGTTGCGAAGTACTATCTCTGAAACCCACAATGCGCTTGGAGACCTTCCTCATCCATAGATGGCAACTCTAGAAGAATGTGTCACATGCTGGCCTAAACCTGGTTTCAGCAAAGATGCATGAAATTCATTAAGATGCATGGTATTCATTGTGGATTTTGGAGGTGCTTGGTATCTCGAATTGATACGCTATCCCAATCTTTCAGATGATTGTGTAAGGGCCATAATAGCAACGAGCAAGCTTTGTGTTGGTATTACCCTTCAATGAAGCATAACGATTTTTGGGGAGATGTAAATGCACACAATCCCCTTGAAAACCAAGTCTCTCCTATGTCCATCCATATATTTCTTCTGCTTGGCTTTCGCATCTCACATATTCTTTTTAGCCAATTGTAGAAGAGCTTCCATCCTCTCCAAGTCATTTCGTGCTTGCTGATTTTCCAGTCATGCTTGCAATTGAGGAAGGCTTCCCACTGCACCCATACATTGCCTCAAACGGGCTCATGACAATAGAGATATGCTTAGTGCTGTTGTGGCAAAATTCAGCGAGTGCAAACCCTTTGGGCGTCATGATAGGAATGCCTTAGTTATTCCTCTACCCATTTGTTCACCTTTTAGAATGATCATCAGTCTCGGGATGGTATGCAATAGTGCTAGGAGTGAGTGACGTACCCATTGCTGTAATTAATTCTTGTTTGAAATGACATGCAAATTTTGCATCTCTATCATTGGCAATTTCCCAAGGGAATTCATGATGCGTAAACACCCGATCAATGAAGTGCTAAGCAACTTGTGATGATGAATATTAGGTCTTAGTGGGTATGAATGCTTTTAAAAAGCAAATTGCCTTTTCAGATGTAACAAGTAGGGATATCCAATCAGTGACTAAAGCAACAGTGAAAGCAGAAGGGATTTTTTCTAAGCGGTCCCGTTTCTCAAAGCCTCAATTTTTGGTGAAAATCAGGTTCTTTAAAGCAAGAGAGAATACATTGGGTACCAATAGGGGGGATAGGTAGATTGACATTAATAGCAGCGCATGCCAATTTCACAAGAGAGAGAATCCATTGGATTTGTACAAAAGAAATAAAAGGTTAGTAATCAAAGGAAAATGGTAGCAATTACTACATCCACCAGCGCATCATAGTGCTATACAGCATAGCCCAAAGAATGCCCCAAAAATAGTTTCGTGATTGGCTACACACAATCATGCATCAGCCCCCCTCTATTTTTGGAAAAGGTTTGTAGGGAGTAAAAATGTAAACCCATTCTTCAAAACTTGATTTTTGCTATTATTGTACATTTAGAGGATATTGCATCCACCACTACATAGATGTTGTCCCATCCATGATTTGTAGAAGGCAATCCCGTGATGAATTCCATTGCCATGTGTGTGCATTTGCCCTTTGGAATGGGTAATAGTTGCAAGAAACCAGGTGTCCACTTTGTTTTAATGGCATGAGACTGGCATTCAGCAACATGTTTGACTACATCTCTCCATTAGCCTTCCCAAAAGTAGCTTTGCTTGACCTTATCATACGTCTATGTGACACATGTATGTCTTGCCATAGGAGCTGCCTCTATTGTTAGTCTAGAACGAAATAGATTTTGTTCCAGAACCACCACCACCCATTATGCAATTTGAAGTCAGGATGATCCTAGCATGAGGGCTCCTACAATTTTGAAAATGTGGTTGCTGGCTTTAAATTCTGCATGTGCCATGTATCCAATAGATGGTAGAAACTGTAGACAATGTGCATGCCTACATCCTTGACAAGGCATCTGCAACCATATTTCTCTTCCCTTATGTACTTAATGTCAAAATCATAGGATTGCACTGAAGCCAACCATCTATTTTGCTTGGTAGACAAGTTGGGCTCCACGAGGAAACATTTGAGTGTCCTATTTTTGACCTTGATTGTGCTCTTGTATGGGTAGAAATGCCACTTTTTGAAGGCATGTAGGATGGCCAACATTTCATGATCATGAACATGGGAGTTGAGCTCTTTGGCATCAAATTGTTTTCTTTCAAAAGCTATTACACCATGCTCTTGTCGTAGAACAACCCCCAAGCCTTTGCCACTAGCATTTGCCTCGACATTTATTGGCCATTAAAAGTCAGGGCATACCAACATAGGTGCATGCATGAGTCAAGGTAAATTTTAGGTTCAAAACCAAGATGTACCTCTTTTGGCGACCAAAAAGCATCCTTCTTCAAGAGGTTCATAAGAGGATCTGCCCTCTTGGCAAGTTTTTGAATAAATTGCATGTAGAAGGAAACAAGATCCAAAAACCCTCTCACATTGGTGGGATTTATTGGATGTGGCCATTCCCTCACGCATTTCACCTTTGCGGGGTCAACTCGAATACCAGCTCTGCTCACGATGTGCCCTAAATATTCAACCTCTTCTGCCATAGAGGCATAAAGCTGATGCAACCTCAAAATTTGTAGCCCTTGTTTGAAATGCTCAATGTGCCCTTGTTTACTCCTGCTGTAAAATGAGGATCTCATCAAAGAAAACGAGCACCACTTGTTGCGAAGCTGCCATGTCCACTGCTTGTTGCCACGTGTTGGTTGTCAAATGCCAAATCACCTCCTCAAGGACCCTTGATGGTTATCAAGTTTTTCGGTGTTCCCAAGCAGATTTTGGATTTAAATAACTGTTTTTATTCAGGATCAGGTCGAGCATTTCCAATAAGATCCAGATCCCATCTATCAAACTCTCACATCCACCACTCAGTGCCATGTGTCAACTACCGAATGCCACATCACTAGGCCCTTGAGAGTCAAGATGAAGGACAAATTGATGTAATGGGATCTAGAGTCCTAAGGTCTAAGGTTGTGAGTGTGTGAACACATGGTGTGCCTGGATAGGTGTCAGTAGGTGTGATGGAGTGAATCTAGGTGTGTGGTGTATGATTGAGAGAATCATGGAACTGATTGAGAGATTTGTGGATCTAGATGCTCTACTGAGCTCACATATGATGTCACTACAGGATGTAAATGGTGCCTATATATTGGGCCTATCTCTCTTGAATAAACTCTCCCTTTTGCTTCACTTGTTGAATCCTTCTTGCTACTCCAACATGTGGTATCATAGCATTGGTTCACCCTCCTTGAGACCTCCTTGAGTGCCATGTCATCATCTTCTTCACAATGAAGGATTTTGAAGCTTTTCTCCCCTTTCTTCCCACGAAATTTCCTTGAGCTTGTTCTCCTCCATCTTTGAACCATTCCCCGCTCCCTTTCAGCTCAAGTATCTCCATGATGAGGCGCTCCCTTGGCTAGGAGGAATTAGAAGATAGAAGCCTCTACAGCCCATGCCGCCTCCTTCTTCAGCCCGCACCATTTATGGAAAGTGAGCTTGCTGGAGCCACCATTCCTCAAATGTTGTGAGCTGTTGCTGGGCGACCTTATTAGGAAGCTGCTGATGAATTTTGAAGGCCAATGGTCCACTATCTGAGGCGTACTGACAGAAAAAATAGTTGGGATTGAAGCTCCTGGCTATGGCGACCTAACGCATTTCTTTGCCCAAGCTTGGTTGTAGGTCTTCTCCATCAATATACCTTTTATTGTGCACCAAATGCCCTCAAAGAGCTGCTCTCTATCACCTCAATTTTGGCTTCTAAGATGTCTGTATGAAGCTTGACCATTTTTTGGCAAATTTGACTAAGTTTGACTATATGTGTTGACTGAATCTCAGTCAAACTGATCTTTGACTGTCAGCATTGGAAGGTTGAATGCATTTTTGATCCTTTATATTGAAGATTGAAGATAATGTACTTTGAAGATGCCATAGTTATGGTTTTAACATCTTTCATGATGTATGAAATGAGCTTGTATTTGATTTACTATACCTTGCCATACAATCATGACCACCTCTTGTACAAGAGTAGACACTGCCCTTGCATGACAAGTGGTAAGACCCTCTTCAGTCCAGTGAATTCACAAAATGGTTTTAAAGCTTGGACACTCAAAGAAGTTGAAGGACTACAAGGATCTTGTATTGCAGAATATGGACAAGATACATTAAAGAGTGTGGAGGAGGACAAAGAGCAAAGGAGTTACAAGATTGCCTACATCAAGAACCTCTCCAATGATAATGAACCTCACGCTATGGCAGCTTGTAAGAGAAGGAGGAAAAGGACAAGATATGCCATCAAAGGGGGATATTTCCCCACATCTTCAATTTAGAATTTTTGTGTGTGTGGTCAATGAGGGTTCTCTACCTTGGGATGTCTCCCTCAAATGATTGTTAGTCTTATGTGTTACCTTGATGGATCTAAGGGTATTCCCATGCATAGTCATTGTCTATCTCCCAATTGTAAACCAACAAACCAAAGTCAGAGTGAGATCATGTTAGGATGAGGATGCCCAAATGAGTCTACTGCTGATGCAACTAGAGTGAGTACCAGGTTGTGGATCATGTGTGTTGCCACTAGAGGTGGGCAAGCCATGAAGTTTCCCATGGACTACTGCTAGGGTTGAGGTCATCAAATTGTGGGGGGGAATGAAGGACAAATTGATGTAATGGGATCTAGAGTCCTAAGGTCTAAGATTGTGAGTGTGTGAACACATGGTGTGCCTGGATAGGTGTCAGTAGGTGTGATTGAGTGAATCTAGGTGTGTGGTGTGTGATTGAGAGACTTGTGGATCTAGATGCTCTACTGAGCTCACATATGATGTCACTACAGGATGTAATTGGTGCCTAGGCACTTCCTCGTCCCAAGTTCGAAGTCTTCTGACAGGCTTTACACTTGGTTCCCTTTGTTACATAATCTGACATACCTTGTACATTCATAGGTGGCTATATCCTTTTGGATGAACATGTGCCACCATGATCAGAAAATACCAGGTATTCTGAGACGTTTCCAAAATACTTTAGCCCATACCATAGAGGGGGGTTTGTAGGCCATCTTCTCCCGGTCGTAGTGATGCCCTATGGGCCTTGGTACGTGCCTTGTAGGCATAGTTATAGGCACTTTAGTGTTTTAGTGCCTTTTATGCCACATAGGGCATTTAGTCCTATGTGACACCTAGGACGCTTAGTCCTAGGGTCTATCTTTATGTACCTTGTACTTTCATTTCTTCAATCTAGTTGACATGATGGCCTATCAATCTCGACTCTTGTACTTGCTTACACACTCACCGTACCTACAACTATCAGAGAAGACCTATGGCATGCATACATTCACTAGATCAAGGTGTCCCTGAGACAGCAACATGCCAACAAAAATGGCTGTGGCTTCATTCGAGCACCACTAAGATACCTACAATCAACCTTCTATAGATAGCTGCAACTCCCAACATAAGAAAGGACCAATGTCAATTTTCTCTTCAATTGAGAAGTACCCAAAAAATGTGGCTCACAACCTCCAGTTGGTCGTCGCATTTGAGACAATTCCCTCTCAAGAAAATGCCCCCCCTTTCCTTTTCCTACCACCATCATTATTCAATAATTGGAAACATCATTATTAGTTCTGATAGCTTATCACCAATCCTAAGGTTGAGCATGGCAACCAGGGCAAGCAATAGTTCAGTGATAGGCAGTGGAAGTGAACTTCAAAAAGGTTAAAAAGAGGTGAAGCCTCACATAATATGGATTGTGTAATGGTAAGAGTGTCAATTGTGGAAGATAATTCATGCAAAGATCTTGGACATATAAAGAACATCATACTATGTGCAA
The DNA here is from genome assembly GCF_047967505.1 of Dipteris shenzhenensis. Taxonomy (NCBI): domain Eukaryota; kingdom Viridiplantae; phylum Streptophyta; class Polypodiopsida; order Gleicheniales; family Dipteridaceae; genus Dipteris; species Dipteris shenzhenensis. Next base: position 5,847,519 of record NC_141626.1, read on the forward strand.
TTTTGATTGCATTAAAGAATTCTAATAACAGTGACATTTGGACAATGGATTTAGGCACATCAAAACATATGTTGTGCCTATGGTTGGTTCAAGATAGTTGTAGATGTGATTGGTTAAGGCACGTGATCTAGTCAAGGGAAATCCATATGTTTGCTTTTGAAGCAATCATCAATTTCTAATAAAATGAATGGTGACATACCAATTTAGCTTCCAAATGGTGAGATCAAATCCTATAATGTTCTTTATGTGCTAAGAATTTTTGTGATTCCACTATCAATTGTACAATATCATGGTTAAAATATTTGAGTGACAAGAATGTGATCTTTTTCAACTCAAAAAGGGACCATTAGACATGCCTTGAGAGATGGTATCTTTTACAAGTTGGTAATCACGCCCCCTATATACAGAGCATGGATGATTGCACACATTCTAACACTCAATTATAGCTTTGAGGATGCCTTCATGGGAAACAACACAAAGAGTCTTGTCCCAAATGTCTAGCCACTATGACCAAGAGACTATTGGCATTAGTGCACAATGACATTGCAAGGAACATGACGTTTATGTCAACACTCTATGGCTACAAATAGTTTGTCACATTTATTGACAATGACTGCACCAAAAATTTATTTGTCTAATTCGTAAAGCAAATGTTTGAACGTCTTGAAAGTCCAAAGAGTTCAAGTCTATGGTAGAGACTCAGACCACTTGTCACATCAATGCCTTCAATCCAACAATGGGAAAGAATATAACTCGAGAACATTTACTAGGCTTTGGCAAGTACATAGAGAAATTTCCTTGCCAAATACACAACAAAATGGAGTGGTGGATTTAGGAAAAACCAAAGTGTGCAAGGATCATGATGAAAACTAAGGACATGCCTAGCAATTATCTAGCAAAATATGATTTCTTTGTAGAATTGATCTTCCACTAATGCTTATGTGAAATGACACTAGAGGAAGCATGGAGACTAGAGGAAGCATGGAGTGGACATAAGAAAATTCTCTAGTATCTCAACATCTTTGGATTAACTACCTGCCTTCATATGCCAAAGAACAAGGGAGGTAATTTTGATTCCAAGATGAGAAGTGCATCATGGTTGGGCTTGAAAAGGAACATAAAGCCTATAAATGATATAATCCTGTAACTCACAAAATTGTTGCTTCTTGTGATGTGATTTTTGATGAGAAAGTAAAGCAAGCTACTTGCCATCACTATTATAAGGAATCAAATGGACAAGTAGATAAATGATTGGTTGTTGATTTCACAAATGCAAATCTTGCAGACATCCATAATAATGTTGAACACTTCAAGGCATGCTCCCTACTGTGAGTATAGCCAGTCAATAGCATGGGGGATCACACCCTAGACAATGTGAAAATTATGTTTCAAGGGCAGCATACCTTAGAAGTCACATCATCCAAGTCGATGCCAAAATGGGCAAAGACATTACTGAATGAAGAAGAGACATTGTCATGGAAATGATGCCTAGACGACATCAATTAGTCTTAAAGTGTTGTGTGGCACGTGTCAAAGAATCTTTTCACTTTTGAGAGGCAAAAAAATCCAAGGAATTGGTTGATGATGACATTCTAAAAGGTGAGGCTTGGGAGTTGTAGGGACCACCCAAGGGAAAGAATGTCCTTGGCTACAAATGGGCCTATAAGGTCGAGTACAAAGATAACAAGCATATAGACAAATAAAAGGGAAGTTGGTGGCAAAAGCATATGCTCTCAGCAAGAGGGCATTTGGTATTTTCATTGTTCACAAGGATGAGGAAAATGACCCTTATTCTCACTCTTGCATGCAATGAAAGATTATAATTGCACCAAATGGATATCAAGTCTATGTTCCTTGATGGAGAGCTATAAGGGGTTTCTATGCGGTAGCCAAAAGGATTGTTAAAAAGGATCTAAGCACTTATTGTGTAGATTGAAGAAGGCACTTTATGGTCTCCAACAAGCCACACAAGCTTGATACGACAAGATTAATACATACTTTAGGTAGCAAGGGTTCACAAGAAGTGAACTTGACCATGAAGCATATGTGAAAAGAAATGCAAATACTCTTACAATTATACCACTCTATGCATGACCTCACCATAGCAGGCATCAACAATAAAATGATTAAGGAGGTTAAGATGAATCATTGAAAAACTCTATCCTTTACACAAGTTATAAGTATAACCAACTCTAAATTTCATTAGAAATATCAATGCACCATTGAATTATATAGGTCTTTGGGTTGGAATATGGAGGATGTAAAAGATGTGCAAAAATATCCCTAAGTTGTTTCAAATTTCATAAGAAGATTCCAATTGTCAAAATAAATTTTGACAAATGATTTAACCTGTTACTGAAAGGTTGCCACCTATTGAGAAAATATTGTCACCTATTGATGAAATGGATGAGATGTACCAAAATGATTGAATTCTCTATTGGTGACAAAAGACTTCACGATGATGATATCTGATCCTCTTGATTTGTTTATTTCTTCATTAAGATATCACTAAAATACTTTTATGTTCAAATGAATGTACTTGCTTAGTGCAAGTCTTATTCAATAGTACTTTTGAACATTGACTATTGATGAAATCATTGTATTGATACCAATCGTTGTTAATATTTGGTTGATCAAAAATCGATAGAAGATTCATTGAAAACTCTTTGAATACTATATGTATTGTGTATATATTGCTTATTGAGTTGATTGTTGAATGTGTTGACTTTCATAATCTAAAGGATCATGACATCCTCTACCATTTCATCAAGTAGTAAGCGAAGGGATTATTTAACCATTCCATTATTTCTTTGAGGACCAGGCAATAGACATGTTCGTGATGAAATCCCTTCCTCCAAAAAGGTATGCAAACTCATCTTTCTCTATGTGATAAAGCGATAATCCTCCACCATTGAGAAGGGAGTTGTAATATATTATGCACTAGATTGGCCTCATGGTGATACGTATAGTGCATAGGGTAGAAGGGTACATTTACACACCCTAAGTGGCATAAGTGTCTGAATGTTCTTTGAAGGGTACATTTACACACCCTAAGTGGCATAAGTGTCTGAATGTTCTTTATTATCTTACCATTGTTTTAGTTTGCTATTCTTGTATACTATCAAAAAATTATCCTTTTTTGACTAAATTGGATATGAGCTATGTCAAACTCATGAAGGCATCGGGTAAGGCTGACACAAGGCTTTTCAAAATGAATGTGCTGCTATATAAAATTCATGCAATACACAAGCATGACTCTGTGGATGATAATGCTTACAATGATAAATGGGAACCGACCATTAGTAAGATACTAATATCCCTTAAGCAAATCCAAGTGCTAGAACCAAGAATGGATAAGGAAAGAGATGCAGTGGAAGTAAGGATCGAAAAAATGCACATAAGGTGACTTTATTATAGAGATTCATATTCTTCAAGTAAAGTGATAGCTTTAGAAGAAATAAAGGTTTAAGTTGAACCAATACCAATCTTCTTATGGGTTCCTTCCCACAATGCTAGGTTAGCTTGATGCCCAAGGTGCCAAATCTCATGTCATGGCTAATAGTTTTAAAAACTAAACTATTGATGCATCCATTACACAATGATTTATTCAATTATATTAATTGAGCTACCTAATTTGCCACGTATTTGGTAGAAATGGTATGTTTTTGTGTACAATTTTTAGACTAGTAACAAAAAATTTAGCTAAGTCTACCTTGAATCCTAATATTAACATGCTAGTTTTTATAGAAAAAATCTTATGTGTTGCCTTGGAGAGAGAACATGAGTTTTGTAGCTCATTATTTATGTCTAAGAGAAAATTTTATAGAATAAAACGGAGATGTTCTTGTGGAAACTCAAACAAAAATGAATACTCCAAACCTATAATCTCAATTTTTAGGTCTGCCCTCTAGTATACATGTACATGCACAACAAAAGACTATAGCTAATTTAAGGCTCTCAAACCTTTTAGACATTCTATAGATCAACCCATGCTCCATATCTCAAATAAAATCCATATATTTTACTTTCATTGATCTTTCTCGTTGCCTTTCAATTGAAGTATCTATAGAAGAGATATGGATTGAAAAAGGACCACTTATCTTGGAAAAAAATCAAGGCTTTCATTACATGATTAGGAAACCCATCAATCGGGAGGGAAGAGCATTAAAAATTTGTAGGGAATGCTCCTCCTAATTAGTGGAGGAATATGACCGCCCACTCTATTGGAGTAAATATCAAAATCACTCTTCACAATCAACAATGGCGTTTTTATGGTCTTTCGTGGCCCATAGATCTAATGGATATGGTGGTAAAGAGGCATGCCACATGGCAACACGTCACCTCCCCAATCACTACCATTGAGCCATGCATGATTATAGAGTCTATACCATACTCTATCCCACCATCTAGCCATGTGGCAAGATCGTGCATGCAGCTACCATAGCTCTCTTGATGTGGGCTCATGCTGCTCTATACAAAGTGCATTTGATGTACTTGAAGATCTCAAGGGAGGCTCTTGGATTGGTGTCCCATCAAATTCTACATAACTCACATGCTTCTAGCACATGTATGATGAAGGCTCATCCTATGGGTAAAAAAGTTGCGACTTATGCACCATTGAATGATGAAAGGGTCCTATGGTGGAACAAGTCATAACCTCGACCACACTAAATTTGGATTCAGACCATTCAAAATACAAATTCAATGGCCCATAATAATATACTAAAAAAAATAATGCATGCCACCCCTCCCGCATGAGTTGTCAAAATCCCCAATTACCACCATGACCTGATCCAAAGTTAAGAAAACTAATCCATTTTGTAATTTTTCTTCATGAGGTCATGAGGCCCTTTTGACCCTGAAACTACTAGATGTGGGTAGGAGAGAGGCAATATATATCCCCATAATTTTCAACCATAGCCTAATTGTGTCATTTCTTTGTTAATTTTCCATGCACTTGGATACCATATTATTATACTTTCGATTGTATTCTTCCATCCTCAAATGTTCCTTGTTCTACTCCCGTGGTCCACTTGCATGCACTTCTACCAACATTGCATTTAGAAAAATCATTTCCATTCATGTGTTGTATTTGGTTGTAGATTTTGACTTGATATATACTTTTCCTTGCCATGTTATATAGGTTTTAACTGTGGGAAAAGCCATGTTAATTGAGCTCTTTGGTACAATGCATCTCCTGCTTGCTTGCTGCATGCCCCTTCCTTCTGTTCGTCACACCCTCATCCATCGTCTCCCCTCTCCTTCAACCTTTTCCCCTCTGCTCTGCACCCCCATGCTAGGGCCTTGGTTTTCTCACCTTGCTTGGCACGACGTTTAGCCCCTTTTCCATCTTCAAGAAGCACATTTTCAACTTCTTCAGACCACATTTTTTTGCACTCTCCCATGAGACAGTTTCTATTATGAAAAGCTACAGTAGTCTCCTTTGGGCAAAGCATTGACTTCCATAGATGTGTGATACCTTTTAAAGTGTAATGTGAAGTTGAGCAACTGGTACTTGTGTCATCACCTGTGGCACAATGCCGCATGTGCAATTGCATCCTGCTCCATGGAGCCAAAGGTATGAGATAGCGTGTGGTTCATGCATCCGTTAGACATATATCATTTGCACATGGTACTCATAGTAGCATGTGTATTTGTCCCCCAACCGTCGTACAAAAAATGGCTTCATTATCTCAAAAAATCTTAGACCAATGTTGCATCCTGGATGTATTTCTTTGAACCTATGGAAGAATTCAAACTACAAAATGTTATACCATTCTTAGTATTTGACCATGCTAGTTATCAAAGAATGCTTACTATGTCACCATGCTATTTGCCAGACCATGCTTGTTGTTACACCATTCTAGTTAGCATAATATAGCTCCAACCATGCTTGTTATAAGACCATGCTAGTTAGCATGATCTAGGTCCAACCATGCTTGTTATAAGATTGTGATGGTTAGCATAATCTAGGTTGTTATAAGGCCACACTAATCAGCATAAATTGGGTCAAACCATGCTCATTATTAGACCATGATTAGTTTATGACGATGCTATTTATCATACCATGCTATGTAGCATATAATGTAGTTAATGGATCATGCTAGTTAGCATTATATAGTTAATGGGCCATGCTACTTATTAGTAGCATCTAGACCTTGCCTATTAGAAGACCATGCAACTTGGCATTATCTAGCTATTGAACTATGCTAGTTCTCAATTGTGATGCTAGAGATCACAATATGGTGTGCTATTTATCATAAAAAGTTATAACTTTACGACATGAAGGACTAAGTAGCATGAGTTACTTCTGCTAAATAGCATAGACTTCAGAGTACCGAAACATGTTCAGGACTAGTTTTACAACATGAAGGACTAAGTAGCATGAATTACTCCTACTAAAATAGCATAGAGTTCAGAGTAGCAGAACATGTAGAAGCATACATGTATATAATGACAAAAGCATATGTGCACAACAGAAGATGTGCTAACTCACAATGCATATTAGCTAATCACATCACATGCAAGTTAAGTCAATTTAGTGAGATTGATTACTTGAGGCTCATTGAGTAGGTGCATTGGGTTTTATATGTAAATTCTTGTCCCCATTTGCTTTTGATAAAAATCCCTAATACATATGTCTCATCTTTCCAAAATGTGAATACCAATTCTTTCATTTCATCTGTGATTGCCCCATGTGTTTTTTGCTTTTGACACGTAGCCAATGAGAATAGTTAATCAGCATTAGGTTCCACCCGTGTTTTTGCCTTGTACAAGAAGCAATGGGGGACTCCAAGTACCCTGGAGATTTTTGTAATAGGCATGTTTTCCTTCAAGTTGAGCATTATGGACATCGTTGTAATCTTGAAGAACAATGCCTCTTTACAATCTAGCTACTTGACATGAGCTAATGTGTTGCGCACATTGGAAATGATAGCAATTTGAATAGTAGCCTCCTCAAGTGTAGATTGTTCTTGGATTTCTCATACAATAGGGTGTTGATTATCTAGATTCTAGATCTTACATCTCTCTTCTACAATAGTACCATTAGTCTAGTCCTTGAAAACCTTTACGACTGTAGCTGAGATTTTTAGCTTTTCTTTGCCATTAAGAGCCTGCACTCCACCATCGCACTTCATACACTTCTCCTCCCATTGTTTCCTCTTTTGGTCTCTCTCATACTACCTAATCACGATAAGATCATATGGGTCATGTGAGTTGGGATCGATAATTTTTAATGGATCTCTTCTACAATCTTCAAATGCTAATCGCAAATGTACATATGCTATAATTAGTCAGGGAAATAGCCAAGATATGAAGAATAACTTCACAAAAATAGTGTTTATAGGTCTTTACCTCCATTGGATGCATTCTCTATGTTGCAATAACACCTGCCTAATGTAATGCCAATGCTTCGTTTCCCAAAAAGCTGTGGAGAAGGAGAAGGTGGAAGAAAGGAGAGGATTTCAAAGGAAGGTAATTAGTGCCATGATGCTGAGAAAGAGCTAGAGAGGTCAAGACAGGCAGGGGAAAAAGAGGAGGAGTATGATGAAACAAGGAGGAGGAGGAGGCTCGGAGGAGTTGTCCCGCAAGGCTCCTCAGAGGAAACAGTGCAACATCTATTTCAGGTACGTAACATTGGTACCCGTTTTAAGATTCCCTAAAAAATTCATTAAAATTATAACTAAAAAAAAAAAAGCTATATTGTGCATAGTCAAAAACTAAAAACTTACAGAATTCATACATTTTTCAAACATCATGCCTATAAATTAAAAAGGGCCTCCACTATATTGCAAATTATCTTTTGATTTTCTATATTCTCAAAGTCTTAAAGATTTTTCCTTCCCATGCCCTTTGTATTTTTATCAAAAAATAACTTTTATTATCTTAACTTGTTGCACCTAATAACATGTTCTACTCATTATTGTCCAAACGAGACTTTTCACCCACTTTTCAAATCACATAAAGAAAGAATGGAAAACTTTTATTCGAGTGAGCCAAAAGCTTTAAATTATTTGAGAAAAAAAGTAAAATTTTTCGTAGATTCATATTTTGGTACTTTTGACATTAAAAATGATTTTGGAAGGCCCCAAAACCCTAAAAACGATTACAAACATGGATGCCTTCCAATGATTTTTTGAAAATCCCAGATGAGAAGCATGCACCCACCTCTCCATCGATGATATCATCGACCTGGCATGCGTTTGGTTGATGATATCATTGACCAAGAATGTTCCGTTGATGATATCATTGACCTGGCATGCGTTTGGTCGATGATATCATTGACCAAGAACATTCTTGGTCAATGATATCATCGACCAAACGTGTGCCAAGTTGATGATATCATCGACCTAGCATGTTGGAGCATACTTTTTTCTTTGGGATTTTTAAAAAAATCATCAGAAGGTACCCATGTTTGCGGTTGCTTTTAGGGTTTTGGCGCCTTCCAAGCTTATTTCTGCTGTCAAAAGTACCAAAATATGTATCTACAAAAAAGTTAAATTTTTTCCCAAATAAATTAGAGCTTTCAATGGTTTTGGATCACTCGGTCAATGATATCATTGACCAAGCATATAGCTTGGTTGCATAAAGCAAGCAAGGTAGAGCTTGGTAGATGATATCATTGACTGAGCAATTGGGTTAGATATTTTGGTATATGTATTTTAATTGAGACAAGTAGGGCAATTGCCAAAGGTGACACAATACATAACATTATCCCAAAAGATTCCAAAGACATTGATTGGATGCAGTGCACAAGTTAAAGCCAAGACATGCCATACAAGAAAGAGGGTGGCATCTCAACTTGGCTAGGTTGACTCAGGGAATGTTTAGTGGATAGTTTGGAGGAGGAAGGCCCTTACAACTTTCACCCCACAAAGCTTTAACTCTAGTGCATTTGAAGGAATAGGATCCGAGGATGAGTACTATTCTTTGTAGAATCAATGGCATGTATGTTTGTGAAGCAATGTAATTTCTAGCATGTTAGACTTTTGAAATATGTCATGCCATGGCCCTTTTATTTGCATTGGATGCATAGGTCCATATTGTAATGGTTTTGAGACATTATTGTATTTTATGTGGATTTTGTATTCTAAGTAAAGGTTTTCATGCCTGTTCTCTGAAATACCATTGTCGATTTTTTTTTCAAAAAAAGATGGTTTTTATGTCTTTTGTCAAAAGACATTGTGCAAAATGGCCATTGTCTTAAAAAATATGTAAAATTCACATGAAAAGAAGGGAATCTTTGAAAAATTCCCTAGGAGTTCTCATTTTGAGGTTACAGTTCTCGAATTAGATGTTACAATGTTAAGAAGGAAGCTTCATTACTTTCAAGTACAAGGGGAATGTGGAGACCTATGTGTGTGTGCCCGCGCACGCATGAGAGAGAGAGAGAGAGAGAGAGAGAGAGAGAGAGAGAGAGAGAGAGAGAGAGAGGGAGAGAGGGAGAGAGAGAGAGAGAGAGGGAGGGAGGGAGGGAGGGAGGGAGGTCGTGTGTCATCTCACGTGTCCACGTTCTTACTACATAACTAAAATCCAATATTTTAAAATTTGAAAGGGAGGGAACAAATACGTTTGAATTTCAAACAAAAGATAACTAACAAGCATTACTAGATAGCGCTATCTCGGACCACATTTTTAGTGCACGTTAACGTGCTCCCAGCTGTGTGACTTTGCAGTCTAAATGAGGAAGCTCACCAATCAAATGACCATTGTGGCTACCCAATCCATTAATTGTGCAAATTTGAGGAATATGGAAATCAATAATAAAAAATAACATACAATGAATTACTAAACAATGCAAAAGGACGAAGCAAAGGGTAGTTTTGTTGACAACAAAGACGTAGAAGAAAAAGATGAGCTGATTGTCAAGAAAGAATGAGAAAACATGGAAAGGGAGGAGCAACAAAATATTCTCAAAAGGATGCGAATAATCACATGACCGAGTAATACACCAACTTGTACACAAAAAATGCTCTTAATGGGATTAAAAGAAATTCCAACATGCCTACATCCAGAAAACACCTTTTCAATATATACCAACTGCAAGGGTTTTAAGTCAAAATGCATCGGGGTGCCCATGTGGCATTGGAAGTCACCTAGGAGGATGAATGGAAAATGATAAGCTAATCTAATGAAAGGAATCTATCGCACAATGGAAAACCTAACCCATTAGGAAAAAAGGGAGCTCATTTTGGGGCCTTTTAGAAGAGAGAGAAAATAGGCTCTCAACCAATGTAACGTTGAAAATTCAACAAAAGAAGATGAAAATAAGAAAAAGAAATAGTACTATATGTTCGTAGAAGCATGTCACATTAATGAGGTGATCTAATTTGAATCTTTAAAAAATTTATTTTCTGTGCAGAATTTGGTGATTATGACACCGCAGACGCGTCCGAAACGGCCCAAAACCCCAAGAACGGCCCTAGAAACGCTGGAATCGGACATCCGGAGGCCCGGAAACGGCCTAAAAAGGCTGAAAAACGCGATTTTCGGCCTTTTTTGGCCGTTTCCGGGCCTCCAGATGTTCGATTCCAGCGTTTCCAGTGTCGTTCTAGGGGTTTTGGGCCGCTCCGGACACGTTTGCGGTGTCAGAATCACCAAATTCTGCACAGAAAAGTGTTGCTCTTATATGAACATTGAATGTAAAGCATGTGAAAGAATATATTTATTCCTTTTCACACTGACATTTCTCATGCAAGTATCCATATTTTCTTGCTTTTGTAGAGAGAGAAAAGAGAAAATAGTGAATTTCTTACAGGGCCCCAAAATGAGCTCCCTTTTTTCCTAATTATATCCTATGAAAGAAATAAATGAAAAGTAAAAAATCATGCAAGCTTGCCTCTCTCTCTCTCTCTCTCTCTCTCACACACACACACACACACACACACACATGCGCATGCACGCACACACACGCACGCACACACACACACACTTACACAAAAATTTTAAATTAATTTATTCTTTATTCTTTAATTAATTTACTCCTTCAAATACAACTTTAGTCTATTGGTATATTTCCTTTTAAACTGAGTTAGTGCATTATTTATTAGTGCTTTGCTTTGTGAAATCATTATAATTTTATATGCTAGAATCTAGAGGGATGTTCTTGTTCTTAGCTAAAGTGTAACAAGCCAGGGGAAACATGCATTACCTGTCTACCCAAATTAAGCTATACCGTTCTAACACATGGTTTATTTGGATGGTGGCAGGTAAGTGGACCTTGACCTTAGAGCTTGGACTACTTGACGGATTCAACACTTATTTACTCATTTTTTGTAACCCTAGTAGGGTTTGGTTGTAATAATACATTTGAAATTAGACTTAATTTGATTTCTTCAAGTATTTATTCTCCATGTGTGTGTGTGTGTGTGTGAGAGAGAGAGAGACAGTGAGAGAGAGAGAGAGAGAGAGAGAGAGAGAGAGAGAGAGAGAGAGAGAGAGAATCTTGTTTGCCATGTTTTGCTTGTCATTTGTTGTTTTCATTAGGATAGTTTAGGTTTTAGGTTTTCCATCATAGGATTGATTCTTTTCATTATATTAGTTTGTTGTTTTTAGCTCAGCCTAGGTGACATCCAATGTCACGCGGACACCCTGGTGCATTTTGACTTAACATTTTTGGTTTCATTGCCACGACTAGTCTACAAGGTTGCAGAAATACTAGATTTTGTACATGTGCAATAGTGAAAAAAAGACAAGAAATTTGTAGCAAGGAAGCCATAAAAGAAGGAGTACCAGTTTGCAAGTAGGTTGTGAAAGAGGGAATTGAAGAACAGTCTACAATGAGACAAAGAGAAAACTAGTTCATGTGTAGCTGTGGTAGCAAGTGAAGATAAGAGAAGTCCATAAGGAGGTAGCCAAAGAATGTTTTGAATACACCACAAAGACTATTCTAAAGGTGCAATAGCAGGTAGCAAGATGCACCAAACTAGTCAATAAGGAGGCCACAAAGAAGCGAGTTCAATTTACATAAAGGCAACAGCCTGGAAAAATGTAGTAACACTAGCAATGGGACAAGCTTGAAAGGAGTTCAAAAGAAGAAAAGAAGAACTAGTCCACAAGGAGCCAACCAAGGACATCTTGTAATCACAACATAGAGGACACGAACGAACTGCAAGGAAAAAGCATCGACAAGCACACCTTTTGAGTCACGAAGCCAATGGTGGTGAATGGTGCCAAATTATTGCATTTTAAAGGATGACTAAGGCATTTATATGTGATTACTTTTGTAAGTGTTAAGGGAGAGAAGGGGCTTGGATTATGATGTACGTAACGTTCTTTGTAAATGTTGTTAACATGTAAAAGTCCCAAAGATAAAGATAGAGCATGAGAAGCCTTAGAAGATGTAGAACAAAGACAAGGTCACCCATAACGTATGCATCCTCCAATCCAACTCAGCAATGATAGATAACCAGGATTTTTAGCTTATTATTAGCTCACCTCAAGCTATGGTCAAGTATACCAGTAACCAATACATCGTTCAAAAAAGATGGTAGCTCCACAATAATATGCATATACATGTCACATGGCAGTGTAGCAGCTCGTATATTGCAAAAAAAACTCGACTCTGCATGCAAATACCATCAACAATCATCCAAACAAGTGCATATGTAGTGGGACATTGCACAGGATGCAAGCCACGATGAGCTCAACAATGCAGCAGTTGAGCAAATTCAATAGTGTAGTAGTCAGCCATGTGAGGATGCAACATAGGCAGAAGTAGTGCATTCAAACCCTAGTTCACTCGTAAATACTTCCACCATGCTTCATCCTACATACACCACCCAATTTGTGCATCCAGGTAGCACATGGGGAGAGTAAAGCAATAACATCACTGAAAGAAGAGGTGTGCAAACAATGGGCGAATTTCTATAGTGAGCTTGAATGATATGTAAAGTGGCCGGTTCTATAAGAGATTGACAAGGACTCCCAAGAAGAAGAAAGAACGGCAAGAATTCAAGCATGTCTACATGAAGGGGACCAGATCATCAACAAGCAAAAGAAGCTGGGATAGACTGGGCAAAAAGAGAAAACAAGCCAATTGATTCGAAAGGCAAGTGGCTACCTAAGCATTGCACCAAACCACCGGCAATACTGATTGATCATCTCCCATGACAGAACTCAATGATTGAGGCCATAAGTGTAGCACACGATTCTTCAATCCATCAAACTACATGGGTAGAGCTATAGCTCAAGAGAGAGCTGAGTTTATAATGAAGGTTAGACAAAATGTTGAGGTAGTGGCAACTTGTGAGATGAAGGTGAATAAGTGACCTCACCTCTCAACCTGCTAGCCAGATGGCACTCATAACCAAACCTGCCACCTATCACCCCTCACCCTATCACATATCAAACCAAACATGCCACCTATCACCCCTCACCCTCCACATAACCCCCTCTCCACCTCTCAACCCCCACTCCCTCCGCATACCCTTATCCCCTCATCCCCGCACCGCCACCTTGCCTTAGAAATTTTAATCCTTCCACTCTTTTTATCTTTTCTTTTTATCCACCCCCCTCTCTTCTTATTGTTTTCACCCCCTCCACTCCTTTAAAATTTTAATTCTCCCCCCTCTTTTTCCCTTTCCCCCCCCCTCTCTTTTCACCCCCCTACCCATTACCCCCTTCCCTTTTATTATTTCTCTCATTCTCCTTTATCTAACTTTTTTCTTTCCTCCATTCTACATCATTGGAATTGACATGAGCATTGATATCTTTTTCACAGGACCTGGAAATCCCTTGATCACATATATCTTTACACAAATCAAGCATATAGATGGACCACCTTGCAAATGATATTCTTTACATTCCACCTCCCCTCATCAATGTGTGCCTTTGCATGCCACCTCCACAATATGGTATTGCCCTTATTAGCTACATATATTGTTTCTTTGTAGCTATGATGATTTGTGGGCATCGATGCCATTTCTTGAGTATGCATGTGATGAGATTTGTGACACACTTTAGGATCCATGGACTACACATTATGATGCCATATTCAAGAGTCCTTACTCATGATGGCACTCTAGGATTTGCCGTGCTTCTTGCCAAGATCATTCAAATTTTTTCACTTGGATCTTTAGTGGGACGTTATGGAGTAAAATACTTTGCTTCTTCCACCTAGAGAGGCACTGTGATATACATATCCTCATCATCGACTACCCCTTTAAGACTTCATTCATCGACAAGCACCCCTTCCTTACATGAGGTTGTAGAGATCACCTCTCCTTTCATTGCCACATCATACGGGGTGCAATCTCTTGCTTCATCCATAAGCACTTCATTGGTAGATCTAGAGGTGTTAGCTTCATCATGCCCACTTTTTAGCCTTGCACTTTTTGATTCATACCTACAGTTGGCAATTGCTAGAGCCAGCTCTTAGCATATATCTATGGGTTTCAAAAATGTACCTGAGAGGTCCCACTTGTGCTTCATCAATGCCTTCTACATCGACCCATGCTTCATCAACATCATCTTCAGTGACACCTTGGAGCTTTGCACCTTCACTTAGGGAGCCAATTGACTTCCCTATTTTCATATGGGACCTAGGTGGAGTAGTGTATGTTTTAGAGGTGGGGGATCCTCCCTCATCTCAGTCATCATTGACATGGATTGTGTGCACACTTCATTGGCAGATCCTCATCGATCAACATTTACCCCTTGAGACATATTTTTCTATTCATTGTATTTTGCATTAGCATTGTTGGACTTTTCACATTCACATTTTGAGAACAGAATGTACTTTAAAGGTGAGGGCATGTTAACCCATTTCTAGGGTTAACATATTGGCCATCCATGTCAGACTCTAGCTAGCCATATGTGCACATTTGCACTACATCTATGTGACATTTAGGAGTGCATAAATCATATGGTTTGGACCATAGGATAGGACAATGAGGTCCACCTCCACATCCTATTGGTTGTAATACATATAGCCTCTCATTGTATGACACTTGGCATAGAGGTTACCCTCTTCAATCTATATAGTGAGAGCATGGTGGCAAGAGTACTTATTCCATCAGCCCTAGTTTAAAGTTCACTTGTGTCCACTTGCATGAGTGCATAGTTGGGTCCTCTTCATCTCTTTGCTTTCTCAAAGAGTGAGAAGCATATTGACAGTTCTTGTGCTTGCATTACTTAATTTAGGCTCCTTCTTGTGTAGGCATTAGAAGTGGCATGCCTTTCTTCTTGTCTAGGGTTGCTTCAATGTGGCCATGGTACTTAGCAATCCTCGAGTGTAAGATCCCACAATCAAGCATCCATTAGTGAGTAACGCTTGCATGAAAGCTTATGTACCATGAGGCATCTAGAGGCCCATCACCTCGCGTGTAGGGCATGGTGTAGAAGAGTTGGTGGTGGTATGTGTGTGTGTGTGTGTGTGTGTGTGTGTGTGTGTGTGTGTGTGGGTGTGATTTTTTGGTGAGCTTTTTGTCATGAGCTTTTTTTCAATTTTCATAAATATTGTGAGCTTTTCATTCACCTGAGAGAGAGAGAGGGGGAGGGGGGGTTTCATGGAGTGGGGTGGGTGGGAAGTTTGGGTTATGGTTGCAGTTAAGAGGAGAGAGGGGGGAGAGGGGAGATAAAGGAAAAGGGGAGGGATGGTCGCATGGGTAAAGTGGCATGGAGAAGGGAGGGGAGGGGAGTTGGAACATATATTCGTCATCATAGTTAGAGGGGGAACTTATAAGGTATGCAAAGAGGAGTGCAAGGAGGAGAGAGAGGATGAGGAATGTGAAACTTATGTTCATCTCCTAAATGTAAAGGGGAAGGGAGAGCATATGGGAAATTTGTTCATTTTCAAAGTGTATAATTTGATAGATTTGACCTCATATTTGGATTCCTCGTCGAATTCCGGTCATTTTGAGTACCAACATGACCATATTCCGATAAAAATTAGAAAAATGGTGTTTTTGTCATTTTGGCCTGTTTTGGGCCTAGCGCAGACTCAAAATAGGCCCAAAATAGCGCAGACTCAAAATGACTAGCGCAGACTCAAAATAGGCCCAAAACAGGCCAAAATGACAAAAACACCATTTTTCCAATTTTTATCGGAATATGGTCATGTTGGTACTCAAAATGACCGGAATTCGACGAGGAATCCAAATATGAGGTCAAAAGTTTCAAATTATACACTTTTAAAATGAACATATCTCCCATAGTTCTTCCCTTCTACTTTGAATATGGACATATCTTCCATAATTTTTTGCCTCCTACTGCCACTCATATCCGCCCCCCCCTTGTGCATAGTATACACTCTTCCACCCCTTCCACATGCTATGAAAATGAACATATCCTATATCCTCTCCCCCTCTTTCTAACCTCCCCAGCTTTCTTATAACAAAAACATGTATGGATTTCTAAAAAAAGCTCGCAAAAACAAAGGAAATGGTAAAAAAACTCACATTAAAAAGCTCGCCAAAAGATTTTTCCCTGTGTGTGTGTGTGTGTAGATTTAAAAATCCCATCAATAATTGAGCCATACAATCAATTCAATCATAGAATAGCTTATCACATTAACTAGAAATAATTCATATATGGAGAATAAATACTTGAAAATCTCAAATTAAGTTTAATTTCAAATGTATTATTACAACCAAACCCAATAGGGTTACAAAAAGGAGCAAATAATTGTTGAATCCATTAGGTAGTCTAGGCTCCAAGGTCAGGGTTCACTTACATGCCACCATACAAATAAACCATATGCTAGAACATGATAGCTTAATTTGGGAAGACAGGTAATCCCTGTTTCCTCTGGCTTGTTATCGCTTTACCTAAGAACAAGAACATCCCTCCATATTATAGTGTATAAAAGTGTAATGATTTCACAAAGTAAAACACTAATCAATATTGCATTAACTCAGTTTAAAAGAAAATGTACCAATAGACTAAAGTTGCATTTAAAGAAGGAGTAAATTAATTAAAGAAAAAATTGACTTAGCCCACCGCCAACCTAGAGGATAAGAGCACATGGTGGGGAGTAAGCCCACCATGTGGAGCTTACTTCCCACCTAATAGAATGATAAATGACTTCTGTACAATAGAAATGGATAAGTATGAGAAATGTGAAAAGTGTTTTTATATATGATAAGTATGATAAGTGTGAAAAGTGTTTTTATATATAGCTGCATCTTCCAAATTCACAAGAGGTTGGATCCAATGTTTTTTCACAATAAACCAATAGTTAGAGATCAAAGGAAAGAGTAGTCATTACTAAATTGAAAATCAATTGTATGGTACTAGCCCGACCAAGGGCTAGTTGAGAGATTAATGTCTGTGTTTCGATTAAATAATTCCATCAATAAATGAACCATACAATAATAGTATAAATTTTCTTTCAATTAAGATATCATCTTTTTATCTCTTAGAAAAATTACTAGAGCTTTGCAAATGAGATAACACGCATAGAGCACTATTTATTGCGTTTCTCCATTGTAGGTAAGGAAAACCTTTAAAAATATAGAGAAAATTTATGCATATGACAAAATGAACAATAAATTTGAACATGAAATGCTCAAATCACAAGGAGAATAAGACAAAAAGAAATCAAACAATCAATATGCCATTTCCTTTGCAATGGCAAAGGAGCATCAAGATATGACATAATAGTGACACGTTCTACATGGTGACACATTGTACATGGTTTTGTCCATAATATGAAATAATAGTGACACATTATACATGGTTTTGTCCATAATATGACATTATAGTGACACATTGTATAGGGTTTTGTCCCATTCATCCCTAATTAAGAAAAATGATTACTATTGGGTCAATGTTTGATAATAAGTTTGCATTGAAATATTTGGCCTCTATTGCTTAGGCATAGATTGGATTTCTTCATCAGTATCATGCTTAATAAATGTACCTCAAGGGCTCTTGTATTTTTGCTTACAAATCTATTTTAATTGATTAATCTACCACATTGATGCTTTATTAATGTATACTTCCTACCCCACAAAGGTCCAAAACAAAATCAGATCTCTAAATGAGGGAGGGCTTGAGAAACTCTAAATTACAATACTACATGCAAATGAAGCACTAAACCATAATAATAGCTCTAGCTTCATGTAGCTTAAGGAATAAAAAGTAAAATTGGGTAAGGACATGAGGAGGGATGACACTTCTCCCTCTTCAAATGGTGCCATTCCACAATTATTGAGACATTAGTGGCATAATTGTAGTAGGGCATGCTTATCTCTTCCCTCTACTCTCCTTCCCCAATTCCTTTTTAAGTTTTAACTCATTGATTTATTTTTTAAAAGAAAACTTTTGGCAACTTTGGAAAAAGGGCCAGAAGAATAGAGCATATGGGTTCCCATGACTATAATCTACTCCATCATTTCCTTTACACATATTTTAAAAGCATTCATCAGGAATTGAAGCTCATTCACCTTCCACTTTTACACAAGTTATAGTTATACAAACCATACATCGTTTCTAAAAACTAGAATAGGACTATTCTCCATCCCTCATCACTAAAATATTATCTAGCAACACTTTAAACAATACCAAATCAGGAATTTAATGTACATATTGTGTCTTGCTAGTTCTTATATATTTACCATCCATTAATTTAAGATATAGAATAATGAATGGTTACAAGTTTATTATGCTCACTATCATGAAAAATGAGGTAATTGTAGAAGTAAGATCTTATGTCATAATTAAGAATGAACCATGACAAAATGCACGGTAAATTCATTGGAATAGTTAGCTAGAGTATAGATGTCTTTCAAACCATTTACGTTCTCAATTGCATGCAGCTTTCCATAAATTTTTAATGTCCTTTAGACATTCCTTATCTGCTCGTGTCATGAGTTTTTTCATAGTCATGATTAAAGTACTCCTATAGTAGGATCTAAACGTACATGAGTGATCATAAAGTATGCATACTAGTCCATAGTAGTTGTGGCCTTAGAAGTATGCAATCATGAATTTTGTGCAACTCTCTTAAAAAAGAATCTTGTTTCTAGTGTATGATCATGGATACAAATTAAGAATAAGCATTTGATTGAGAAAGACACTACCAAACACATTGTTCATAAAGAAAAAAATATGCTTACATCCTTAATGATATATGGTACATATGATGATCTCTCAAGTCTCAGTGATTTTCATTGGTTGCCTTTTTAAAGCTAGGCTTGGTACCCTTAGTTTATAATTCTAAGGTAGGACATTCGAACATATATGCAAAGGACACATGGCCTAGAAAAGCATGATGAGAGTTCTGGAAAGGGAAACTAATTTTCAGATTTCACAAAAAGAAAATAATAAGAACTCAACGTACAACCTCCTTGCCTTTTTTTCTTCTTTTGTGTCAAACTTCCTTCTATGCAAAACATTTTCTTGCCTCTTTTTCTTACTTTGCTTGGTTCTATGAAAATTCGTACTACTTAATGCAAATATTTTCTCCTTCATTATGAGGTTCTTCACGTGTACATATGAGGCTTTAGAGGTACACAAACATTAACTTGCTAAATCTTAGGCCAGTGATAGGATTGCCTACCACAGCTTGACAAACCAAGACAATGTGCGTGAAAATGCAAGGCATATGGAAAGTTGCAGCTAAAGACGGTGGCTTGAACTTTGTATCAGCCTTTTGCCAATCGTACTTTCAATTTGTATCTTGATTAATGATGAAAGCCTTTCTGAGTCTGCATCTGGCAAGGGGAATCAAATAAACAACAGAACGGCACTGCCACACATGTGTACCGATCTCCTCGCCATCTGCTCACATCGTTTTCATCACCCACAAGTCTCATGCTCCATCAATGAATTCTACCCGCCATCATCTAAATACGATTCTCTTCTGTCCATTGCTGGGCGATAATTGTAACGAGGGAGACAAAGGTGGAGAGAGGGAGGAGAGTTTGGTTGTTTGTAGGAAGGAGAGAGAGAGAGAGAATTTGCGTCCATTCACCAGGTGCTTGAGAGTTTCAGCTTGCGGAGGTTCACAGCATGGCAAGCACTCGTCAACCTGAGAAATCACCCCGCGTGCCAGCGCCCTCCACTTCTACGAGAAATGATGCTTGTTCAGCTCCTCCTCTCACCTCTCCAGCCTCTCAACGTCTCATAGAGCCATGTAGCCCATCTCCTCGACAAAGCTTTCCAGTTTTTCGAAATGATATACCGTCACCCCCCAAAATACATCGGACGGTCCTTCATCATTGCAGGAGGGACTCAACTTCACGCCGTCGCGCAATAGATGGAAACACCAGTGCCACCCACTATATGCAGCCTCGACCTGACGACACCAACGAGGGCCCAATATCCCAGCGGGAGCTTCATCTCTGCGTAGAAAGGAAGAGACGACAATGTATGAGCAACCTTTTCGTTACGCTGCAAGCTATGCTTCCAGAGTCCAAGTACAGAGAAAACACCAATATCCAGGTTCTTGATCGCGTTCAATCATATAAAAGCATTCTCGTCGATTTTCCATATTAAAGCTCGAGAACGAAGGGGGGAATGACACCTTTGTGCGTGCCAGATCCAGGCTTACGCCTGTCCGACGTCTGATATGTCAAAAGATCCACCTTGCAGAACTTCACATTGATTGATTTGCGTTCAGTTTCCCTGTAACTTTGAAGCATGTCTCGTAAACTTGGTTTACCGAACGATAATTGGCTAACTCATACATGACTGTTGTCTTTTCAGAAAAACAGGTGCACGGTCTTAACAGAGGTAATCGGATACATTCACTCTCTTCAGCAAAAGCTGCGAGAGCTTGCTAGAACGAAAGCGGAAATGATAAATTCTGCTAGCTGCTACAGGGCTTCAGGGACTAATAGAAGAGTGCCAGATAACAATCAACAGCAAGAAGGTGGATCTAGACATGAAAATTCCACCGAGGAGATATGTGCAGCAGCGCTAAATGTCTCTGCCCATATATATACCACAGAGTTTTTCATCACCCTCGTCAGTCCAAAGAAAGAAGGGATTTGGTCTAAAATCTTGATGGCCTTGGAAGAGGAGAATGTGGAGATTGTAAATGCAACGTTGTTGGCAAGTGCGAACACGTACTCTCATAGCATCCAAGCAAAGGTAATGTTGCTGATTTCATGCATTTAGCATCAGATTCTGAAAACCTACGAGTTTTGAATCATGTGCGAAAAGCTCCTCTAAGCAGAAATATTCAATTCCTTCGCTAATTGAATTGATTGCATCGTGTACTTTTTCGTGGTGATGTAGGTGACAAAAGAGCTTGAACTTCAAGGTCTACAAGGATCTCTTCAACAGTCACTACTCGCTCGCCTCAAGAAGCTTTAAAAGTAGCCATAACGGACGCTTCAAAAAATAAAACAGCTCCATAATACTCTTCTCTTAATTGCAAGAAAAGTTTCGCAAGGGGAACTTTTCTCCTTTTTCCTTTACAATAAATTCGTAAACGTGTGTCGCCGCTATAGCTTTTTTCCAAAAATTTCTGTATGATGCTCTCTTAGAAACATTTTTTTAAAATCATGATTTAAAAATGGTTGTTGAACACACATGATAATCACATTTCTTTTATGTGAACCATCCCCCCCTCCCCCCCCCAAACTCCCTGAGTGAATAATGCTATGAAAAAGATTTGATTGGAAATGCTATTGAGTAAAACCAATTCTATAGGCCCATAGGAGCTTGATTTGCATGCAAAACCACCCAAATTCAAAGACAACATGTATGTGTGAGACTTGCAAGGTAAAGCTTTAATTGTGATCTCTATTTCTAGTGGGAAGCATTTTGCGATATAGCTACTCAAAAATCAAAGAGGTGAAGCAACAAAGGCTACAAAGAAGAAGCAAACAAAAAATAACGAACCAGCCCAAGTGCATAGCCTCTATTCTTCTTGGTGAAACCAACTACTACTCAGCCAAATGGGGCTATGCAAATATAACATAGCACACAATAAAACAAGATGTAAATACACAAGTGGCTAAGGAAGAAATAAGTAAGCATAGAGCAACTAGAGAAGAACATCGTTGTGATAGAAAAGACACAAATACACAAGTGGCTAAGTAAGAAATAAGTAAGCATAGAGCACCTAGAGAAGAACATCATTGATAGCAAACATAGGCAAAACCATAAGATCAAGGAGATAAGAAGAGTTTACATGTGGTAGATAAGCCATATCAACTCTGCCACATGGGAGGTAAGCCACATGAGTTGTGCTATATCAATATGGCCACTTGAAGACCATGTGGCAAGATAAGCCTAGACAAAAAAAGTTAGACACATGGTGAATAGGCCACTTGAGCCACTGTTGACATGTGGTAGATAAGCACATCATCAACTTATCTCTAGTTGACCACATCACTAACTCAACATGTCATAACGGTTGAAAGTAACTATGGGTCTTGTTAACCAATCACACAAACCTTGGTCAAAATCAACTACACCTAGATTCTTTGAACCCTACCTATAGTCAAATACCAAATCACCCAAGTATATGCCATTGGGATATTCTTAAAAAAGAATTCAGTTTACACATGTCCAAGGTTAAATGACCAAGAGACATTTTGCCTTCTTTTTCACCTTAAATTTAAAAGGTCATAATCAAGCCCAAACTAAACCTACTAGTCAAAGCCCAACTTTCACTCTAAGGCCCATATTTTGTTCAAATTTCAAATCAATCAACAATATTTCTGACATTATTTCAAAGGCCTAGCCAATAACCAGTTTCAAGCACTTAATAAAGAAAAATCAACATATGTTGGTCAACATTGGTCAGAATTGGATGCATTCATATTCACTAATAGGTTTAGCCATTCAAATGAAAAATTCTTACTATACTCTAGAGACATCTCAAGAAATTTTGGAAAAGTATTACTCAAAGGGAAAAACTTCATTAACAAATTGGTATCCTTGAACAAGGATATCATTAATTTGAGAATTTTGACATCATAACAAAACATCATGAAGTCATCATAAAAAAGGATCCTCAGCTCACTTCAAGTTTATTGCAATGAATTTTGTTAACAAAATACATCAACCACAATAACTTATATAGCTCAATCAAAATTGAAAGAACTTTGGCAATCAACTGGCAAATCAAATCCAAGAAAATCATCTTTTATCGTTAGTGGCACACTCAACAAATGGCAACTCAAACATTAGCAAATGATGTTTACAATTGTTGATGATTCGGCTCATTCACCCATGACTAAATTAAGGTGCTCGATGATATCCCAACCCGGTGAGGATGCTTGCTCTTGCAATCCTTGGTACAATGTTCGAGTGATAGAATAGCTCTAGAATAGATGCTAACATCAACACTCAAAGTTTGAGGATGTTTGTTGCAGGGAGAACCACATGGTGACAAAAGAACTGAGTTCACAACAACACTGATTGCATGACACCATAAATGAATAGACAATGCATAAACAAAGGAAATTAACTTATATTGATAAACTTCCTTACAACACAAGCCACCTTGGCTTGCATTGAAACCTTAGTGTTACAGCTTTCTAACCTAGCAAGCCTAGGTAAGAGGGAGGGTACTCGTCACATTCTATTCTCTCTCTCCCTGTTACAAAGCCTTGTACTAACTATGCTCCATTGCCCGTGGGGTGGCCGTGGGTACAACGAACTGATATCTATGGGTGGCCTTTCTAGATTCGTGACCTAGTCTATTGTCCATAGCTCAGCAATTGGACCCTCATGCAGATTGGAAATACCAACTGTAGATTCAAAATTTGGCATGTATCTATGAATCGATTGTGAAGAGAGTGGGAGAGAAGGAAGGAGTCTCACTTGCAGCTTTCTCACATACACAATGGGGGAATATACACAAAGGTGGAGGCTGAAAATAGTTTTCCTCTTCTTCATTGTGAAAGCCAAAAGAACTCTAAGTACAAAAGAATAGGTGAACCCTATATGTGGGTCTTAATTCAAACTCAGCTAACTAAGGTGGCATACTAGCTGAGCCACTAACTAGAGTACATAAAGATAGCTGTCATCCAGCTATTATTCATGGACGGTGTACCAACCGCATCTGTAGCTAACAAGTCGGTGACATAAATGCACAACGGTCACCCTGGCATATCACGAGTGGAGCTCAATATCTCAACACTCCCCCTTGCTTGAGCTCAATCCCAATTCCTGCACACCAAGCAAGTCTCTAAAATTGCATAGCTTCTCTACACCTAATGCCTTCGTGAATATGTTAGCTACTTGATCCTCTATGCTGACATAAACTAGATCAATAAAACCTACTAAAACCTTCTCCTGTACATAGTGATAATGCACCTCAATGTGCTTTGTTCTAGCATGATAGACTAGGTTATTTGCCAAGTGTATACTGCTCATGTTGTCATAATAAATGACAATTGGCCCATCTGTAGACTGATGCATATCATAAAGTAGCTTATTCAACCAAGCTACCTCACATGCAGCCATTGTTGCACCCTTGTACTTAGCCTTTGTGCTCGACAAGACAACTGTAGGCTATTTCTTGCTGCTCTAAGTGACTACAGCACTCCCAAAAGAGAACACATATCCACTGGTAGATTGTCTATCAGAAATACTACCAGCCCAATCAGCATCAGTGTATCCATGCAACTGTATCTAAACCCCAATCTCATAAAATAGTCAATACTGCAATGTGGACTTCACATACCTCAGTATGCATCTAGCCGCATCCAAATGCGGTTTCCTTGGAGCCTGCATAAACTGACTTACCAAACCAACAGCATTGCTCAAATCTGGCCTGGTAATAGTCATATAAATCAAACTTCCTACTATGTGTCTATACATAGTAGGGTCTTCCAGAAGCTCACCTCCATCTGTGCTCAGCTTCACATTCTGCTCCAAAGGAACTGAAATAGGCTTACAGCCTGTCATCCCATATTTGGACAGCATGTCCAATCCATACTACCTTTGCAAGAGCCATATCCCACTTGTGGATCTAATCACCTCAATGCCCAAGAAGTAACGCAGCTCTCCCAAATCCTTCATCTCAAACTTCTGCTTCAATAGCATTTTCACATGAAGGATATCTTCATCACTATAACCTGTGATGATCAAATCATCAACATAAATGACAAGCAGCATAATACCTTTCTCTGTTTTTCTCACATAAAGTGAGAAATCTGCCTTGGAAATCTGAAAGCCAATAGTGACAAGATACTGTCCTATCTTGTCAGACCATGCTCTGGGTGTTTGCTTCAAGCCATACAAGGCTTTCTTTAACCTGCAAACAAACTCAGGATAAACAGCATGAACATAACCTGGTGTCTACTCCATATAGATCTCTTCTTGCAAATCGCCATGCAAGAAGGCATTCTTTACATCCATCTACTGTAAAGACCATCCCTTTGATGCAACCATAGTAATGACTACTCTTACAGTTGCCATCCCTGCAACTGGACTGAATGTTTCTTTATAATCAATGCCATATGTCTGTGCATACCCCTTGACAACTAATCTTGCCTTGTATCTGTTCACATAACCATCTGCATTGTGCTTCACCTTATAAACCCACTTACAGCCAATTGCATTCTTGTCTTTAGGCAAAGGCACCAATTCCCATGTAGCACTTGCTTCCAAGGCATCCATTTCTTCATCCATGGCTTTCTCCCATTTTTCTTTTCCCATGGCTTGCTCAAAAGAAGTGGGTTCTGGTTCATGTATCACTTTGACCATATAGGCATAGTGAATGGTTGTAAATCCATCATATTTCAGCCTATCCACAGGATACCTAGCTCTGGTAGACCTGTGCAAAATAGGCTCACTACCAGGTGCTCTCAAAACATCCCTTGTCTTCCTTACTCTAGGTGTAACAATAGAAGGAATACCCAACTCATCATCAAGGCTCTGTTTTGAGCCACTGGATTCACCATCCACATAAGAGTGACCTGCATTCACATCAACCATGGGCTGATCTACTTTCTCTTTTCCTTTTTGTGATACTTGCATACCACTATCTGCATTGCTTTGAGGAGATCCTCTTGATCTCAATCTGCCTGTCCATGGCAAAGTATGTGAACCACTGCTAGAGGACACTACAGGTCCACTAATATTTTGTGATTGCTGCTGTGAATTCTATGCAGCATTACCATTTTGTGCATCTACATCATCAACCACATTCACTGGTTTATACCAGCTGCTCATCTCATAAAAAACAATATCTCTGCTCATTGTAAACTTACGAGTAGAAGGGTTATAGCATCTATACCCTTTCTACTACAGAGAATAACCAATTAAGATGCACTTCTCAGCTTCTGGATCTAACTTGGATCTCAACTCATCTGGCACATGAACATAGGCAATGCAACCAAAAACTTTCAAATGAGAAATATTTGGTTTCCTACCAGTATACCTCTCCTCTGGCGTCATGCCATGTATTGCTACATTGGGAGTCCTGTTCATTATGTAGACTATTGTAGCAACTGCTTCAGCCCAATAATAATCTGGCAGGTCTTTTTCGTTAAGCATGGGATGAGATACATCTCCAATATGCCTATTTTTCCTTTCTACAAGTCCATTTTGCTGTGGGGTATGACTGCATGAATATTGCTGCTTTATGCCATGCTCCTGCAAGAAACTTGCAAACTCATTTGAGAGGTACTCTCCCCCTCCATCTGAGCTTAGGCATTTTATTTGCAGGCCTGTTTCTTTTTCAACCATAGCTTTAAAAGCTTTGAAATGCCCAAACAGTTCACTTTTCTTTTTCATAAAATACACCCAAACTTTTTTGCTGTAGTCATCAATAAAAGTGACAAAATAATGACAGCCTCCAAATAGATGCAGCTTTAGTAGTCCACACATGAGAGTGGATTAATTCCAATGGCCTCTTACTCTCTTGAACATGTCTAAGAAATGGTTTCCTTGCCTGTTTTTCAAATTGACAGGCTTCACATACCTTATGCATTTCTACAACCTTGAACTTAGGCAATCTTGCAACAATATTTTGGGCCTGCATTAATTTAAGTCACTGTACATTAACATGACCAACGCGTTTATGCCAGATATCAATATGTGCAACTACACCGGTCCCATGTGCAAACATTGCTATACTCAATTCAGGCATGTCCGCATCCAATGTAAACATCTTGCCCTTCTTCTTCCCTTTTGCTATCAAGCGACCTTTATTTTTCATATCCTCAACAAAGCATCCATGAGGATTAAATCTGACCTGCAAGCCCTGCTCAACCATTTGACCAACAGAAACTAGGTTCTTGGTGATATTCGAGACATGAAATACATCAGACAGGTATTTCTTTTTTCCTTCTTGCATAGACAAAGGAATTTTACCAATTTGCACAATAGGATGTGCAATATCATCACCAGTCTCCACAAATCATGGTCTTTCCATTTTCCTTGCATCCTACATCCATTCTGCACGACTTGTCATGTGGTTTGACACACTTGAGTCAACATACCACACATCATTGCTTTCTTTTGCACTTGTCATAGAATTGGTCATGTGTTGCACCATAAACAGATGCTCATTTCTGTCATCACCCTATCTACTAGAGGATGCATAATTGCCTTGCTGCAATTTTCTAGTCATGATGTCATTTTGCTTTTTATAGCAGTCTTTAACCATATGACCCATTTTACCACAGTAGTAGCATTCAACATTGTTGTTTGCATTTTGGCCTCTCTGCCATCCACCACGACCTCTTTGGCTCCCCCTGCCTCTAAAGTTACCACGTCCTCCTCCATAGAACTGGTTTTCTTGAATTTGCTGCATATTCTAATTTCTGCCACAGCCTCCAAATTGGCCTGCTCTACCTCTAGAAAACAACTTCTTTTGAAGTTCCTCCTGAAGAAGATGCAACACCATTTCTCTGCTTTTCATAAATTAGAAGAGCAATCAACTCCTCAAAATCAAGAAAATTTCACGGACGGCAATGGATGTTCGGAATTGTGCACAATCCTTTCCTAGACCATTCAAGGTCACAGAAACTAATTCATCATCTTCCACTGGCGACCCAATAGAAGCAAGTACATTTGCAATCTTCTTCACCTTCATGTGGTAGTCATTGATGCTCATATTTTCTCTCTGCACATGATGCAACTCCTGCTTGAGCTACATTTTCCTGGCTTGCATATTTGTGCTATACATTTTTGTCAAAGTATCCCATGCCTCCTTCGGCATGCTTGCATCCTGAATATGCACAATCATAGAATCTGAAATACTGATAGACAGCTAGTACATAACTTTTCTGGCTCTCTCATGCCAGCCTTTAAATGCCTGCAACTCCTGTTGATTGGGAACATTAGGATTAACTGGTTCTTGTTCAACTCCAGTAATGAACTTCCAATAGCCTTTTCCCTTAAGGAAATTCGTCATTCTAAACTTCCATCCTTGGAAGTTGTTCTTGTCAAGCTTTTCAGTGACAATCTATGAAAGAGTATCAGACACCATTATAGAACACTGCAAAATATACTGTCATTGCAAAAAGACACAACTTTTGCCTCACAAGGGTAAATCTGCAAAATTGATGAAAGTGGTATTTGATCACACAATCACTTCCTAGTGACGATTATGCATCAACAGGCAATAAGAATGATTATGTCACTCCCAATATCTCTGCGCACATGCATATGATGTAATTTTTGCGATAACTTTTCACTGACCTACAGAACAGTGGTCGCACAGCAAAAATAGGGCAATTTCTTGAGTGCCTGTGGAAAACTTCCACCACCAAAATGGGCCCCAAAATGGCCTCGAATCAAAAAAATAATTTCACCACACCGTGAAGGGCATCCCAATTTGAGACAGTGCACTCTTGCACTTTTCGACTATGCTACCTGTAGAGATTTGATCCCAAACTCGGAAAAAAAGGAAAGCAACACTAATCCTCTTACTAGGACACTGCGAACTTGGTTTGCTTTCTTGAGCTTCTTACAATGAACCGAGCTCTGATACCATGTGAAGAGAGTGGGAGAGAAGGAAGGAGTCTCACTTGCAGATTTCTCACATGCACAATGGGGGAATATACACAAAGCTGGAGGCTGAAAATAGTTTTCCTCTTCTTCATTGTGAAAGCCAAAAGAACTCTAAGTATTAAAGAATAGGTGAACCCTATATGTGGGTCTCAAACCAAACTCAGCTAACTAAGGTGGCATACTAACTGAGCCACTAACTAGAGTACATAAAGATAGCTGTCATCCAACTATTATTCATGGGCGGTGTACTAACCACATCTGCGGCTAACAAGTCGGTGACATAAATGCACAACGGTCACCCTGGCATATCACGAGTGGAGCTTGATACCTCAACATCGATATATGGCCTCTGCCTCTGTGACATGGCTACTTATCAAATTTTATAACTCCCTCAAAATTCGCACATAATGGCATCTTGTGCATAGTAGCTTTGTGGAGTTGGAGTATACAAGTAGCAATTAATTATCATTTAGCCTTTAAAATGTCGTACGAATGTGCAACTCACTCCTCGACAAAATGGTCAAAGGCCACCGATCATAAACCAAAACAACAAGTTGAACAGGCTCGAGGACGCCCTAATGCAATGAATGTGGTGGAGCAATAGTAAACTCAACTTCTTTGATTTGTCTCCAAGCATGAAAATGAATAGCCATTCCCTCTTGGCATGGTACTCAGTGTATAGCTTCAGATACTGGCATGGCCTTGGGAAGATCCTATCTCGCCAAAATTGGCTCACCATCAAAACCTGCTCTGATGTTTGGATCCCCACGTCACAACTGTTGTCTACCAAAAATGAGACTTGCACTGTGGTCTCTACAAAATCAAAGCAAGTCTAGCCTAGGCACATGCTTTTGGATTTGACTCAACCCACTGGATCAAGTTGAGCTACATATTGATATGAAACATAGCCCATGCTTTTCTTGAGGCCAATGAACTCAGACAAAAACTTGCATACTACCCTTAGCCCTTCATCAAATCAGTCCTGTGATCTTGAGTAGCTATCCTCATCAAAATGAGTGTTGCATCACTGAGTAGAGGCTAGCTATCCTGGTCTTGGGTGTGTCGAAATACCTCCTCTAGCAATGCTATGCTCAAGCAAACATGAATATCAACACACTATTCAAAAAATTTGGACTTTCTCTCCTGGTTTGGAATTTTTTTTGGAGCATATCCTCTCCACTCAACTTCACTTAGTGAGCTCAAAAATTGGGTTTTTTAGATCACTAAATGGGTCACTTATATACATAAATATGGCATTATTAAGCTAAAAAGTCAAGTGGTGACCTCTAATAAAAAAAAAATATGGCTCAATAAAGCTATAATTTTCAAACTTGTGCATGGTGCGCCCATCCAATAACTATAATAATAATAAGAGTAGTCTCTTAACTCTAGTTCAATTTTAACACTATGCTGATAAAGTGAAAATATGACACCATATGAAAAGAGTTTGTTGAATTCAACATATAAGTGGTGTATAGATACACCATTTTTTTGAAAAAAAAGAGTTTGTTGAATTCAATATATAAGTGGTGTATAGATACACCCTTTTTTTGCAAAACAAAGCATATAATACATTATCTTATTGATGGTGTATAGATACACCATTTGTATGAAAAAAAGCATACAAAACATTATCTTATGCACCTGAATCTCATTCAGAGTCATCAGATTCATGTAATGTATTTGCGCTTGATGGGTCAAGTCTTGCCAAATGATGTTAAATATGGACACGAATTGGATCAAGGATTGTGATACATTTTTCAACATTGTATCCATGCTTCTTTTTAAAACTTTGTGTCCTTGATTTCCAGCAATGAATAATGCTACTGACTTCCACCTCTGTTAATCCCTCATTATTTAAAACCCATTCATGTTTCTTTTGCAAGCATCCCTCATAGAGTTGTTTTATTGTATATCTTCTTGAGAGATTTTTCAATGGCTTTGGTTCATACCATAAAGGTGTGAATGTTATAGGAGTTCCCTTGTCATCCCTTTCTATCTTAGAAACCTTTGCAACCCAAATTGGGCCACCTTGGTCATCCAACTCTAAACCTGGATCAGATGCCCAAACTGCAACAAATAGACTCTCTTCAATCTCATTATATGGTATAAACTCTGGTAAGGATTTGTCTCCCTTCCTGCCACAATATTTTTGAGGTATAAGGTATTCCTCTGCTTTCTCCATATCTACTAACATATTTATATCCAAAGGAAAACTTGGTGACCTAGCTTGTTCTGGCCAAAAGGATTCACAGTATTCAATGCTCATTAAGTTTTCTTGTCTTTCTAAAGATTAGATAAGTGCTTCAGTTGATTTAATTATCTCCAAATTCTTAATTGATTGCTCATGATATTTCTGCATCATACTTTGAAGATGTTTAATGAAGGCTTTCAAGCCTTTCATTTCATCTATGCCAAGTGATTTGTTTTTTGCAGGAAGAAATCTAGTTTCCTCCAATGGAATTATTCATTTGTAATAAAGCATATGACTCACTCCATAAATGATCTCCATCTACTGAGTAGTGCTTCCATTGCATCACTGGAATATTGTTAT
Source organism: Dipteris shenzhenensis (assembly GCF_047967505.1). Taxonomy (NCBI): domain Eukaryota; kingdom Viridiplantae; phylum Streptophyta; class Polypodiopsida; order Gleicheniales; family Dipteridaceae; genus Dipteris; species Dipteris shenzhenensis. Next base: position 5,878,945 of record NC_141626.1, read on the forward strand.
GCATGTGAAACCAAAAGTAGCGTGGATTTGTGTGTCCTATTAGGGCATCATCTCCTGCTTGTAAATGTGGCTCTATGAATGCTCTCCAATCTACCATCCTCTCTAAGATAGCCACTTCTGATTCTTCCTTGCAAGACCCTACAATTTTTTTCCCAATTTGAACTAGCATATCCTCCATTGACTTCAACTCACCAGAGATAACACTAAAGATTTGCTCTATGTCTTCATGTGTATAGACGACAAGAAGAAAGCCAACTTACACTTCTTCAAATATTTTCAAACCAACCAGCATAGAGCATAAAGAAAATATATATTTATTCTTGTTCTCTCTCCAACAATTATCAGCTTGTATTTGCAACGTGTTAGGTAAACATCCGTGAGCATCTCTGACCTTTCTTATGGCTTTCATGATTGATGTAACAACCTAGTTACTATCATGGTCATGCAAACTATCAATCCATACATCACAAAAGATTCACTATCCATGTACTAATACTCCACACAAGTGTGTTTTTAGTCCACGTTTGCCCTCCAATGCTAGAGGGATATGTCTATATCGTGGCAAAGTTGTTGTATTCTGGTCCATGCCATCAATGGTGATGCACATGGACTTATCAACATGTGAAATAGCTTCCTCTCTCCAAGAAGCATACAACTTTTGAGCATCCGCACATGACGTAATGGATTGATCGCCATTTAATATATCTTCCTCGCTGCTGTTGCTCACATTTACTATGTTCAATGGCATTTTTTAATTCTTCACATGTCTTACATTTTGTCATCCTTTGCTTTGATGGTGTCTTGACATGGCAAAAATCTCTATGCCAAATTTTGTACAAGGTTGACCGTGAAATCATGCTCTTGTCTCTATCTTGTAAAGTTTTATTGACAGTTTCTAGGACGACCTTCTTTGTCATTACCAAAGGAAGATGTTGTTGACATTTGACACGTCCATCTAGCATTGTTTGTTGAAGATGAGGCTATGGTAATGCATGGTCTTTGAGAACTTGCTTTAATGTTGCGGTTGCATCGAGTGGTAACATCATGATCATTGTCACTAATATCATCAATTCCCATTATTGCATCACTTATCCCATCGATCTTTGCGTGTATTTTCCTTTGTGGTCCCATCTTATTATTCTCAACACAAGACAAGTCTTCTATTGTAAGCATGTTTGAGTCACTTGCAACACAAGATGAGTCTTCTATACCAGTGAGCCTGTTCGAGTCACTTGCAACACAGGACAAGTCTTCTATACCAGTGAGCTTGTTTGAGTCACTTGCAACATAGGACAAGTCATCTATATTAGTGAGCCTATTCAAGTCACTTGTAACACAAGACAAGTCTTCTATACCAGTGAGTATATTTGAGTCACTTGCAACACAAGAAACCTTTTCTACATCAACATCTATTACTATAACGTCTTCAATACCTGTGAGCATGCCACTATGATACTCTTGATCATTACTATAGCTTCTTATCAATTTGGATCCCATTTGTGTTATAGTTCTTTTCTTTTGATAATATTCTATTATGTCTTCCATGACATTGAAGGAAACTGTCTTGGGCAAACTTGATTTACAAGTACTATGAACTTGTAGATGAGATGTAGTATTATGGATGTCTAGATATGAAGTACTATCCATTGCATTTTGAATGATACCTGCACTAGTCAACTTAATTATCTCCACTATACCGAGAAAACTCTAAGCATAGCCCTTAAAGTTGCTTATTGCTAAAACTTCTCTAGAGCAAGATAACATCTCTACTTTTCCCCCTCAAAGTTTTCTTGATATCTTAAAAGTATGTCTTTGGAACAATTTTGTCTTGGTCCTAGAGCGTTCTATGTGCTTATATATCAGATATGTCACATTGTAAGATATCTCCCAATGTTTCAAAGTCTCCATGTGGATATTTTAAATGTACTTCAGGATTTACAATGTCGGTGATTATCACTACACAACTTCTCTCACCACAACATTGGAAATGACACACATTCATAGGATCAAGACTATGGATGCGTCTAAAGGCCACCACTTCATTCTTCTTATATAACACTACATCCATACCCTCTGTTAGGGTGAATACCTGTTTTATGTACAAAAATAGATTAGCAACTCAAAAAAAGACACAATAAATAATCATTGAGCTTATTATTACTTAATAACTTTTATATCAAAACTAGCAGAGAAGGCATTAAACCTAAACCCTAGATCCTAAACTTAACCAATTAATACCAAAACATCTTAACCACCGTAAATCCTAAACTTTAAACATTTAATCCCTAAACCCTAAACCCTAAATCCTAAACCCCTAAACCCTAAACCCTAAACCCTAAACTCTAAATCCTAAACCCTAAATCCTAAATCCTAAATCCTTTACCCTAAATACTAAACCCTAAACCCTAAACTCTGACCCTAAAATACAACCAAAATTTGATGAATTTTCCCCAACCTGTAGCACGTGCAACAAGTTAAGGGTGCACCAAACCTTTTGCAAAAATTAAGGAATTTTTCTAATTTGTGCAACAGGTTGGATATACCTCCCAACCTGTTGCTCAAGCAATAGGTTGGGGGTGCACCCCCAACCTGTTGCTTGAGCAACAAGTTGGGGGATATATCCAACCTGTTCCACAAGTCAAGAAATTTCTTAATTGTGCAACAGGTTGGATATATCCCCCAACCTATTGCTTGAGCAACAGGTTGGGTAAGTGACCCCAACTTGTTGCTTGAGGAACAGGTTGGGGGATATATCCAACCTGTTGCACAAATCAAGAAGATTCCTTGACTTTTGCAATAGGTTGGGTGCACCATTAACCTATTCTACTTGCAACAGGTTGGGGGATATATCAAACCTATTGTACAAATTGAAAAAAATCATTAAATTTTGGTTGTATTTTAGGGTTAGGGTTTAGGGTTTAGGGCTTAGTATCTAGGGTTAAGGATCTGGGAGAGTTTGAGTTTGAGAGAAATTTGTGACAATAGGTTGTGAGAGTTTGAGGTAGAGAGGGAAATTTGTGGGAAAAAACATTTAATGCAAAAGTGTGAGAGAGAGAGAGATGAAGAGAGAGAATGATAAATCCTAGCGGCCATGGGAGGGAGAGAAAGAGAGACTTGAGATAAACTAAGTAGTGTGTACTTACCCTTTCAATAAATATGCAGGTATGTTTTCTGTGAGCTTGGATTTTCTCAAGAAACTATTGATGTGCTTTTTGCACCATGCCTGCACACATACCACATCATGTGTGCAGCATTCCATTTTTCTGAGAACTTGCAATGTATTCATCCATCCTGCAATGTATTGGTGTCAAATGCATGGTTGGCTGCCATGGGCTTTGACAAAGCAGGTATATTTTCTTCACTCTTTTTTCCTTATTACTTATTACTCAATAGAGTAATATAATATTGTGAAAGTGTGGATCATGCTCTCCTAGTGCAACGTGGAATTAGCAAAAGATCAAGGGGAATCAAACCATAGAAGAAACTTCATGAGAGAGACATATGGTAGGCAATACTCAATCTATTGCAAATGTGTATTCAACAATACATGATAGGCTTCTTATATAGAGAGAGCCTTTAGAATAGTCAAACCATATGGGATCCTCTCATCCACATCTCTCCTTGTGGATATCCTCGATCCACATCTCCACATCATGTAGTCCACATCCTAGGGTGGCTACTTTAATACATTCCTATACCATACATTAGCCTCTAATATGTGCTCATGGCACCATATGTCAACACCTCCCCTTGGTGCCATGATCCATTGGCTACTGCAACGTGGTCAGATGTGAGTTACAAGATCAAATCCTCCCTTGGGTGCTTACATGGCTACTCTCAAGTGGTCAGAGTCTTGGTTTACAAACATGTGGGCTAAAGGTGGCAAGGTTGTTGCTTCTCAATGCTTGGTGTTGATGGCGTTCTCTTCTTTTCTTAATGTAGCATGATGCATGATGCTTTGTTCTTCCATGTGCCTTAACGATTTATGTGTGGATGCCATGTTTCGAGCTATGGTCATTTCATGCACTTGTGCTTTTGGCATGCTTTTTGCATTCATGCATTCCTTTAACATTTGTCGCAAAGGTCTTACCATGAGATTCATTTTGCTTCAATGGTAGTGTCTAATTGCTAACAATGATTCTGACTTGACAAGCATGTAGAGCTCGAAAAGCCGATCACTTTTCCTATTCGGAGCGTGTGCAAATTTTTTTTGGATTAGAAGTTACGACTTGTAAAAGTTCTTAGAAAGAAGACGGGCAGTTGGTGATGTGGCATATGGATTCATATGTTGCTTACAAAGTGTGGTTGTGAAGGGACTGTGTGCTTAGTTGGAACTATGCCACGTGGTATTTTGTTAACCCAACCAAGCCAACAAACTCAATCATGATAACCCTTAGTCTAACCATAGTCCTAACCCAAGGTGAGTATGGCTTAACCAAAGTACATACTAACCACGGTTGTGTTCATGGCATCGTATTTCGTAGATGGGTTTGTTGATGCACCGCTTGCTCTGGAGCTTTGGCCTGTTTGAGCTGCTCTGTGAGGTGCTGTGGAGGTGGTGCCCTCCCTTGGAGCTCCTCGGTGGTCATCGAAGTTGGGCTTAGCATCGTTCAAGTTGATGGTTGGAGGCAGAGAAGGCATGGCGTTGCTTCAGACGATAGGCTCTCCAAAGCCTGAGTGCAATAGGCGACCATCAGTGCACGACGATGCTTCACGGATGTCTGCTATTTTGTTGGAGCTTGGAGTTGTAGAGGCTCGTTGGTGTTTGTTGGTGCCTTGTGCATACACTTTGGAGCTGGTCGATGCAAAAGCCATTGGAGAGCCATTGTTGGTGTAGAGAAGGAAGATTTTATGCCAGCAGCGGCAATGGTGCTACTGCACTGTTCCAAAAATGGGAGGCGCCATTGCAGCCACATCAAATCCATTATGAAGCTGGTGTATGGCATGACGACATTCGAGTCTGTTGTTTTGGCTGTAGCTAGTGCTGGCGAGCTGCTAAGATGAAGGAAGAAGACTGCAAAGCGTAAGCTTGCATCAAGGTAATGTCCATAGCGCTCTGCCTAGGATGCCTTCTTTGTGTTCACGACAAAAGGATCCCAGCAAATCCCAAAGCCGATGGTGTATTTGCTTGCAAAATAGACACCCTCTAGCCATTGACAAGGAGAAAAATTGTTGTCCTCCATGCTGCTATTCAAACACGTTCCATTTCAGTTTGTTCTGTGCCATTTCTCGCCTCCTCTACTTGACTGCCTTGCTGTGGATCTGTCGTATCATTGACCGATCGATGCCTTCTATGCTTTCCTCTATTCTCACGGTTGGAGTTGGTAACTTCTGTGGGTTTCTTCCACTGGTACATGAGCATTTTGGAGGGGAGAAGTGCACTTCGTGCATGCCCCTGTAGTGAAGTATTTCCTCAATGTTCCAAGGTCTGCTAAGGAAGGACTCTAGCCCTCCCAGGCTCCTCCTTACCGCAGTATGCGACTTAATTCCTAAATCATATTTCTCTAGTCTTCCTTACCCAATGGGTGTGTAGAATGCCTTTTCTCTCTCACACACACACTCACAATAGTTCTCTCATAAAATTATGAATAGACATAAGAGCAAATATCTTTCTCGCATAAGTTTGTAACCCAAAAATCTCTCTACTCTCTCAAGAGGAAATGAATGGTAACTCAAGAGAAAATAACGTGTGCCTACAACTAATCAAGGAGAGCTACCTAAGCTCTGATACCATGTGAAAATGTGGATCATGCTCTCCTAGTGCAACGTGGAATTAGCAAAAGATCAAGGGGGATCAAACCATAGAAGAAACTTCATGAGAGAGACATATGGTAGGCAATACTCAATCTATTGCAAATGTGTATTCAACAATACATGATAGGCTTCTTATATAGAGAGAGCCTTTAGAATAGTCAAACCATGTGGGATCCTCTCATCCACATCTCTCCTTGTGGATATCCTCGATCCACATCTCCACATCATGTAGTCCACATCCTAGGGTGGCTACTTTAATACATTCCTATACCATACATTAGCCTCTAATATGTGCTCATGGCACCATATGTCAACAAATATTGTACATATTGAACATTTGAAGTTAGTTATCTAGTACTAAATAGTACTGTTTACGTGATTTAGTTAGGATTTAGAACTATTTGGCATTTAGCAATGTTCAACATTTTGCACGAGAATCTTGCAACAGGTTGATGAGAGGAGAGAAGCGTGGAGTGTGAAGAATGAACTTTGAATGAAAGAGAGAATGAAGAACATTCTACTTATAGTGAACCTAAAAGAACTAAAAAAACCTAAAAAACTAAAAAAAGCTGACTTGACCTAAAAGCTATCCATTTCCTATAAAACTCTACTTCTCCTCATTCTCTCTCACAACTTTGCTCAAGCTCCTCCACCACCTCCCCACCCAGGTACTCCCTCCCTTCCCCTCTCCTCCCTCCCCTCCCTTCCCCTCTCCTCCTGCTTCCCATCCCCTCTCCTCCCTCCCCTCCTTCCCCTCTCCTCCCGCTTCCCATCCCCTCTCCTCTAGCTTCCCCCCTCCCCTCCCTTCCCCTCTCCTCCTGCTTCCCATCCCCTCTCCCTCTTCCTTCTCCCTGCAGTTCCTTCTATTCTCCCTTTCACCCTTCCTCCAGCTTGTCCTCCTCTCCCTCCCTTGTTGAGAGTTGTGGTGCCATGAGCACATGTAGAGCAAAGGTATGAGTAAAGGGCAAGCTGCCACATGGCATGGAGGACATATCCCACATGTGAGCAAGCAAATGGATGTAAGTACCCTCACCTATAAAAGGGAGGTTCATTTGAAGTAATATCAATCAAGCACTTTGCACTATCTCAAGATTCTCTTTATGAGTCCAAGCTAATCTATCTTGGAACCTAATTGACTTGAGGTACATGTCATGAGCACTCTCTTCATCATGTTTGCACTTAGGTTGCATCCTCCTTAGATTAGTGTTGTGTTAGGATGTTGTCTCATGACTAGGAGAGCTCGATCCCTCTTTTTGACATGGTATCAGAGCATAGGTTTAGCTCTCCTAGTTTAGCTCATTAGTAGCTCATTAGGATTGCTCCCATTCCTAGATTAGTTTTAGATTGAGGTTGAGTGTTCTCTTTTAGTGGTCATTCTTTCATTCTCCCGTTGAAAGAATTCCGTCCATGAGAGTTGAAGATTTCCGTTCAATTCTTTTGTGAGAGTTCCATTGTGAAAAAGAGAGAGCTCTTGTGAGTCCACTCTTTGTGCTGAGAGAGAGTCTACTTCGTGAGAAATAGAGTGAGAGACATAGGTCTCTACTATGCCAAGAGCCGACTCTCCAATGTCCAACAAGCAACAACTCTGCAACGAAGTCTCGGCTCACAAGCAAGCTCCATCAACAGCATAGCAACGACCTCCTACGCCTCAGCCAGCTGCAGCAGCACTCGTCAATCCCACACAACCAAAGCAGCATATGCAAGCTCACAAGAGGCTCCAACCCTCTACAGTAACGAACTAAGCAGCAGTAGCCGCCCTACTACTTATAGTCTAAACCTCACGGTAGCCCATCTACCTCTTTAGCAAGCATGCAAAGTCAAAGCTCTTCTGTGCCATAGTCACGCTCCAACAACCACGAACGATGGACTGTCCAAGCTCCTGCACTCCTTCAACAAAGCCAACGAGATGCAGTGCCAACCGCCATCGACTTGCTTGCACAACAAATCTACCATCTACACCGAGCTCCACGCACGACTCAACAGTCAATGAGCAGCCGCCTTCAACCACTACAGCAAAGGCTTAGAAGCTCCAAAGCTCTGGCCTAGTGAAGAACACCGATGAATCAGAAACTGTTTCTTGGAACGCAATTGTCGGAAGCTTACGCCATGATGTTTCCAAGGGAACTGCGATGAAGCAGCAGCGGACCAATTCATTCACGAGAGCGATGGGCTGTGGATGCAAAAAGGAAACGGTCCATGAACTGCACCTCTCGATGGCTACATAGATTCCTCTAGCTCCTCACAGGCTCAAAAACATGCTCCAATCGTCTCGTTGCCGTCGCAGAGAAAGCTTCAAACCTTCTCTTCCTTCTCCAAGGTCTTCCCACAAAAAGCCACGTGGCAAGATAAGGCTTGACTATGGTTAAGTTAATCCAACCACAGTTAACCTTGGTTAGTTAGGTGTGGTCATTGACTGCTGGTTAACTTAACTTGGGTAGAATTAACCTTGGTCAGCAAGTAGATAGGGTTAGTTAAGCCACATCAGCATGCACAGTTAGCAGTGCCTTCTAAGCACACAGCCTCTTGTTAAGCACAGTATGGAATTCAGCATGTGAATCCCTGTGCCACATCATCAAAGGCCCCTCTTCTTCACAAAAGCTTCAACAAGCCATAACTTGCAATCCAGGAAAAATTTGCTTATGCTCCAAAAAGGAAAAGTGATTGTCTTTTCAAGCTCTACGCGCTTGTCATGTCAGAATCATTGTATGCAATTAGACACTGCCAATATTGAAAGAAATCAATTGGTAAGACCTTTGCAACAAATGAAAAAGCAACGCATGAATGCAGAAAGCATGCCAAAAGCACAAGTGCATGAGATGACCATAGCCCGAAACATGGCATCCACACACAAAGCATCAAGGCACATGGAAGAACAAAGCATCATGCAGGTAGCTACACCAAACAAAGAAGCAAATGAGTCATCATCAAGCCATGAGCCAAAAGGTGATATCAATGGAATGTATTGAGAAACCAAAACCTTGCCAACCTTGCCTATATTTTGTAAATCAAGCTTGACCACCTGAGAGTAGCTATGAAAGCACCCAGGGGAGGTATTGACATGTAAAAGCCACACTTGACCACCTTAAGTAGCAATGCATGCACTAAGGGGAGGTGATGGAATGTAACTCACATCTGACCACCTTGCAGTAGCCAAAGGATCATGGCACCAAGGGGAGGTGTTGAGAGTTGTGGTGCCATGAGCACATGTAGAGCAAAGGTATGAGTAAAGGGCAAGCTGCCACATGGCATGGAGGACATATCCCACATGTGATCAAGCAAATGGATGTAAGTACCCTCACCTATAAAAGGGAGGTTCATTTGAAGTAATATCAATCAAGCACTTTGTACTATCTCAAGATTCTCTTTATGAGTCCAAGCTAATCTATCTTGGAACCTAATTGACTTGAGGTACATGTCATGAGCACTCTCTTCATCATGTTTGCACTTAGGTTGCATCCTCCTTAGATTAGTGTTGTGTTAGGATGTTGTCTCATGACTAGGAGAGCTCGATCCCTCTTTTTGACATCCCTCGCCTTCCCCTTTCGGTGATGAATCCTCTCCCTCCCTCCCATTCCCCTTTGGCCGACTTTTTTTTTTTGTTGAGGCACTAGCGAGGCGACGAGGGAGGGGGAGCAAGGCTCGGGGGGAGGGGTTGGCAAGGCGAGGTGAGGTGGGGGAGAGGGGATGCACAGAGCGAGGAGGCGAGGCGAGGGAGCAGAGGAGAGGTCGAGGGGGAGGCGGGAGGCAGGGAGGTGGAGGAGAGGTCGAGGGAGAGGTGGGAGGTAGGGAATGGGGAGGCGGGGAGAGAGGGTGATTAACTTTCCCCTAACCTGTTGCACACGCAACAGGTTAGGGGGGAGGTTAATCAACCTCCCCTAAGCCCCCAAGGGAGGGGGCCTGTTGCGCACGCAATAGGCCGGCCCCCGCGGGCCTGTTGCATGTACAATAGGTTGGGGGGGTTAATCCCCTCCCCTTAAGGAGAGCGGGGGCCCCTTTCGGGCTCCCAAAAAAAAAATTAAAAAAATTAAAATAAAATTAACAAAATAAATTAAATTTAAAAAACTTTTTTTTTAAATTAAAAAAATCATATTTTTTTTTGAAAAATTAAATGAAAATTTAAATAAATAGATAAATAAATAAATAAATAAATAATAAATAAATAAAATAAAATTTTAAAAAAATTAAATAAAAATTTAGGAAAATTAAATTAAATTCTTTTATCTATGTTTATAAAATATTTTGAATTAAATTATTTATGTAAAAAAATGTTAGATTAAAAAATAGTATCTAGAAATATAAAAATATATTTAACTTTTGAAATTTCAATTAATTTTTAATTTTCAATATTTAAATATTTAATTAGCAATTTTTTTAATATTTGAGTTTGAAAATCATTGCAATTCTCATTTTTGATTTTTGATTGCGTTGGAAAAAACTATGGCTTCGAGTTTTTGTTCCAAGGTGTCTTTCAAATATCTTGAACATGGTTGGTATTTAATGGAGCGCAAATCAAAGTATTTTTTGGTGATCACTATTGAGAATGTGTTAAGCATGAAATATTCTCTAGAGGTAGTAAGAATTGGTGGCATGGTCTCAACCATCAACATTAAAGAAAACAATTTGATAGAGGTTGTGTGCAAAGGGAAGAATGACGAAGTGGTCTACAAGTTACGAGTTACGCACAAGCACTTCTTGAAGCCCTTACCAGATTCAATTGAAGGATCCCAAGAATTACTTAGTGCCTTGGAAGCGTTGAAGAAAATGTGGGATGCATTTCCAAGTGGTGGTGTTGTACCTTCAGCAGTAGTAAGTATGCCATCTATAACATGTAGCCCTCAAGTTGTACCGCCAATATCAATGGCAATAACTACGGTATCTCCGACAAGAGTAATTGCAATATTTGCAGCAATAACTATAGTATCTCCAACTGTACCTACACCATCAACTGCTACAACTATAGGAATAAGAAGGAGTGATCATGGAGCAGATTCAAGTTCCATAGCTATTCCCAGAAAGAGAGCCAAAATAACTCCTACTCCACATGCAGATCGTTCAAGTGCAGGTTATTTAAAACCAAGCGAAAAATTGGATAGTGAGATGATCAATAGAATCCACAAGAAGAAGATACAAGTCTCGCTGACTTTTCTAGAAGTGTGGCAGACTTACATCCTCTATAGGATGAGGGGTACATTTGGGGATTTTCACAATTCAGTGTGGCCAACAATGCTTATTGATCCAGCTTCATTGTTCACAAATCAAAGAAAGCTAGATAAGACATTTGCACGCAAATTGTATGAAGATACGAGGAAAACAAGAACTCCAGTTGCCACTAATATCACTCTTCATCCTATGGCATTTAAGAGACTTCAAGAAGATGATCCTACATTGCCTGATGTCACATTTCAAAAGCGCGTGGACTTTCTTGATGCTTTTGAGAACTTTAGAAGGAGTGACTTTGTTCATGGAGAGGCTTTGCACCAAAGCCGATATGGGACTAACATTGAGAAGAGATACATGCTAGCAAAGAATAGATTCTTGGAAAGATGCAGGTTTGAGCAATTTGATGGGCAACATTTTTGTGAAGCTTGTAGGAACGCCCTTGATGAGGGAAGAAAAGGAAACTTGCCACAGATTGAGTAGATGGAAAGTTTCAATGGGTCATTTGTCATGTATGCATATTTAATGATGACTCGAAGTACATTCTAGAATCAGAAAGGCTGAATTCTGCTTCATTTAGGTTGGAAAAAAGCTCTTCTCTTTCTGAGATCCTGATAAAGGCAAGGGAGTTATGGGTGGGCTGTGGAAAGCCACAAACAGTGAAGGGCTGGAGACCTACATCTGAGTACATGGCAAAGAGGACTTGATTCTATAGATGCTTGAAAGGTGTTGCAAGCAATACGCAAGGTGTACCAAGTAATAAGGTTGAGGCCAAGGATCTGAACACTACCGTTGCAAGATACATGGACGTTACTTGCATTGTCTTCCGCAAGGACTCAGTGTTTCAGAGCATGGTGGATGTTTGCCAAGCATATGAAACTGGAAAGATATCCCTTGAGGCACCAGAGCATACTGCAACTCAGAGGAAAGAAATAATGAAACCGATGTCTATTGTTTGGTGGAGAGCATTAAGGTTTGTTCCACATGCAATAACACAAGAAGTATGCAAGAAGATCCTAAGCGGTGACTACTTCTTTGGAAAAAAGAGGAAGCATAGCAACTTGGATGAAGTGGTCACCCGAATGACTCAAAGTGAGACTGCACTCTCAGCACTATTGTTTTTATTGAAATCTGATGACGAGTTAGCTGGCAAGTCAATTGACATGGGCTAGAAAATGGTTGGCTTCAATGGATGTAGATGCCACACCAACAAAGGATCTAAGAGCTAAAATGCCAAAGGTTGTTGAGATAGAATATATGGACATCAAAGAAAAAGGCCTTGCAATCCACTGCCCAAGGTAGAGCAATTAGTGGTTTAGATGATGGTTCTCCATTCAGCTTCTCCTATGATATCTTGCTATCAGCAGAGAATGATACAAATTTTGCACACATCAATGGCATTGATACAGAGCATTTCATAACAATGAGTGGTGATGCTTGGGAGAAGCCATGTGTATTTTTCATAGACGAATTGCAAGATCTTGCAGTGTCATGGATAGTTGAACTTGTGCACCTTGTATGCGAGTTTGACATCTGCATTTGGGTATTTATTTCCAAAAGTATACCATGGTATAGTCCTACGCAATCATATGATTGTCTTGGAAGGGACTGCCATTTGTTAGATATGAATGCTCCACTCTCATGTAACTACGCTGGAACTAGCTAACTCTACTTGTAAGCCCCCCATATGAGAAGAAGGCATTTGAGTAGCTAGGTTATTCGGTAGGTCCTGGTTTGGACACCAGATGGGGGCCATGTGTGGCCTGATGGTTGGACGGCTCAGATAGAGTTGGCACACTGCCAACTAGGCTACATGCAAGTGTGGGAAGGCATCCCATGACTGACCGCACTGAGGGTAGACGGAGCATTTCTCGGGGTAGCCCACTGTCGAGTTGCGGGGCCCACCGTTTGGAGCCCCAGATGATTCCGGATGCCGAACGATAACCATAGGTTAGTTTCTCTATTCTGTGCCATGGTTCTAACATGTGGTCGGTGGCCTATTTCAGGACCGACCTCCAGTTGGCCATTTTGGGCCGACTGGGTCGGTCTCCCAATTGGGTCTAACCAACTATGACTGGTGGCTATATAAGAGCAAGCCCGTGAAGCCCATAATTATCACTGGCTATAGTAACCCTGATTCCTTAGCATCCAGCCTCCGTCCTTTACTATTTCCAACATGCCATTGAAGCTTCTCACACAGGAGTGCATGGCTGAGAGGTAGCGCCATCTATTGTATCAGTTTTACAGTAATCAAATTTTTGATTCTCCATACTATCAGCTTTTCTCTCTTGCATACAAGATCCTGTTATCTGTTGAGCGACATTGTATTGTTTTCTTAAATGGTATCAAAGCTTGGGCTCTAGCAAGAAGATTTGGTAGTGTGTTTCTGTTTGCGAGCAGATTGTGAGAGATGGCCTAGCCTGCAAGACTACAAATCCCACCGTTTGGTGAAAGTGAAAAATTGGACGGCACTAACTATCCACTCTGGAAGTTAAAGATGAAGGCTATCCTAAGTGCATACGAGCTTTGGGATAGTGCTACTAGGGTGGATGTGAAGCCGGTTGCGAGACCAAATCAAGCCAATGCAGGACAACAAATAGTACCAACTGCAGATCAGATTCTCACATGGGCAAGAAGAAATGCAGATGCACTGTGTTCTATTGTCTGCACTGTAAGTGATTCTATCATGGCATTAATTCAACATGTCACCACAGTGGAGGAGGCATGGATGGTCTTGAAAAATCAGTACGAGACCACGAATCAAACGTGGATTCAATATTTGGAGACTCAACTCACGAATGAGAAAGTGTCTGAGTCTGAAACGATAGAGAAGTTCATCACCAGGGTGAAGAATTTGTGCGATCAGATGACTGCGATTGGCATCACCATCACCAGCGAGAATCCAGCACAAAGGTGCATACGAATTCTCCCACCAAAGTACGACGATCTTGTTACGGCATTGAATACGCAAAACAAAAATCTGCCCCTACACTTTGAGGATTTCAACGCTATGCTTCTAGAAGAGGAGATGCGTCAAAAGACAAGGACTGGAGAAGATTCAGCTTTCTTGGCTGGATCAAAGAAAGGTAAGGGTAAGGACTCTGGTAACCCATTTTCTTCTGATGATTAAAAGAGAAAGAAGAAGATCAAGTGCTTCTATTGCAACAAGGCAGGGCACAAGCAGAATGAGTGCCAAAAGAAGATTGCAGATGAGAAGAATGGAGTAAAGAAAGAATCCAGCAACAGTGCACAGGAAGTACCAATAGAGCTGTTCGTAGCAATTGAGGAGATTTGCATGGAAGCAGTTCATGTACCTACGGATGAGAACCTTGGATTATTGATAGTGGTGCATCGTGCCACCTGACTAGTCATAAGGATTGGTATACCTCTCTACATCTAGTAGGGAATGACATCCTGGTAGCACATCCAGTAGGGAATGACATCTTGGTAGCAGTCGGCAATGATGCAAAATGTCCAACAAAAGGAAAAGGTATGATTGCTCTCAAGTCAGATGGAGTTGTAAAACAGTTGTCCGATGTTCTTTATGTGCAAGATATCAAGAGGAATTTGTTGTCCATTTCTGGGATCATGGATCGAGACCTCAAAGTTCAATTCAATAAGAATGGTGCACAGATTTTGGATCTTCAAGGGAAGGTCATTGGTAAAGGTACACAGCGCAACAACATCTACGAACTCTTAACTTTCAGTGCTTGAGCCGATGTGAGCAACACTAAGCTCTGGCAAGAGAGGTTTGGTCATCTAAACCTTAGTTCTTTAAAGAAGATGCATAAAAGTGGAATGATTGTAGATCTACCAGAAATTACAGATCTGCCCGATGTATGTGAAGCTTGCATGATGGGCAAGCAGCATCGGCAGCCCTTTCCTAAAGAGGCCAGTAGGGCAAAGGCTCCTCTAGAGCTCGTTCACACGGACCTCTGTGGAAAGATGGAGATGGAAGCTTTGGGTGGTTCCTACTACTTCATGACACTGATCGATGACTACAGTAGAAGGACATGGATATACTTCCTGAAGACTAAAGATGAGGCTTTTAGTAAGTTCAAAGAATGGCATGTAATGGTCGAGAAAGAAATGGGGAGGAAGGTGAAGAAATGTAATGTTCTAAGACAGAGGTGGAGAGTTCACATCAAGTGAATTTGAAAGTTACTGCAAAAGTCACGGGATCAAGAGGCAGAAACCCTCGCCACATACATCATAGTAAAATGGAGTAGCAGAGCGCAAGATGCGCATCATCTGTGAAATGGGCAGGAGTATGATGAAAGGGAAAGATTTGCCAAAGCATTTCTGGGTTGAAGCATGTAACACGGCAATTTATATTCTGAATTGTAGCCACACGAAGGCTGTGAATGGGATGACTCCACTGCAGGCCTTTTTTGGTAAGAAACCTTCAGCTGCACATTTCAGAGTTTTTGGATGTGACTGTTTTGTGCATGTCCTTGATGCTAATAGGACCGAATGGGAACCGAAGAGCCAAAAGTGTATTTTCTTGGGCTATAGTGAAGAGGCAAAGGGTTACCGTCTCTATAATCCTATTACCAAGAAGGTAATAGTAAGTTGCGATGTGGTCTTCTTAGAACAGCCGCATCAATTGGAGGAGGATGCTTCCTTCCCAAACAACCAAGACCACGATATCCATCCAGTACAACCACCAACAACAGACCGAACTCCCCCAACGGTGCTTGGGAGGATTCAAGATAAAGAAGAGGAAGAAGAGCCTGTAGAACCACAATGACAACCAGGCCATTCCGAAACTGGGTAAAGCAACTTTTGGATGGCAGAGAACCTCCAGCCATTGAGGAGGAATCATCCGAACATTGTCGGTCCAAGAGATTAGAGGCGCAAAGAAGGGCACAGGAACACTTGGTCAACTACAATTTGATGACAGAGGTGATTCGTGTTAAAGAACCCAGGTGTCTTGAAGAGGCACAGGGGGATGATAGGTGGATGGAGGCTATGCAGTCAGAGTATGGCTCCATATTGAAGAACGACACTTGGGACCTTATGGATCGACCACCAAAACACAAGGTAATCAGGACCAAGTCGGTGTACAAGACCAAGTACAAGTTCGACAGCACGTTGGATAAGTACAAGGCTTGGCTCATGGCAAAAGGATTCGCACAGGTACATGGTTTTGATTATCAGGATACTTTTGCTCCCACAGCTCGACTAACCACAATTCGTAGTGTTTTGGCTTTAGCAGCATAGGAAAGTTGGCCCATGTTTCAGATGGATGTAAAATCTGCCTTTTTGAATGGAGATCTCAAGGAGGAGGTATACGTGGAACAACCACCAGGTTTTGTGATCCTTAGTTCAAAAGGTAAAGTCTGTAAACTGAAGAAGGAACTTTACAGGCTGAAATAGGCCCCATGAGCATGGTACCAGCGGATTGATGCCTACTTTTTACAAAACGGGTTCAGGAGGAGCCCATTTGATGCAAATTTGTATATCTACGGAGGAGGTAGGTGTATGATTGTGGTCCTTTATGTGGATGACCTTGTCATAACAGGGAACCATGAAGAAAAGATCTCGCAGACAAAGCAGTTGCTAGGAAGAGAGTTTGAAATGACAGATGCATTTCTGTTTGGGGATTGATGAAGTTTGCCAAGAGCCAAAACAGATCTTCATCTCACAGCTGAAGTATGCTGGAGGGATACTGAAGGCATTTGGCATGGCTGAGTGCAAGATAGTTGGCACCCCCATGGAGGTTGACGTGAAGCTCTCAAACAAGGATTCATCACCACTGGTGGACGAAGTGAAGTGCAAAAGGCTTGTGGGCAGTTTGATTTACTTATGCAACACACGGTCGGACATCAGTTTTGCGACCGGTGTATTAAGCAGGTTTTCCAATAAGCCCCGGGAGAGCCATTGGAGGGCAGGGATGTGGGTGCTGAAATACATCAAAGGCACACTTGATTATGGCAGTGATAGGTTACTGTTTGTCACTTGGATCTGGAGAAGCAACCTATAGTTGCTCTTTCTTCTACTGAGGTTGAGTACAAATCAGCATGTTTTTCTTCTTGTGAGGCAGTGTGGTTGAGGAGGATTTTAGGGGACATGGGTGCAGTGCAGAACAAGCCTACGTAGTTATCATGTGACAATCAGAGTTGCATGGCAATTGCCAAGAACCCTGTGTACCACGCTCGCACAAAACACATTGAGATTCAATATCACTTTGTACGCAAGCTCATCATGGATGGAGAGGTCGACTTGGTGTATTGTCCGACTACAGAGAATGCTGTGGACATCTTCACGAAGGCTCTTGGAGGAGACTTGCTGGAGAGGCATCTTCATCGACTTGGCATTAGGCCGAAAAAGTAAGTTCACTTGTGGGTGGACATTGAGGGGGGGTGTTAGATATCAATGCTCCACTCTCATGTAACTATGCAAGAACCAGCTAACTCTACTTGTAAGCCCCCCATATGAGGAGAAGGCATTTGAGTAGCTAGGTTATCTGGTAGGTCTTGGTTTGGACACCAGATGGGGGCCATGTGTGGCCTGATGGTTGGACAGCTTCAGATAGAGTTGGCACACTACCAACTAGGCTACATGCAAGTGCGGGAAGGCATCCCATGACTGACCACACTAAGGGTAGATGGAGCATTTATTGGGGCAGTCCACTGTTAGGTTGCGGGGCCCGTTTAGAGTCCCAGATGATCCCGAATGGCTCTGGCCAAATGGCGTCCGTAGGTTAGTTGCTCTATTTTGTGCCACGGTTCTAACGTGTGGTCGATGCCCTATCGACCTCCAGTCGGCTGTTTTGGGCAGACTGGGTCGGTCTCCCAATTGGGTCTAACAATTGGTGGCTATATAAGAGCAAGCCCATGAAGCCCATAATTATCACTGGCTACAGCAACCTTGATTCCTTAGCATCCAGCCTCCGTCCTCTACTGTTTCTAGCATGCCATCGAAGCTTCTCACACAGGAGTGCACGGCTGGGAGGAAACGCCATCTATTGTATCAGTTTTACAGTAATCAAATTTTTGATTCTCCATACTATCAGCTTTTCTCTCTTGCATACAAGATCCTGTTATCTATTGAGCATAGACATTGTATTGTTTTCTTACACCATTCAAGTCTTGTAGCCTTTCTTGATGTGCTTCTTATCCACAGGGGTGGTGGCAATCTAATCAGAATTCCTTTAAGGAGCCTCGAGCTTCATTACTTTGAGGACAATAAGATTAAGCTTGATGTAGCAATGGTGGATTACAGAAAGCCGATGGATCCTGTGAGATACTAGAGATGACAAAGAATATACTGAATGATGGGTGGGAAGTAGCATTGTATCGAATGGGTCTTGTTGCTGAGAAATTGCTACACCAAGGTAGAAATGTAAATGTCATTGATACCCCCCATTAGATTGAGTTCTTTGACACATATTATAGTTGCACTACCTTCTTTGAAGCAAAAAATGTCGAAGAAGAGGGTAGTGAGTCTGAGGGTGATGATTCTAGATCAGGTGATGATGAGGATGAAAGATCTGCATCCGATGACTTACACGAGAAGAAATCTGCACAAAGAATAAGGGTGATCAATTATCAACTAAAGTCAAGGAGGTTCCACTCATCATACGAGAAGGTCCGTGGCAGCAAGAAGTAGTAGTACATGTCGTAGGAAAAGGTAAGGCTAAAGAGGTGGAAGCACTTCTATTGAAATTAAAAGTGAGGAAGGCACCCTTGATCTTGGGTGAAGGACATGCAAGTGGATCAAGCAAGGAAGCCTTACCCACAGAAGGTATGGAGAGGCAAAGCATGACCAGAAGGAGTTACCAGGAGGCATAGATGGTTCTTCAACCATGACCTTACAGAATCCAGAGCAGACTACTAGTCAGGAACCTAGTAGCCAGGACCCTACTCACCAAGAACTTGGTCATGAGACTCTAGAGCAACCTACTAGTCAAGTGCTTGGCACTGAAGAGTAGACTACTAGGCAGGATGATACTAGCCAAGACCCTACTACTGAGACTCCAGTCTTAGAGCAGCCTATTAGTCAGAACCCTGGTAGTCAAGGGCGTATTGAGGACATCGGTACTGTCTTAAAGCAACCTATTAGTCAAGACCCTGGTAGTCAAGGGCCTGGCATTGGTACTGAGGAACATGATGGCTG
Organism: Dipteris shenzhenensis; assembly: GCF_047967505.1. NCBI lineage: Eukaryota > Viridiplantae > Streptophyta > Polypodiopsida > Gleicheniales > Dipteridaceae > Dipteris > Dipteris shenzhenensis. The sequence continues at coordinate 5,897,977 of NC_141626.1, forward strand.
ACAGCTTTGTAATCACAAGTTTTGAACTTTGCAAGTTTCGAACTTCTATGTAAAGTGAATATCTAATAAAAAGTTAACTACCTTTTTGATTTCTTTACTCTCATTAGTGTGTATAAAGATTTTTGAGTTCCATTTTATACTTAATGATGTATTTTAAACTTTATGTCAATGTATTTTTATAGTTAAGGGTGTTTTTTAATACCAAGTGAGGTGTATATGTACACCACTTCCACATAAAAGGATTTATGTACACTACCTTTCTAAGGGGTTTATGTACACCACCTTTCTAAAAGAAATGGTCATAAAGGTGTGTGTGCACACCACTTATACATAAAGGTGTTTGTTTACACCACCTTTCTAAGAGAATTGGTCATCTATTGATGTTCTTAGGTGATAGTAGCTCAATTCATATGAGAAGTTATGAAGATTTTATGTAGACCACCTTTGTAAGAGATTTGGTTATGCATTGATGTTCTTAGTACGTAAATGTAGGCCAATATGTACACCACCTTTCAAAGAGAATTGGTGATGTATTGATGTTCTTAGGTAATAGTAGCTCAATGTAAACATTGAAAAGTTTTTGAATGAAGGCCAATACATGTACACCACCTTTCAAAGAGAATTGGTGATGTATTGATGTTCTTAGGTAGCTCAATGTACTCGCAAATACTTTAATAGCAAGATTTTCATGATCATATTAAGCAGTAGAAGAGTATACTATCTATCCTTATTTAGTAAGATAGGCATCATAAGAAGTATGTACTTAATCACCAAATCTTTTGTTTTGAGTTGTCAAATCTAGTTCAAAAAACATCACTAGTATATTCAAAAATTTTGGACTGTTTTTTAGTCCATTTCTCAAATTGAACTTTACACAAGTCCAAATTTTTTGAATAGTGTGTTCATCATTCAATGATGACACTATGGTCAGGGTCATATGAATCTCGTATGTCTTCTTCCAAAGCTTCTGCTTCCATGGTAGATAGGAAAACTTTAGGAGCTTATTCCTCCTCAAACTCCCTTGATGATGTCACTGTCAAAGTTTTTGATTTAGTGTGGAGGTGACACATGAGAAGTTGCCCTACATCTCTTTTGATGATTTGTTTGATCCTTGTGCTCCTCCATGACCACAAAGACTACTTAAAGATTGATTGAAAGTGAGGATGATAGAGAAGAGTGGAAAATGAAGGAAACTATTGGGGACGATGGAAGCAAGAGGGTTTTTGTAAGCAACGAAGTTTAGAGAGATGTATAAAATTGCAATAGCGATTGAAGAAGATGATAGAAATCCAAAACCAAACCGGATCTAAAAATGTATGCAAATGAGATCTAAAATTGGACATTCTATCGGATGAATGGTTGCATGATTAAGTGGAGTACCCCTTTCTTGGACATGATTATCCCGAATTTGTGCCTCCATAACGTTCAAGTTGCCACATGTCAGCATGCAGTGTTTCTCTTCCATTGTCACTAAACAGCTAACTAGCACTCTTGTTGGCATAAAATTTACCAGGGCATTATCAATTGAGTCATATGCATCCAAGTTCTGCATGATTGAGGAACCTATTGCTCAATAAGTCTTCACTTTACTCTCATTATACAACTCTAGGCAATACATTTCCTTGCAGATCTTTGAGTTTTACTGTCCATTAGAAAAAACATCAGCTAGCCATAGTAGGGACCATTCCACCCAAGTTTGAGATTTGTTTTAAGTGGTCCCAACTTGTCATTATATAACAATACGAGCATACCCTTCTTCAAGTGCTTAGGCACAATATGCCTATCATGCCATGCCTTCTCATGCATTGTATTACCTGCTATGACCAGGCTGCTCGGAGGCATAATTCATCCAGGTGGCTTAGCTAATGCAATCACCCCTTGATTGCTTCTGATTCATCTAAGTGATCCTCGATAGTGATACAAAGAGTGGGAACAATAAATTCTAGTGGGACCACTTCTTCCAAGCCAAAAGTCATACTGAAAGAATTAAGATTTGTCGTGACCTCATAAGCAGTTTTATAGGTCTAGAGTGCAGAATGTAGTTTAGTATCCCATTCACTCTTAAATGATTGCACCATTTTAGTGAGGATAAGCTTGGTTGACTCCCATTTGACCATATTAGCTCACTCATATTTGATGGCATCCACTCCCGTCACTTTCATATTCTTTCCTCCTATGTCAAAGCACAAAAGCATACAAACCCAATAAAGAACTATAAAGTACAATCATTATCCATCACCGCTCTCACTGATTCCATTGTCTTATTGGGGAATGGCACTAGCGCCAATCTCTCTAAAGGTCCATAGAGAATGCAAAGAGTTCTCTCTCAACTCATAGAGAGAATGGCACTAGTACCATTCTTCTATTGGGGTGGTGCTAGTGCCATTTTTCCTATAAGGCTATGGAGAATGTCACTAGTGCCTTTCTCTATATCCTCATTGGGTGGAATCCGTCCCTTGGAGTGACGTGTTAGAAAGTGCTCCCCCTCCATCTCCATGTTCACCTGAATAACTGTCCAAGGAAATTTACAAGACTGCGATGTTGACTTGCTACCCTCTATTGAACTAATCACCCTTGATAGGCAGCTTTTGGGAAATCAGGTGTGGACTTGCCAACTTGTAGCTTCTCTCTGACCCATGACTCACATGAACCCTTGAAGCTTTGATAAACAATTGAATTAATTTTGAAGTAAGTTCCAAGGGTGCATGTTTGATGGCATAAGTTGAACTCCTTGATGAGTGCTTCTTTCAGTGCTCTATCATGCTTAATCTCTATTGCTCATTGAGACATTTCAATGGACTCCTTGTCTTTGCTTGACTTGACTAAGAAAATTTCTTTAAATTCAATCTTTGCTTGAAGTGCACGTACATCATCTTCTAATCCTAGCAAACACTTCATATATGTTATTGTGGGATAAGGGTGGGATTTTGACCCTCAAGAACACCCTACTTCACCAAGGTCAAAATCCTAATCCATTGTTCATGGATGTCATCATCATACGAGACCATGTGTGTGTCCTTGGTAGCAAAGATTGCACCCATTGTCACGCTTGCAACTCCTAGGAAATTATGAAAAAAAACCAAAATAATCTTATACATTCTTCTAATCCAAATCATTAATAGAGAGAAGAATGGCACTAGTGCCATTCTCCCATTACCATGTCAAAAACATGACTTGGTAATGAGGAGAATGGCAATAGTGCCATTCTCACATCGGAATTGACACTACTATCACTTATTTTACAAAGCCATAAACCTTCTTGAAATAAATAATGCATAGAAAACAAAGTTTATTACTCACATCCCAACTTTGTTGATCTTTATGCCCTTTGACAAGGCCTTGAATTACTTTTTTTTCATCATTCGAATGCAACCCACTTCACCCTTGGGTGTTGCAAGATATCGATATATGGCTGATTTTTCAAAATGGTCTATGCCTCCATGTTGGCCATTGATGATATCTTACAACTTGCTTCAACTAGTGCATTGACAACCATTCTCGCCTTCCTCCATGTGTAGAAACCCTTTCATTGATTATTGAAGGCTTCTCCCTATGCTTTAGCTATGCACATCCTTGCAGCATAAATCGAATGCTGCCCTGCAAGAATCTAATAATTATACTCCTTTAACTTTCCCACCTTTATCTCTTCCTTGTAGGTAGGAGTATTTGTGTATGTGTGGTAAGGCATAAGATAGGCACATGTTGCAGGAGGTCATGCATTCATTGCAAAACTCTTGACCAACAAGTCACTGGCATAGCTGAGGGTCAATGTCCTATATGCATATTGACTTGGTGCTCTAAAGCAATTCATCACTGGGATCAAAGCCTCAAACACTAGACCAAAGGGGAAGTACTCTGCGTACTCCATCAAGCTTGTCATACTTGTGTTCTTCCTTTCCAATTTCTTTTGTAGTGTCTTAAAGTCAACATCTGGCTAAATTTTCTTATACGGTATGATTGTTGCTTAAGATGACTTCTCACCATGTCCCACATGGATTGCAAAATATAGCACTCATGCCACACTCTAGATGTCAAGGTTGTCATCACGGAGCATGGTTGGAGATTGGCACTGGTGCCATTGTCTTGAATACCATATGATTATATTGAGAATGGTAGTAGTGCCTTTAATCACATAGATTGAGGAGAATGGCACTAGTGCCATTATCCATTCTCTAGATGATGAATGGCATTGGTTTCACTCTCCAAATATTCATATAATGTTGTGTTCCAACACTTCAACTAATCTAGTGAACAATATCCCAACCAAACATTTGAGGAAGGCCTCATGAGTAGGTAAAGAACACACCCTCAATACAATTTCATATGGTAAAAATCAATTGCATATGGTCATATCCCATTCCCTAGATGTCAATGTTGTCATGGATGATGGCTAGACAATGGCATTGGTGCCATTGTCCCCACAACACCATATGATTATATTGAGACTGGCACATGTGCCACTAATCACAAGGATTGAGTAGAATGAAATGAGTGCCATTCTTCATTCTCCATGTATGAATGGCATTGGTGCTATTATCAAAATATTCATATGATGTTATGGAGAATGGCACCAGTGCAATCCTCCAAACTTGAACTCATATAGATTTCAAATTATTCTTGTATGTCAATGTTGTCACAGATGATGGTTAGAGAATGGCACTCATGCCATTGTCCACACCACCATATTATCATATTGAGATTGGCACCTGTGCCATTAATCACAAGGACTGAGGAGAATGGCAATAGTGCCATTCTCCATGTGATGAATGGCATTGGTGCCATTCTTCAAATATTAATATGATGTGGATAATGGCACAAATTCGATTCTCCAAACGTCAACCCGTCCAGTGAAATAATTCTACACCAGGGCCATTCTGAAAGGATTGGCCATATAGACAAAACCTTAGCTAGAATGGTTATGGTGCCACAGTCCTGTCATGGATCATGGTCGGCAATTGGGATTGGTGCCATTGTCTTGAATACCATATGATTATATTGAGAATGTCACAAGTGCCATTAATCACATGGATTGAGAAGAATGGCACACTACCACTCTCCATTCTCTAGGTGATGAGAATGGCATTAGTGCCATTCGCCAAATATTCATATAATGTTGTATTCCAATATTTCAACTAATCCGGTGAAGAATATCCCAACCAAAATTTCTAGGAAGGCCTCATGAGTAGGTAAACAAGACACCCTCATGACAATTTCATATGATAAAAATCAATTGCATATGGTAATACCCCATTCCCTAGATGTCAATGTTGTCATAGACACTGGTTATGATTATGTTGAGATTAGCAACGGTGCCATTAATAACAAGGATTAAGGACAATGGCACTAGTGCCATTCTCCATTCTCGATATATCAAAATGACATTGTTGCTATTCTTGAAATATTCAAATGATGTTGTGGAGAATGGAACCAGTGCCATTATCCAAACTCCAACTCATATAGAATTCAAATTATTCCTGTATGTCAATGTTGTCATAAACGATGGTTAGAGAATGGCACTGGTGCCATTATGCACAACACCATATGATTATATTGAGACTAGAACCTATGCCATTAATCACAACAATTGAGGAGAATGGCAGCAGTGCCATTCTCCATTATCCATGTGATGAATGGCATTGGTGCCTTGTGGAGAATGGCACTAGTGCCATTCTCCCAACTTCAACCCATCTGGTGAAATAATTATGCACCAGATCCATTTTGAGGTGATTGGCCATATAGACAAAACCTTAGCTAGAATGGTTATGGTGCCACACTCCAGATGTCAAGGTTGTCACAAATCATTGTTGGAGATTGGCACTGATGCCCATGTCAACGTGGCACACGATGCTCAATTAAGGGTAAATAAGAAATTTCTCATTATATGGGTGTACATAAAATATGTATACAATTGGTACAAAAGTGTCAAATCCATCAGGTAGTCCAAGCTCCAAGGTTAGGGTCTACTTACCCTGCCACCATCCAAACAAAACAATGTGTTAGAACATCATAGTTTTGTGAGGAAAGATAGGTAATGCCTATAAATCCTAGCATGTTATTGCTTATACCACACAAAACAAGACACTTATCAAGATTCTAAAATGATTACAAAAGATGGGGCATCAAAACACAATTAACAAGGGGGGATCCAACAGCCATACAAGAGATATATAGATTCTTTTCCTTGAAAAGATATAAGGGGGGTACTCCACATCCTTATAAATGAAAGAATGGGAATTATTGTACAATGGGGGGTAATCCAAACCCATAATGAATAGAACCATGGGGGGAATTCCACATAGAGAAGGAAAATATTAAGTCTAGTTGTAGTGCACAAGCAATTAAAAATGTTTGGAAAATGAGTCCATTAACCAATGTATGAAGCACAAGGCTTGATAGAAAAGATTTTTTACCTAAGTGAGTAATCAAAAGATCATACCATTTAGTAGATATGTGACATACACATCCATAATCAACCACAATTATATATATATATATATATATATAACAATGAATAAACAAAGTATATAAATACCAAGCAAAGTAGATAAAAGCTCTTGAAAAGAAATAAATATAAAAAACCACACCCAGGTAAATAAAGAAAAGGAAAAATAAAAATAAGGACATAATAAAACATATTATATTAAAATACTCAAATCTATCATATGCAAGAACAAGTGAACATATAGTTATAAATCAAAGGAGCAAATTAACTAATCATATTAAAAAATATTTTTAGCATATAAATATGACTAAAGAACCATAATGAAATTAAAGAGAAGAACTATAGACAGTTCTTTTAAGTAATTTAAAAATCAAGCTCATTAAAGGTATTAAACTAGAGCAACCTAAAATAATGTTCTAACTAAGAGAGATTAAAAAGTAAGGGTGACAAAATAGGTAACCATAGCAAGTAAAAAATAGGTAACTATCCTCTTGTTTAATAAAAATTAGAAAGTTAAACGAGGAGCAACCCTTCATCATCTTTTAATAACATAAATGAAAGAAAATTTATAAACATAAAGGAAAAAGTAAAAAAATTGCACAGAAAGCTCAAGAGAAGAAGTCAGTTCTAGGAGAAAAGACAAGAACTCAATAAGCAAAGGAAAGAGAAAGCATGCAAGGTTGAGCGTTAAATGAGGAGCAACCCTTCATCATCTTTTAATAACATAAATGAAAGAAAATATATAAACATAAAGGAAAAAGTAAAAAAAGTGCATAGAAACTCAAGAGAAGAAGTCAGTTGTAGGAGAAGAGACAAGAACTCGATAAGCAAAGGAAAGAGAGAGCATGCAAGGTTGACCATGCAGTAGTTATCACTAAAAAAAGCAAACAAGGATGGTGATAAGAATCGTAGAAGAAGGTAAGAGAGTAGTAACCAATACAGGCAAAGATGCATACCAGTCAGAAAACCAAAGGTGATGACCAGTCAATAGCAAAGGGAGCCACTACCCAGTTGGGAAGGAAAGAGAGTATAAGGTGAGGTCAACTAAGTAGAGCTGCATAATTGAATTTGACCAAGAACGCCTAGCCATGAGGACTGGGTTAAGGAAGAGAAATTGCAAGATAGGAAGAGTGGCAAAACATGTCAATGAGTGAGAAGCAAGCCAAAGCTTGTGAGTCAATGCAATTGTTGATCCAGTATTCGTAAGTGCTTTGCAGACAAGTTGGCCAACCGAACAGTAGGAGCGCTTGTTAAAGAAGAGCAAGTAAGGGTGTTTCACATAAGCTTGGAGCATGACGGATGGAAGTGAAAGAGTCATGAGACTCAAGAGTACCCGAGCTTGCTGAGAGGTCATGAGGAAGCTAGTGAGCGGATGCTTCATAGGGAAGAGGGGAGTTGTGAGGTAAGGTCCCAAAATGTCACCGCGTCATGAAAAGTCTTGGATATATGGGACAAAGCACCTGATTATGATCAATGAAGTTGAAGGTAGATCCAAGAGATAGAGGATTTGTAATTCTACAAGTTGAAGGTAGATCCGAGAGATCGAAGATCTGAATTGGAACTAAGCAACACACATCTTTGGAGAAGTGCCCAAAACTATGTGAGAAAGTAGGGGGTGGGAGGCTTCACTAAAGCTCTAGTGAGACCAAAAGCCAATAGAGAAGTAGATATGGAAGAGTTGTGAAGCAGTCGGTGAGTAAGAAACATGAGAGAGGCAAGACCATAATGCCGTAAGAAAGTAAGGGTTCCAATGCTATGAAAATCTGTCAACTGTCACTATGAAGTATGACGGAAAGTCATGACTAAAGAAGCCAAGGGCTAGAACAAGAGAAGGTAAGTCGACTGTAAGGGGAACTAGTGAGAAGGAAGTAGACATTGTGAGTACTATAGAGTGTAAGAGGGAGCAAAGAGACGAACTTATAACAAGAGAGGAGACATTATAAATCAGTGCAGCTCCCAAGCAAGGGTGAGATGGTGAAAGGGATAACATGGGGCGATGGGTAGGGGGATGGTTGGTTACAGGGATGGTAAGGTAAGGGGAGGGGAATGCTATGTTAGGGAGAGATCATGGTTAGGGAGAGATAGGGAGCTAATGCAAAAAAGTAAAAAAGTTAGGTTAGGGAGAGATCGATTTTGATTAGAGAGAGAAAGGGAATCGATGCAATAAAGAATGATAAATTAACGAATTTAAAAAAGAGGAAGTTTATTTGAATAGAAAAAGGGAGTTGGGTTTTGTTAGAGTAGGGGGTTGGGCTTAGTTAATTAAGGGGAAGAAAAGGGAAAATAAATACACTAAAAAAGTTAATAAACAAAAATAAGTTAGATATAGGAAAGTGCAAAGACAAGGTGGTGGGGGAAGGGAAAAACAGGGGTTGATATTAAGATTAATAGACCAAACACTAATTATTTAAACCAGACACTCATTAGAGGCATAAAGGTACACGACTTGCCATAATAAATCAATTAAAACAATGCCACAAAGGGCACATGGAAAATAGTGAGGAACAAAAACCAAATATTAATTAAATGCAAAAAATATGAGAATTAATTACCAAGAAAAGGATCTACACAAGGATAAAAAGAGGGTGTGGGGGGGACCATAAAGCCTTCTATGGCGGGCTATGAAGCCGAATTTGCCACACCTTTACTCTTTGGAAAACAATGTGTAAGTGTAAGTGTGCTGAGGGAATGAGCTTCATTGGAAAAAAAGGGGGGAGTGACTATATTTCATAAGTGTATAAGAGGGTATGGGAGTATGTGTGTGTATGTGCATGCAAAAATGTGTGTAAGAGTGTAGAAAATGTGTGTGTGTGTGTGTGTGAGAGAGAGAGAGAGAGAGTAGATGCAACAGGGAGTTTAGGAGGAGAGTAGTTGTAGTGAATGAGCATTGTAGGAGAGTAAATGAGCATTGTAGGAGATGAGAGTAGTTGCAGCAAATGAGCATTGTAGCAGGAGAGTAGTTGCAGCAAATGAACATTGTAGGGGATGAGAGAGTAAATTTCAGATAGTAGATTTTGTAGGAGAGCATCATAAGAGAGTAGCAGAGAGCATAGGAGGAGAGTAGTTTCATATAGCATGGGAGAAGCCTCACCAACGTAGTTTCATATATCATGGGAGAAACCTCACCAATATAGGAAGGGAGTAGATTTTGCAAACAAGCAATCCAATTCAGACGGAACGACTGAGGTTGTCAAATCCAATTCAGGCTGCACAAAAGTCCAATTCGGACTGCACGAACGGAGAAAAGACAAGAACTCAATAAGCAAAGGAAAGAGAGAGCATGCAAGGTTGAGAGTTAAACGAGGAGCAACCCTTCATCATCTTTTAATAACATAAATGAAAGAAAATATGTACACATAAAGGAAAAAGTAAAAAAAGTGCACAGAAAGCTCAAGACAAGAAGTCAGTTGTAGGAGAAGAGACAAGAACTCGATAAGCAAAGGAAAGAGAGAGCATGCAAGGTTGACCATGTAGTAGTTATCACTAAAAAAAGCAAACAAGGATGGTGATAAGAATCGTAGAAGAAGGTAAGAGAGTAGTAACCAATACAGGCAAAGATACATACCAGTCAGAAAATCAAAGGTGATGACCAGTCAATAGCAAAGGGAGCCACTACCCAGTTGGGAAGGAAAGAGAGTATAAGAAGAGGTCAACTAAGTAGAGCTGCATAATTGAATCTGACCAAGAACACCTAGCCATGAGGACTGGGTTAAGGAAGAGAAATTGCAAGATAGGAAGAGTGGCAAAACATGTCAATGAGTGAGAAGCTAGCCAAAGCTTGTGAGTCAATGCAATTGTTGATCTAGTATTCATAAGTGCTTTGCAAACAAGTTGGCCAATGGAACAGTAGGAGCGCTTGTTAAAGAAGAGCAAGTAAGGGTGTTTCACGTAAGCTTGGAGCATGACGGATGGAAGTGAAAGAGTCATGAGACTCAAGAGTACCCGAGCTTGCTGAGAGGTCGTGAGGAAGCTAGCGAGGAGATGCTTCATAGAAAAGAGGGGAGTTGCGAGGTAAGGTCCCAAAATGTCACCGTGTCATGAAAAGTCTTGAATATACGGGACAAAGCACCTAAGTATGATCAACGAAGTTGAAGGTAGATCCAAGAGATAGAGGATTTGTAATTCTACAAGTTGAAGGTAGATCCGAGAGATCGAAGATCTGAATTGGAACTAAGCAACACACATCTTTAGAGAAGTGCCCAAAACTATGTGAGAAAGTAGGGCATGGGAGGCTTCACTAAAGCTCTAGTGAGACCAAAAGCCAATAGAGAAGTAGATATGGAAGAGTTGTGAAGCAGTCGGTGAGTAAGAAACATGAGAGGCAAGACCATAATGCCGTAAGAAAGTAAAGGTTCCAATGCTATGAAAATATGTCAACTGTCGCTATGAAGTATCACGGAAAGTCATGACTAAAGAAGCCAAGGGCTAGAATAAGAGAAGGTAAATTGACTGTAAGGGGAACTGGTGAGAGGGAAGTAGACGTTGTGAGTACTATAGAGTGTAAGAGGGAGCAAAGAGAACGAACTTATAACAAGATAGGAGACATTATAAATCAGTGCGGCTCCCAAGCAAGGGTGAGATGGTGAAAGGGATAACGTGGGGCGATGGGTAGGCAGATGATTGGTTACAGGGATGGTAAGATAAGGGGAGGGGAATGCTATGTTAGGGAGAGATAGGGAGCTAATGCAAAAAAGTAAAAAAGTTAGGTTAGGGAGAGATCGATTTTGATTAGAGAGAGAAAAGGAATCGATGCAATAAAGAATGATAAATTAACGAATTTAAAAAAGACAGAATTTATTTGAATAGAAAAAGGGAGTTGGGTTTTGTAAGAGTAGGGGGTTGGGCTTAGTTAGTTAAGAAGAAGAAAAGCGAAACTAAATACACTAAAAAAGTTACAAAACAAAAATAAGTCAGAGATAGGAAAGTGCAAAGACAAGGTGGTGGGGGAAGGGAAAAACAAGGGTTGATATTAAGATTAATAGACCAAACACTCATTAGATTTAAATTAGACACTCATTAGAGGCATAAAGGTACACGACTTGCCATAATAAATCAAATAAAACAATGCCACAAAGGGCACATGGAAAATAGTGAGGAACAAAAACCAAATATTAATTAAATGCAAAAATATGAGAATTAATTACCAAGAAAAGGATCTACACAAGGATAAAAAGAGGGTGTGGGGGGGACCATAAAGCCTTCTATGGCAGGCTATAAAGCCGAATTTGCCACACCTTTACTCTTTGGAAAACAATGTGTAAGTGTAAGTGTGCTGAGGGAATGAGCTTCATTGGAAAAAAAGGGGGGAGTGACTATATTTCATAAGTGTGTAAGAGGGTATGGGAGTATGTGTGTGTATGTGCATGCAAAAATGTGTGTAAGAGTGTAGAAAATGTGTGTGTGTGTGTGTGTGAGAGAGAGAGAGAGAGAGAGTAGATGCAGCAGGGAGTTTAGGAGGAGAGTAGTTGTAGTGAATGAGCATTGTAGGAGAGTAAATGAGCATTGTAGGAGATGAGAGTAGTTGCAGCAAATGAGCATTGTAGGAGGAGAGTAGTTGCAGCAAATGAACATTGTAGGCAATGAGAGAGTAAATTTCAGAGAGTAGATTTTGTAGGAGAGCATCATAACAGTGTAGCAGAGAGCATAGGAGGAGATTAGTTTCATATAGCATGGGAGAAGCCTCACCAACATAGTTTCATATAGCATGGGAGAAACCTCGCCAACATCGGAAGGGAGTAGATTTTGCAAACAAGCAATCCAATTCAGACAGAACGACTGAGGTTGTCAAATCCAATTCAGGCTGCACAAAAGTCCAATTCGGACTGCACGAACGGAACCAGCAGGTCGTCAATGCTCATGAAAATTTGGGAAGGAGCACATTTTGATTTGGGAGCGTGGAAGAGGATTTCAAGAGCAAGACATGGATGACAATTTTGGGAGCATGAATGATGAATTTGGGAGCAAGACATTTCGCTTCGTTGATTCATTGAAGGGGAGTAGGCCGTGAGGATTTGTTGAAGGGGAGTAGCTCATGAGGATTCATTGAAGGGGATCAGGAGTTTGAGATTGATTTGTTGAAGGGGAGAAGGCCGTGAGGATTTCGACCTTGGAGGGAGAGAAGGAGGTAAGGCCTTTTGATTTTTGAGGGTTTTTTAATTCTTTTTTTAACATTGCTTTAGTTTTGTTTTTTAAAAACATTCCCTAAATTTTATTATGTCCCAAGAGTTTTGAATGCATCATTCATTCAATCAACAATATAATATAATGTGCTCATGTAGTTTTGAATTTTATTATATCCATTCATTCGATCAACAATATAAACAACAAAAACATAGCCATTCCAAACCACGAATCAGTATTGCTAGCATAAAGTATGGCATTGGTGCCATTCTCCCCTGCCCCCACAAGGACATCTTTGTTGGTCTTATGAAATGCATTGGTTGTAGCTTATAAAGAAAAGGAAAAATAAAAATAAGGGCATAATAAAACATATTATATTAAAATACTCAAATCTATCATACGCAAGAACAAGTGAACATATAGTTATAAATCAAAGGAGCAAATTAAATAATCATATTAAAAAATATTTTTAGCATATAAATATGACTAAAGAACTATAATGAAATTCAAGAGAAGAACTACAGACAGTTCTTTTAAGTAATTTAAAAATCAAGCTCATTAAAGGTATTAAACTAGAGGAACCTAAAATAATGTTCTAACTAAGAGAGATTCAAAAGTAAGGGTGACAAAATAGGTAACCATAGCAAGTAAAAAATAGGTACCTATCCTCTTGTTTGATAAAAATTAGAAAGTTAAATGAGGAGCAATTCTTCATCATCTTTTAATAACATAAATGAAAGAAAATATATAAACGTAAAGGAAAAAGTCAAAAAATTGCACAGAAAGCTCAAGAGAAGAAGCCAGTTCTAGGAGAAAAGACAAGAACTCAATAAGCAAAGGAAAGAGAGAGCATGCAAGGTTGAGCATTAAACAAGGAGCAACCCTTCATCATCTTTTAATAACATAAATGAAAGAAAATATATAAACATAAAGGAAAAAGTAAAAAAAGTGCACAGAAAGCTCAAGAGAAGAAGTCAGTTGTAGGAGAGGAGACAAGAACTCGATAAGCAAAGGAAAGAGAGAGCATGCAAGGTTGACCATGTAGTAGTTATCACTAAAAAAAGCAAACAAGGATGGTGATAAGAATCGTAGAAGAAGGTAAGAGAGTAGTAACCAATACAGGCAAAGATGCATACCAATCAGAAAACCAAAGGTGATGACCAGTCAATAGCAAAGGGAGCCACTACCCAGTTGGGAAGGAAAGAGAGTATAAGGTGAGGTCAACTAAGTAGAGCTGCATAATTGAATCTGACCAACAATGCCTAGCCATGAGGACTGGGTTAAGGAAGAGAAATTGCAAGATAGGAAGAGTGGCAAAACATGTCAATGAGTGAGAAGCAAGCCAAAGCTTGTGAGTCAATGCAATTGTTGATCCAGTATTCGTAAGTGCTTTGCAAACAAGTTGGCCAACCGAACAGTAGGAGCACTTGTTAAAGAAGAGCAAGTAAGGGTGTTTCATGTAAGCTTGGAGCATGACAGATCGAAGTGAAAGAGTCATGAGACTCAAGAGTACCCGAGCTTGCTGAGAGGTCAGGAGGAAGCTAGCGAGCAGATGCTTCATAGAGAAGAGGGGAGTTGCGAGGTAAGGTCCCAAAATGTCACCGTGTCATGAAAAGTCTTGGATATATGGGACAAAGCACCTAAGTATGATCAACGAAGTTGAAGGTAAGGGATAGAGGATTTGTAATTCTACAAGTTGAAGGTAGATCCGAGAGATCGAAGATCTGAATTGGAACTAAGTAACACACATCTTTGGAGAAGTGCCCAAAACTATGTGAGAAAGTAGGGGGTGGGAGGCTTCACTAAAGCCCTAGTGAGACCAAAAGCCAATAGAGAAGTAGATATGAAAGAGTTGTGAAGCAGTCGGTGAGTAAGAGACATGAGAGAGGTAAGACCATAATGCTGTAAGAAAGTAAGGGTTCTAATGCTATGAGAATATGTCAACTGTCGCTATGAAGTATGACAGAAAGTCATGACTAAAGAAGCCAAGGGCTAGAACAAGAGAAGGTAAGTCGACTGTAAGGGGAACTGGTGAGAAGTAAGTAGATGTTGTGAGTACTATAGAGTGTAAGAGGAAGCAAAGAGACGAAATTATAACAAGAGAGGAGACATTATAAATCAGTGCGGCTCCCAAGCAAGGGTGAGATGGTGAAAGGGATAACGTGGGGCGATGGGTAGGGCAAGGATTGGTTACAAGGATGGTAAGGTACGGGGAGGGGAATGCTATGTTAGGGAGAGATCCTGGTTAGGGAGAGATAGGGAGCTAATGCTAAAAAGGAAAAAAGTTAGGTTAGGGAGAGATCGATTTTGATTAGAGAGAGAAAAGGAATCGATGCAATAAAGAATGATAAATTAACGAATTTAAAAAAGAGGAAGTTTATTTGAATAGAAAAAGGGAGTTGGGTTTTGTTAGAGTAGGGGGTTGGGCTTAGTTAGTCAAGGGGAAGAAAAGGGAAAATAAATACACTAAAAAAGTTAATAAACAAAAATAAGTCAGAGATAGGAAAGTGCAAAGACAAGGTGGTGGGGGAAGGGAAAAACAGGGTTTGATATTAAGATTAATAGACCAAACACTCGTTAGACTTAAACCAGACACTCATTAGAGGCATAAAGGTACACGACTTGCCATAATAAATCAATTAAAGCAATGCCACAAAGGGCACATGGAAAATAGTGAGGAACAAAAACCAAATATTAATTAAATGCAAAAAATATGAGAATTAATTACCAAGAAAAGGATCTACACAAGGATAAAAAGAGGGTGTGGGGGGGACCATAAAGCCTTCTATGGTGGGCTATAAAGCCAAATTTGCCACACCTTTACTCTTTGGAAAACAATGTGTAAGTGTAAGTGTGCTAAGGGAATGAGCTTCATTGGAAAAAAAGGGGGGAGTGACTATATTTCATAAGTGTGTAAGAGGGTATGGGAGTATGTGTGTGTATGTGCATGCAAAAATGTGTGTAAGAGTGTAGAAAATGTGTGTGTGTGTGTGTGTGTGTGTGTGAGAGAGAGAGAGAGAGAGTAGATGCAGCAGGGAGTTTAGGAGGAGAGTAGTTGTAGTGAATGAGCATTGTAGGAGAGTAAATGAGCATTGTAGGAGATGAGAGTAGTTGCAGCAAATGAGCATTGTAGGAGGAGAGTAGTTGCAGCAAATGAACATTGTAGGGGATGAGAGAGTAAATTTCAGAGAGTAGATTTTGTAGGAGAGCATCACATTGTAGGGGATGAGAGAGTAAATTTCAGAGAGTAGATTTTGTAGGAGAGCATCATAAGAGAGTAGCAAAGAGCATAGGAGGAGAGTAGTTTCATATAGCATGGGAGAAGCCTCACCAACGTAGTTTCATATAGCATGGGAGAAACCTCACCAACATAGGAAGGGAGTAGATTTTGCAAACAAGCAATCCAATTCAGATGGAACGCATGAGGTTGTCAAATCCAATTCAGGCGCTGCATAAAAGTCCAATTCGGACTACACGAACGGAACTAGCAGGTCGTCAATGCTGATGAAAATTTGGGAAGGAGCACATTTTGATTTGGGAGCATGGAAGAGGATTTCAAGAGCAAGACATGGATGACAATTTTTGGAGCATGAATGATGAATTCGGGAGCAAGACATTTCGCTTCGTTGATTCATTGAAGGGGAGCAGGCCGTGAGGATTTGTTGAAGGGGAGTAGCTCATGAGGATTCATTGAAGGGGAGGAGGAGTTTGAGATTGATTTGTTGAAGGGGAGAAGGCTGTGAGGATTTCGACCTTGGAGGGAGAGAAGGAGGTAAGGCCTTTTGATTTTTGAGGGTTTTTTGCTTCTTTTTTTAACATTGCTTTAGTTTTGTTTTTTAAAAACATTCCCTAAATTTTATTATGTCCCAAGAGTTTTGAATGCATCATTCATTCAATCAACAATATAATATAATGTGCCCATGTAGTTTTGAATTTTATTATATCCATTCATTCGATCAACAATATAAACAACAAAAACATAGCCATTCCAAACCACGAATCAGTATTGCTAGCATAAAGTATGGCATTGGTGCCATTCTCCCCTGCCCCCACAAGGACATCTTTGTTGGTCTTATGAAATGCAATTGTTATAGCTTATTCATAATTAATTACCTATAATCGTAATGAGAGGGATGGCTATCAGATGTGGGGACAAGATCATGATGATGGTGGATATAATTCATGAAAAAGTTTGATCAAATTACCAAAAAATTTAGGGACTCGTTCATGGATTCTAGAGATTGGCACCAGTGCCATTCTCCAAAAACCCACTAGGGGATTTTCATTAGTGCCATCTCTCTATGTCAATTTGGGGAGAATGGACCTAGTGCCATTCTCCATAAACCCACATGGAGATCAGCACTAGTGCCCTTGTCCATAGGAAAGCCAAACTCACATGGATAATGGCACCAGTGCCATTCTCCCCAAACCCAGATGGAGAATGGCAATGGTGGCATTCTCCCCCATTGCAAAGAAATCTTTGTTGGTGTTATGAAATTCTTCACAATCCCACATGGATAATGGCACCAGTGCCATTCTCCATATGAAATCTAGACTCACATAGAGAATCACACCAATGCCATTCTCCACAATCCCACATGGAGAATGGCACTAGTGCCAATCTCCCCTGCTACAAGGACATCTTTGTTGGTCTTATGAAATTCTTTGGTTGTAGTTCGTTCATAATTAATTTCTTGTTATCATAATGAGAGGGGATGCATATCAGAAACGAGAATAAGGTCATGACGATGGTGGAAATAATTCATGCTTTAGAAAAAGTTTTATCAACTTACCAAAATTTTTACGAAAATAATTCATGCTTCCACAAAAATTTTGTATAGACTCATTCATGGATTTTGGAGATTGGCACCGGTGTCATTATTCCCCACTACAAGGACATCTTTGTTGGTCTTATGAAATTCTTTGGTTGTTATTTGCTTGATAGTATTTGCAAGATCTAGGTTTGTGGATTTCCCACATATATCTCTCGTGCACCAAACTAGCAAGCTTATTTCCAAATAAGCCTAGGGTGATAAAAAAGGGTCAAAAAATGTGCCATCCATGTGGCATAAAGATAGCAATGTTAAATCCCCATTACAAAAAGTTTGGACTCAAAAAGGGCCCTGTAAGGGAGCCCTTGGGCTAGTGACATGGAAGAATAAGGTGAATAAAACCCAATAGAATATTGGTTGGTGGAGGGCAATAGAATATTGGAAGTGGCCTGACTTCTCTATTTCTTTATTTAATGGCCCAAAGAATGAGGTGGTGCACCCACTTGCTACCTCAACTGTCCCATCACGTTTTTTAACTATAACCAAACTGAGAAACCTAGTTTCTCAACCAAACTTGAACCATTTGACCTGAAACCAAATCCTCCCATCCAACTACCACACTCCTTTCATTCTCTCTCATTCCTCTTGCTTCCCCCTCATTTCTAAGCACCATTTTGAATTTTTCTTTGCTCTAGCCCTCTTTTCAAATTTCCTATTGCTCTTGAGTGGAAGCTTCTTTCTCTATTCTCCCTTTCATGGGATGGAATCTCATGCCAAAATCTTGTCACTTCTCTTCTCTACCTATATTTCCCTCCCATTTCACTCTCATTCTTTCAAAACGTTCAAGATTTTTGAATGAGATTCAACCTACCTTCTTCTTTCTCTATTTTGGGCACTTCTCCTTCAAATCTTACCACTTTCTCTCTCATCTAAGATTCTCCCACGATCTGAAATCATTTCATTCAAGAAGACAAGGCAATCAATGTTCTAAGTGAGGCATGAATGATGCAAGGTGTTTGGAGCTCAGAAGGAGCTGCAAGATGAGATTCTTAGAGAAAGGATCAAAGAAGATTGACTTTCAGGCATTGCAGTTTGTTGATGCATGAGAATCAATCTTTCTTTTGCCCATCTCTCAATACTAGTTACTTTCCCTACTGCAATCTCTAAGGGTGCATGATTTTGAACCATTTGTGAAGGTTTGGGGTCCATCCAGACACCTTGTATGGAGGTTCAAGTGAGATAATCTTTGGAACAATGCAACACAATGATTATGATGAGATTTGTTTGTTAATGATGTAACTTTGAAGAGTCAGTTAGTTCGTAGTTCATTTTGTGTAGTTGTGTTGTTTTGTTCTATTTCATGGTTTGAAAACGTTGAAAATTTTGTTTGTTTTGTAAGAAATTCCATGAGAAATGAGACTTTTTCACTCTTACTATCAATGGTTTTCTACATAATATTGCTTGAAATAGATTTCGAGATGTTTGGGAGTATATAATTTGTTTTGAAGAAAGAACCATCAACTTCATCAATCCTGGAACACATTTGGGACCACTGGGAGGGACAAGTTTGATCACATTTTTCTTTCAAAGAATCTTTCTCCAAGAATCAGGTACTGTTCATTCATATAGTTTTAGAATGTTTTTAGTTTTCAACTCAAATCAGGGCCTATCAGAGCAACTTGCATAGAGATTCAGGTGAGAAAACCTTTAGAACAATGCAAGACAATGAAAATAATGAGATTTTATGATGCAACTTTGAAGAAGCAGTTAATTTGTAGTTTGTTTTGGTAATTTTGTTGTTTTCTTTTAATACATGATTTAAAGAGGAAGAAAGATTTTTTTGTTTTAAAAGATACACTTACTATTGAGTTTTTTTTACAAAAGATGGTTAGAAATATATTTGGAGTTGTTTGGAAGCATATAATTAGTATTGGAGAAAAATCCATCAATTTCAGCATCCTGGATTACAAGAGGGACCATTGAGGAGGACAAGTTTGATCACGTTTTTTTTTCAAAGATTCCTGTGAGGTATTATTCATTCACATATTTTAACACTGTTTGATGTGATAAGTAAATGCTTTTTTGAATTTATAGATTTCAATCGTTAGATTTTGCATGCAATTGCTTGGTTTGATACTTTTCTGAAACATGTCATGTTTGTATACTATTTATTGATGTCAATGTTATATTATATTAGGTGGAAAGTGCATGAAATCATGCAAGCTGCTCGAAATAAAAAAAAGGTGGATATCCATTTTCAAATAGATGCAGAGAATGCACCATTTTTTAAGAGAAATGAATCCTCCTTAGCAAGTGAAAGTGATTTAGTAGCTCTTCGAAATCAAGGAAAAGCACATATGGATTTGTGGTTAGAAGGGAAAATATATCCAGTAGATCCACAAAGTTGTCAGGCTCCTCAATTCCATGGATTGACCAGCTTAATAAAGTTCCTATGGAAGGGTGAGAATGGTTTGTTAGGATATTGTCGAAGGTTGATTGGTCATGGAGCAATTAGCCTTCACAGCAAATATCAATCTCTGCTTAATGAAAGAGACAAAAGGATCACATTGTTGGACGCTTGGAATCAACATTTGGTATCATCTATGCAAGCTACAAGTGTTCAAATGTCTGCATATGATGGCATAGAGAAGAAAAATCAAGAATTATAGGTAAAGGTTCAAACACTAGATGCTCAATGGGAGAGAGCACTATAAATGCAATTCACTTACAGATGTAAAACATAGCTTTGAAGGATGAGATCAAGAAGTTAGAGAAAACATTATCATTCATGAAGGATACTCCAATGGATCCAAGACTACATAAGAGGAAATCGCGTCCAATGGATGAAATATCCAAGAAAAGTGGTCACTGGAAGCGTCGAGTGAGAGCTTGTAGGAGTGTTTCAGAACTCATGTCTATCCATGATGAACACTATGGTGCTATGGGTGAAGTGTTTACAAAAAAAATGTTGGAGTCTGTTATACAACATCCAAAATTCAAAAGTCTAAAATCAGAGATAACATCTGAATGAACAAAGTTGTGGAGCATTTCAATGCAACTAGTGCACAAGGAGTTTGTGATACTATAGGGATAAGTACAAGGACATATCGGCTCATATTGAAGAGCTTAAAAACAACATGTCTTTCTGTGGGAGCAAAAGTCAAAGCCCTGCTTCCTAAACCGATTGATGTTGATAAGGCCAGGCATGCACTGAATTTGGGTGTACTTGATTTAGTCAGTGAGCCCTAGCATGTATGAAGTACACTAACTTTGAAAACAAAGGCTGGAGAGACTAAAGAATTGGAATTGACAGTCAATAATGGAAATAATCATTTCACACAGTACATGGTAATCTCTAACTTGGACATTGAGATGTGCATATTGAATGGCCTTATATTTATTAATCATTTGTTTTTCTATTTGGCAACACATATTATATGCTCATGCACCATACATGGCATGGAATTATGGAAGCATCTAAGTGTGGTCTACTCAAGGCATGGAAAGATCGCATTGGCAAGCACGTTGTGCATATAATAGAGCGACCCAACATGGGGGTGG
The DNA here is from genome assembly GCF_047967505.1 of Dipteris shenzhenensis. Classification (NCBI taxonomy): domain Eukaryota; kingdom Viridiplantae; phylum Streptophyta; class Polypodiopsida; order Gleicheniales; family Dipteridaceae; genus Dipteris; species Dipteris shenzhenensis. Next base: position 5,918,872 of record NC_141626.1, read on the forward strand.
TAGAACTAAGTCAAGCCCAATGGTTCAATTGGTTCAATGGTGGTACAAGCATATTGAAATAAGAGTAGCTGTAACACTAGCATTCAAAGAGTCCTTAGTGTCCCATGCAGTGCAATATGTTAACGCAGAACGTCGAAAAAGAATATACAACTCATCGAATGCAAGACAGAATCATGCAAGTTGGCATGCAACCCGTCATAGACAAGGGCGCACATGGGTGGAGACAGATGAAAATGATGGTGTAAACTCTTCGAATGTGGATGCCCATGCATAAGTTTCAAAATTTATTTGTAATTTTAGTTATGTGATTTACAGTAAAGCCAACATATAATGGACGTCAGTTGCAGTATAAATGAGAAATTTTGTGTTATGGGATGTTAATTATAAGTATTTAGCTCAAGGTTGCACTAATTTTACTTTTTTAATGGTTTTTATTGAAACAAGTATTTTTTAAAAATTAGGGTTTTTGTTCCTATATAAGAGAATGCAGCCTCATTTTCATTTCACTGTTTAAAGAGCTCTCCACTCCCACACCACCTCCCACTTGCCCCTGAGATTTCCCTATCTCTTGCACCTTCACCCTTTTTCTTGCACACTCTCTCCATCCCCCATGGCCAGGCCCAAGATCAAGGCACCACGGAGACTGGCACAGCCAGACCCACCTCCAAACTTAGAGACAGAGAGTGATAGCCCCCCCCCCCTCTCCCCTCGATGATCCCTGTCGAAGGGAGAAACTGCCAATCCGAAAGCTAGACAGGGAGCAAGAGGGACAAAGGAAGGCACAAGAGTAGGGACAGAGGAAGGCACAAGAAGATCCTCTGATAGAGACGGATGATAGGGAGAGCACAGAGGAGGAGCGTATGGAAGAGGAACAACAAAGGACAGAGCAGAGGACCAAGAGAAGAACAGACAATCAGGGTCCACGCCAACGGGGGAGAGGCGCCCGAGCTCCAAGTGCAGGTCAAAGAGGCCCTCAACATCCAGGAAGAGGCTTCCACATCGAGGGCAAAGAGGCCCTCCTCCAGTGAGGCGGTACAAATTCAAGCCAGGGACAGTGACACTATGAGAGATCAGAAAGTTTTAGAAGTCCATTGATCTACTAATCCTGATGGCCAACTTCACAAGGGTGGTACGCGAGGTCATGCAGGACCTCAACCTTAGCACAATGTCTCGATTTTATAGGCGCGGAGTTATGGAGGCTCCCTGGCATATTTCTAGAGATGCCTTGCTTGCGTTGTAGCATGCATGTGAGGCCTACCTAGTAGACCTCATGGATGACACCCAGCTGGTTGCCATCCATAGGAAAAGGGTCACGGTGACCGCTGCAGACATGCAATTTATTGTATGTCTTAGGAAGCCCAAGGGCACTTAGGGATTTTGTATGCTCCACCTTGTACTCTGCCTACGGGCATCTATCTTGTACTCTACCTATGGGCATCTACCTTGTACTCTGCCTACGGGCATCGATATAATAAAATGTCTTTTTGAGAATTGTCTTTGCATGTGCGATTAAATTTATTTTCAATGTATTTGCAATCTATTAATTTACTTACATGCACTCTTAATGTATACAAAAGCAAAATGAAATAATAAACATCAAATCTTAATAGAACATGCAAAAGGAAATAATACTCAACTTTACTTAACATAGAAAAGGAAACAATGTCCTGTAAACGGAAAGAGAAAATTATTTGAAAATGGTATTCTTTATTTACATTGAGTAGTATCACAAAGATCATCAAAGCTTGAATGCCTAAGCTACTCTAGTCTATGCTTCTTCCTGCTTGGCTCAGATCCCTTTTTTGCTTATTGAAGCACAGAGGGCTGCACAATTTCATTCTCTATAGACAAGGGATCTATAATGCCAGCTAGCCCTGTAATAGCTATAATACTATGAAGCGGACCAAATCGTGCGTCTGAGAACAAAAATAAAGTTACACTACACCTAATCAGAATAACACGATCGGCAATAGGATGGATGGGCCTCATCTTTACCATCCGCAACTGAGGACCCTGAACTTCATGATGTTTATCTTTCCATCTGGCGATAATTGTCAATGGAACACCAAAATGTGTTGAGCCACTCTGTTGATGTAGTGGCCGATCGATGCCATCCCCCCACCATAAGACCCTTTGGTTCCACCCTTGCATTTGGCATATTCATCAACCCATAAAATATCCTGCAACAACCAACATATTACATCAAAATCCAAAGATTATATAAATCAATAAGATATCATTTTTCAAGAATTAATAAGAATAAGGGTTTTTTTCCAAGTAAAAATCATATCTTCAAGAAATCTTATTTGGGAGGCCACTAGGACCCTAGCAACCATGCCATAAATTTTATGCCCAAAAAACCCTTGCAAGCTCAAAATCCAACATCATGCGACCAGAGCCCAGTTTTTGCAGAATGGGTGACAGTCTTGATCAAGAAGGACATGAGCTATCTTCAAGGGTTAGTTCACCGTTCAATATGGAAGGTGGTCTTCCTACATGTGAGGTTGCATCCATCAGGAAAACGTAAACATGCGGTTGTGTGCTCAGTTGCTTATAAGCACTCTTTCTTGCAATCAAGCATTATTAAGCCACCGTTTGGCACTCTATCTAGTACTTTCTTGCAAGTAATGTCTCGGGCCAGTTTATGGGTTGTGATCTTGTGGTGCACTTGTGTGGGCACGCACTGGAAAGCAAAACGTGGGAAGGGCATGAGTGCACGTGAAAGTGAGCAGGGAACGGTGAGCGGCCCATGCCTTCCACACCATTGTAAATATCCGTGAACCATGTTGTAGCCTTCCAAGCAAGTTGGAACTGGGCTCTGGTTGCATGACGTTGGATTTTGGGCTGCAGAAACTGGGCTTTGGTCGCATGATGTTGGATTTTGGGCTTGCAGGGGTTTTTTGGGCATAAAATTTATGGGCATGGTTGCTAGGGTCCCAATGGCCTCCCAAATAAGATTTCTTAAAGATATGATTTTAATCTGTGAAAAAACCATAACCTTGTTTACACAAATGGAATGGGAGGGGCAAGTGGTAGGGGCATGTGTAAGGGGCAAGTGGCAGGGCAAGCATGACAAAGGTAGGATGTCCTGGGTTCAAAATCATAACATTTGGTTGGGTTTTGTAACCTAAACCTTCAATCTTATTTTTCATTCCCTAAATCAAATTTGGGAGGCCTCTAACACCCTAGAAACCATTTCCATCATTTTCAAGCCAAAAACGAGGGCTCTGGTCGCATGATGTCAGATTTAGGGTTTACATGGGGTTTTTAGCTTAAAAAAGATGGACATGGTTTCTAGGGTGTCAGAGGCCTCCCAAATTTGCTTTAGGGAATGAAAAATAAGATGTGGATGTTGGGTTTAAAAGTCATAAAATTTTCTTTTGTTTTCTACTCTAAACCCTGCCCTATTTTTTATTCCCTACTAGTTGAAGAAAAAGCAATGATTTTTGTTCCTAAAATGGAACCTAGAATTATACTGATGATTTTGAATCAAATGATGAAGCTGGCAAAGCTACATACCTTTTTTGCCTCATCGCGAGTGCATCAGCTACTACTACAGTGTCCAACTAGACTCCCTTTTGTGGTTGATCTTGAACTTCATGTTGGCTTGAGGTACCAGCTTCTTCATCTCTCTTCCCGAATAATTCCCTCTTCAAATTCATGAACTGCCCATCGGACATGTCGTACTCTGGTGCAGCACCCTCGATTACCTTCTGTGTTAGTTGGATTGCCAGATCGGTGAGGCTCGAGTCATCAAAGCATGCAATCTCATCGATTGCTAGATTCACCGGAGCATCAAAGTCAATGACATCATCAAAGGTGTCATTTGAGGGTCGACAGAGAACCTCGTCCTCTCGGAGACTGGTTTCTTCCATCACTTCCAATAGGGTAAGGTATTCCTCACCCTCAATCCTGATTGGATCAACCGAAGCAAGGTGTGGCTTGCTTGCTGCCTCATCTGGATTATAGGTAGAGGATGGATATGCACGAGTCAGATATGAAGATAAGATGACCTCGCTTTCAACTTGCTCCTCAGCTAGGCTAATAGTATGCTCCTCTGGCTCCAAGTCTAGGTTTAGGTCATCTCCTCCACCACTTGTTGATGGACCTACTCCACCACTTGTGGATGCAAGTCCCTCGAGCTACTTGCCAACATCCTCATCAAACTTACTAGTCGCAAGGAGAACAGTAAGGGTTGCATCTCTCTCGATCAAATGAATTGGGGAATATGAATCATCCCCGATGGGAATAGTGTACTCACGGAGAGAGAGAGGGACATTATCCATGGCCCTACCTCGTGTCTTCTTGAAGTTAGCACTCTAGTCAAAAGAGCTCAAAATATCTAATGAAACCCATTGGTGAGGGGAGTTAGCAATCGCGATAGATTGCCCATGGATAAGTCTATCAAAAAATTGAAGAGAGGGATTATCAATAGGAAGGAGAGCTCTCAAGTGTGACTCAAGATGGAATGCTTTGCAGAAGATAGGATAAACCTGATCTGTAGAGGCATAGGAATCAATGGATGAAATCCACTGGTCAAAAGCCTCTCTAGGGGAAGCCATGAGGGTAGGAGGATGCTCGGGAAGACGAAAGAGGAGGTTGTGGAATGCAAGGTTACTCAAGAGAGGGAAACTGAAAATATGAAAATGACCCTAGAAGTGTACTTTATAAATGGACATTGCCCTCAAAATGCTCTTAATTATAATATTTTTATATTTATTGTTTTTATTTGAAAAGTCTCTCTCTCTCTCTCTCTCTCTCTCTCTCTCTCTCTCTCTCTCTCTCTCTCTCTCTCTCTCTCTTCTCTCTCTCTCTCTCTCTCTCTATCTCTATCTCTCTCTCTCTCCCTCCTTAGCTATCTCCCTTTCCTCTCTCTCACTCTCTCCCTCCCTCTCTCTCTCTCTCTCTCTCTCTCTCTCTCTCTCTCTCTCTCTCTCTCTCTCTCTCTCTCTCTCTCTCTCATAGACCCACAAGGTCTTCCGAGGATGTTAATATATCTTTCTTTCTTTCCCTTCCTTTGTGTCCCTCATTGCTCTCTCTCTCTCTCTCTCTCTCTCTCTCTCTCTCTCTCTCCCTTGCTCTCTCTTTCTGCCTCTTGATCTCTTTTCCTCCCTTTGTGTCCCTATTTGCTCTCTCTCTCTCTCTCTCTCTCTCTCTCTCTCTCTCTCTCTCTCACCCGATGATCATCTTGTTGCCATTTTGCCCTTAGCTATCTATGTCATGGACATTGATTTTACATATACACTTTTTGTATTTTGTTAGTAGCTCCACCCTTTGGATCAATTGTATATGGGTTTTTTTTCAATCTCATAGTCTCTCAAAGACCTTAACTTTCTTATTTTTCTCTTTCTCAACTTAGAGGTGCAAATGAATAAATGCAATCTTAACTCTCTCTCTCTCTCTTCCCATTCTCTACCTCTCTCTCTCTATCCCACTCTCCATTTCTCTCTTTCTGTCCTCGTCTCCATTGTCATGGACATTGATTTCATGTATACACTTTTGTATTTTGTTAGCGGATCCACCCTTTGGATCATTTGTATCTGGGGTTTTTTTTTTCAATCTCTTAGTCTCTCAAAGACCTTAATAAACTTTCATATTTTTCTCTTTCTCAACTTAGAGGTGCAAATAAGTAAATGCAATCTTAACTCTCTCTGTCTCGCCTTGTATCCCTCCCCCTCCCTCTCTGTCTCTAAGAGGCTCTTTGTGTCCTTGACTGCTCTCTCTCTCTCTCTCTCTCTCTCTCTCTCTATTCATACATCTAACTCTGTCTCATGGCCAGGTGCATTATTTGTGTTGTTTATTGTACTCTCAACTTCTCTCTCTCTCTCTCTCTCTCTCTCTCTCTCTCTCTCTCTCTCTCTCTCTCTTGCACGCTCTAATTGCTATCTATCTCGAGATCACACACTCTCTGTCTTGCACAATACAAATATACAAATATCCACACAAATTTAAAATTACAAATATTTATTGCTTTATCATTCATAGACCATTGAGAGCCATCAATCTTGAGGTGCATACTTAATTTTAAAAATCTTAACAATAAATGAAACAACACTTTGTATTATATATGATTTCTATTCATACATGTAACAATGCCTCATTGCCAAGTGCGTTGTTGAAGCACTAAGGATCCAAGAAACTGGATATCATATAAAATACCTACCATCATGTCTCTACTATCTCTAGAGTATGGGAGGGGCAACAATTCTTACAAAGGATACTTGTCTCATCCCTATATCTAACTTTGCGATTATCAAGTCTAAAATAATAGTCTTGGGGAGGGCTTGCTATTGCCAACTGCAATTCTTCCCTGATAAATCACATGGTGCACTCCTCTTCCAATTCCAACATTAGATCAGGATGTCCTTGCCGCCGATAAATTGATACCTCTACAATAGAACTGCGAGTCCCATCACACAGATCATCATCCATTGCTTCCCATTGAAGGTTCTTCCATCTAAACCTATATGTGAAAGTCATGCAGAGATTTTGCCTTCCAATGAAATACTTGCAAAATTTGGGATCTATTAATACATAGTATCTTGATCATTTTTTATACAAACTTGAATTATAAGATTTGGTCACCAAAATGTCACATCTGAAGTGTTCAATCGACATTGTACGAAATATTCGGCATGACATGTTCTTGGTGTCCATCCATTGTCAAATAGCTCAGATAGCCAGTCCATTTCTACGCTCTTGCAAGTGTAAGTAATCTTTGTTTTCCTTAATTGCCTACAACTTGCAAAGAAATCAAAAAAGCATGGAAATGGAAGAAACCAGCTCAACCTAGCATTTCTTCCACCAGTAGTTGGCTTCATAGCATTTCTCACATCATTAAACATTCTATTTCTATATGATTCACTTATCTCCATGCTTGGAAGCGGCCATTCTGGACTATCAAAAGAGGGCAAGGGAAGAGATTCTAATGTACCATACTATCCTTCTTCATCTGGCACAATGAAAATTGAGTCATAGAAGAAGATCCCGTCCTTTTTTAATTCTGATGGTGTGCGACCTTCATACTGAAGGACATGCAACACCCTAGTTACACATGCTGCAGGCTCCCACTCTTTGTAAGTAGATGGATATAAGTCTATAAAACAAATACAAGGCATAAGACAGTAGTGTTAACGTCCCCAAATAAATGCAAATACTCTAAAAAGCAAATGAAGTACTAGTACACTTTGAAAAACTTACAATTGGGCCTATGATATGGAAGTCCTTTATTCGAATGCACATATATGTTTGCATGGGTAAAGACATGCTGAATATATACTTGTGTCACTGTGTTACTGCCAGGAGAAATTTCAAAATCTAAGATCCTTCCCTTCCAATGTTTGGAGATGTCCATTGCATCCTTCCAACCCACTTTGTAGCACCCACGATTAGTGGGTTGCATTGTGATCCAAGAATAATTCTTGTAGAGCTGAGGAATCCATTCCCCATGCTCGTCCTTAGCATTCTTCAATACAACAGACTGTAAACTACTTATGTATCTATCATTTTCTACTTCCATAGTTTCTGCCCCTGTACCATATGATTAAAATTAGCTCTTTCTACTTCCAAAGACCCTCCAAATTTATGTCTTCTATTCTATCTTTCTCTATCCCTCTCTTTCTCTTTCTTTGCAAGTCTTTCTCTCTCTCTCTCTCTCTCTCTCTCTCTCTCTCTCCCCCTTCTTCCCTCTCTCCTTTAACTATACCTCTCACAAAAACAAGCAAAATATTATTACAAAAAACATAGAATACTTCTCTCTCTCAGTCTGTCTTCCAAGGTACCCCTCACACAAACAAACATAAATTTTTTTTGAAATACTTAGTTATGATATGCTCTCTTCCTGCTCTGTTTCTCCACAAACAAAGAAAACATTATCAATATCATATCATTCTCTCTCTCCCTCCCAAAACTCTTTGATTAGGATCTCTTTTTTATCCTTCTTTCTCAAATACTTCTAAAACCTAGCAGTTTGAAATAGAATCTCTGTCTCTCTCCCTCAATCATCCCCTCAACAAAAGAAAACATAGTAGTTTGAAATATAATGTCTGTCTCTCTTTTCCCTTCCTCTATCTACCCCGCCTATACTAGCAAGGAAGAAAATGACTATTTTCTATCTCTATCCCTCACTCATCCCCTCAAATAGATAAAAAAACACAGCAGTTTCAAATATAATATCTCTCTCTCTCTCTCTCTCTCTCTCTCTCCCCCCCTTCCTATATCTATCCCTCCTATACTACTGAAGAAAAAAACGACTATTTTATGTCTCTCTCTCCCTCATTCATCCCCTCAAATAGAAAACAACGTAGCAGTTCGTAATACTCTCTCTCTCTCTCTCTCTCTCTCTCTCTGTCTCTTTCCCTTCCTCTATCTATCCCTCCTATACCAGTGAAGAAAAAAATGTCAAAAATCATCTTGTAGTTTTATATCTCATTTACCTCAATCTCTCCCTCTTCCCTGTCTCTTGTAACAAACATATAGACAAAGTGTGATACAAAAACGTATCTACTTAATACAAACAAAACTTTCAAGACGAAATCACTTCATTACCTGGAAAGTATGTGTTTCTTCTTCTGGAGTTGACTCTATATACTCCAAAAAGGTAGAGAAAGAGCTGAAAATGATAGAACACCCGCTTTTCTCACTCCTTCTAAGCAGATTTAGGTCGCAACTTCAGGAGGTGACTCTCTTTACTCCAAAAAGGTGAGGAAAGAACCGAAGATGAGAGAACACCCGTGTTTCTCACTCCTTCCAAGAAGATTTAGGTCACAACTTTGGTTTCTAAGAGAGAGTGAAATAAGTAGAGAATGAATGGAAGAGAAGAGGGATGAACAGAGCTTGGATAGAAGTTTCTCTAAGAGATTTTCCAATGTGGAAGAAAAACGTGAGCAAAGAGGAGAGAGAATGACTAAGCAAGAGTGGAAAGAAGATATTTTGAAACCAGCTACTAGAAACTGGTGGGAATGAATGTTTGAAACGTTTTGGAAGAGAGAGAATAGGGGGAAAGCTAGTTAGGAAGTCAAAGTTTGGGCCAAATGGTTAAACCAAATGGAAAATGTGAGCATAGTTTTAGCTAGGGGATAGTTTGCCCTGGGAGGAAAACAAGGAGGCCTGACAAAGATAATTTTTTATTGTGAACCACCAATGACGTTTTTTGGGGTATTTTGAAAAAAATATGAAATTTCCCCTAGATTTGGGGAGCCTCTGTTACACAGAAGTCCACATGGCATAATCTCCTTCATGGATACCATATTCCCTTATCCAAGCCTCTAATATTTTAGTAATTCTCCAAAGGGCCGCTTTTTGAGTCCAAATTTTTTGTAATGACATAAATCTATCGTACATTAATCTAGCAAGCTTATTTCCAAATAAGCCTAGGGTGATAAAAAAGGGTCAAAAAATGTGCCATCCATGTGGCATCTAGATAGCAATGCTTTGAATCTTATAAGAGAACCTTTTAAAAATCTCTAAGAACAACATAACCACTTCTTCCTATTTCTATTTGAATGGCTGCATGTCTTCCATGCAAAAGCTAGTCAACAACATTTTACTCCTATTTATCATTCCTAAGCACAACCAACTACGTACAAGATTGAACTAGCACATTCATCGTAGATTAGAAGTTCATGATAGATCTTATCAAGTGTTCAATATGTAGTGCTTATCTCTTTGCACTGGGTTGTATCACTTGGTCATAATATTTGACTTTCAATGTTGTTATAAGGGCTCCATCCTCTTGTTCTAAAACTAGCTTGACAATTGGTTATACCATCGGCTATATGTGTTGTTCATGAACCTTAGATGGGTAATAGGATCCAATTCTTGGTCGTTTATTCAGATTTTGGTGTTGTTTACTTAGGTATATATTTTGCAAAACAGCTAGTCTTCAACACTTAGTCATTCATTCTACTTCCGATGTCGTGGTAGCTTATATCATAGAATAATTGTTTGCCCAGATAAATGTATATGTTGCTATTGTAGATGAGCTAACTATAATGTTTAGTGTGTGCAGTAGTGGAGGGTGATTCTAGTGTCCTTTTTGGGTATCCGTCACAACTACTTGAAAAATCCTTGGATTTTTTACCTCGTCCTCTTAACTTTGAGTATTTAGATGCAATGGACTATTCCTCAAGTGGAGAGCAAAATTATTAACCTTGGGGAATGTCCACGTTTGTCACTAGCCAACTATGTGTGCACTCTTTTATTAGTGTCAACACTTTTTCCCTTAGAGAATATCTTTAGCATAGGTATTATAATAGAGGAGCTCCCTACTCCTTGGCTTGTCATCTGAGTCAATCAAGCCTATGCTACCTTCTCATTATCTGTTGCTCTCCTCTTTATCGATGCACTCTGGAAATCTCACTCAAACTGGCTCTTCCTGTACTATAATGATGAGTACCCAATGACCACTCGACTAGTAGTCAACCATCTCTTCCAGACTACACTAAAGTCACTTGATGAGTTCTTCTACAGTTACATCTGCTTTAAGCTTTTCTTCTCTTACATTTTTGACTCTTCATTTTCATGCCTTGCAACTTCATTTCTTTTCCCCTGTCCTTTCCCACACAACTCGCTACTCAAATAAGTGCAACTACATAGTTAGATGAAGATGACTGGATCCTTCTCAGGCTCCTTTGCAACATCAAGCTCCTCTTAAACAGTTCTAGGAAATTTAGTTTCGAGAAGCAGATTTGTGTGCTTCCTCTTTTTAAGCTTTCTGAGCTGGCTTCAATCTACTTTAACAAGTTCTTTCCAAGTTTTGTCTTCAATACAAGATTCAATTCATGAGTTAATTGCACTCTCTCCACAACTTAAGGCCAAGAGTCTAAAGACAAAGGGGGAAGAGATATCATGAAACCTCGTTATGCATTACAGAATGCCCACACACATTACACTATCTCACCCAATTTATAAGGACGGTCCTTAGGTCCCTTCACACTCATACTTTCAAGATGCAAGCAAGATGCCAAGTCATCTTCTCTACACCTCTCTTTATCCATCCACACACACACACACATGTATACTTCCCCAAGAATGAATTATTCTTTTATGTACACCCCATGAAATCTCCCCTTTACACTCTTTTTTTAACCACCCCACACACTCCACACAACCAAGCACATTAGTCCTCCCATGCCTCCACTAATCCATCCCTTCTCAACCCATGCTCTCATTTGCTCCTTACTCCACTTGTGACTTAAACATTTTTTAAATTATATAAGAGTCCATATGGTTGTCTATATTCCTAGGGAAAGAAATAAAAAGTTGGTGAAAACAAGCATTACCTGTCTACCCAAATGTAACTATGTTGTTCTAACAACTAGTATGTTTGGATGATGGTGGTAGGTAAGTGGACCCTAACCTCGGAACCTAAACTGCCTGAGGATTCGACATCATTTTTCAATATTGTGCAGGCTTTACACTTAAACAATCTAAAGAAACATCTAGACTCAAGCACTCATGTTAATCGCCTTCTAAAATTTGTTGTAATCATTAATGAATTGGGAGTGAATCATGTTCAATGATTGGTTTCACCTGCATGTTTTTCTCCTATTCATCCATGCCACTCAAAGACTCACTGCTTGGATGCTTCCTTGGTCTTGCCTTGATATTTGGGTACTCAGCTACTCAACTTGGGCACTCAAACTTACTAGGGATAATTTGCACAAGGTGTCTTTGGTTTTTAGAACTCTTGCAAGGTGTATGTTGACACTATTATCAAGTCTTATGCATTTAACCACTTTTGCTTTCTAATATGCTTGCAAGCTGTCTATTGAGGCCATTAATAGTTCTTATAGATTTTACCATTCTTGTATCTTTACATCTATTTAAGGATCAATTAAATTGAAAGATACAAGAGGACTCTCATAGTAAATTATTGTCTTGTAACCTCTATTGGAAATGGCGCATAAGCAAGTGAGCAAATGAGAGCAATGACAAGTTCTATTTCATTCATGAGTAGAGTTACATATAGTAGAGTGCCCCTGAGTAGGTGGCTCCAAATCCATGATTATCTCCCTGATTGTCTCCATCAGTAACACCCCCAAGTCCTCCATCAAACTGGCCACCAAGTCCCTAACTTATCTCAATTACACCTAGATGGGTGACACCTAATTGATGAGTCACCTGACACACCTACCATGGTGCTCACTCTAGCACTCACACCATGTCCTACACAAGCACTAGCACATAGGCACACACACACCACACATGACCATGTCCATAAGTGTGTCCCCTAAACATCAATTTATCCAACACCCCCCCTTAAATTGATGACCTTACACCCTAGCAGTAGCCCTTCACATCTCACTCCAGTTGCGTTGACCTCTCCTTCATGGCCATCCCCACGACCTCTCCTTCATGGCCATCTCCTTCTTCACATGAGACCTTCATGTTTTAGGCTCTTTTAAAGCTTAGAAAGTTCCTAGAATAGGAGAAAAGCTCCTTCCTCAAATGTTTCCCTCTTCTTAATCTCTCACTTTGTCTCTACCCTTTCCATACCTTGGGCATGGAAAATCTATGAGTGCAACTCTTAGATGGCATCTCCCTTTGGACACAAGGGTTTATAGGGAATTTTATTGCACTTGTACTCTATGTTGAGTGCTACAGGCTATGCTATGATGAAGATCTTGCTTAAGGAATGATTTCCCTTGCAATTTCTTTGTATTTCAATACCTTTCCTCTTCTTAGAGGTAGAAAGACCTAGATAAGATGTTCAATAATGCATACATTTTTTCCTTAAATTTTCATGAAATTTTCTTTCTTTTGGTGTGTTTCTTACTTGGATTGCACAAAGCATGAGACATAGATGAGGAATGAGCAAATCATGCAAGATCATGAATCCATCATGGGTATCTTTCTAGGGATGGGAGTGTCAATGGTGTCTTAACTCTTTATCAATGGCTTTAAGTGGATGTATCCTTGGCAAGTGACCTTAGGTTGGGTCCACCCATTTGGGCCCCATATTATACACCATATGAGTATTAATTTTTTGCATGTGTTTCATCAATTTTTTCTATATAGTAATTCAAATTCATTTATGAATTCTTTTCCTTGTGAACATGGTAGCCATGTGTTAAATTGCTATCTTAAGGAGGAAATGAGGATTATGTTTTGATTATTATGTACATGGGAGCATTGCCACATGCATATGTACATCATGGGTGATAATGAATGCATAATTAAGTAGTGGCCTCATGAATAAGTCAATTTCCACATAATTTAGATACTTTATATTGTTGGACAATCCATATTTTTGTATAATTCATAATTTTTGGTTAAGGATTACTAACTAGGGTTAGATTCACATGTACCTCTACCACTAGCTACTAACATGTAGTGCAAATTTGGACTTCAATGAGCACAAGATGTACATGTAGGCTACATGGTGTAGGAGGAGGCTCCAAGTACCATCGAGAGTGTGAGTAGCAATGGATGGCACATAACATATAGGCTACATGATGTAGTTATTGCAGCATCTGTTTGTTGTTGGAGTGATATTTTTATGGTTTGAAAATAGAATTTTGTTGCTTCATTTGGAGTTTTGGGGATGTGGAGGAAAAGATGGAGTGGGAGCCAAAAAATAGATTAGTTAAATTTAAGGGATGGAAAGAGCATGAAAAATCATGATTAATATCCACTGTCTTATGCACAACTTTAATATAATTAAGTTGATTAATTTTACATTCCTATGGAAAAATAGATGTTGTGAGAACATCGCACTTTTTGCATCAAAAACAACATAAAAGTATTTTTTGTGCCCATCCTTACCTTGATTTGGTTGTTGAGCCTTACTTGTCATGACTTTTATAGTATTTGTGCGATATCTAGATCCTTAGGGTTTGAAATTGTAATGTACTTGCCATCCCACAAAACTTCTATCAAAAGGGTGTCCTCAATGCTCCCATGGTTTGTTCTTATCCCACAACGTGTTGCTATAGGTTCTTATCCCATAGTTTGTTGGTGTGCTATAGTTTGTTCTTCTTTCAATCCTCTTTTTCCTATTTTATTCTTAAGTGTTCCTCATCTCATGAATTATCTTCCTTCAATGGTTGGTCTTGATATCTTGCATAATGCAATTGGAATGCTTTATTTCTTTAAAGAAACTTTGCACCATTTGCAATAATCCATCCAACTATGAGCTTCATCAATGGAAACAAACTCACCAACCATAATAGATGTGTCATTGAAAGTGATTGCACCTAATTGATAGGATTCGACTGATCAAGATGATGTGATAGGATCAAGGCGAGCAAGGTGGTCGCACTAGACTTGTTTTGTCTAAGCAAGATGATGTGGTAGGATGACATCGTAGGATTTGGCTAAGTAGGTGTAAAGATGATATGGTAAAAATTGGAGGAGCAAGATGATGTGGTGGGAACTAGATGAGCAAGAATACGTGGTGGATCTAGATGGGTATGATGACATCATAGGATTTATATGAGCCAAATGATGTGGTAGGATTTGGATGAGCATGATGGTTTGAATGTGAAGGATGGCTACCCTAGCTCCAAGGAATATATTCACCTCTTGGCCAAAGGTAAATGCATTGTCAATAACCTCATATCTTTCCATACCAACCAAGCCACCACTGCAAGCAGTAGCATTGGAATTCTCATCATAAAATATAAACATATTTATAGCTAGACATATTTTCCATAAAGCTTGGGCTCTTATCAATGACCATTCCTTCCTAAGCATGCTTTGAGATAGATTTCTCACTATCAAAAACCTAGCATGTCTCCATAAATCTTGGTCTCTTATCAATGCCCAACCCTTAGTGCTATCCCATGATTTGCTTGGTGTGTCAGAGTACCCTGCTCCTAAATGCAACCTAAATTTGCTTCCACAATTCCTTGGTTGCTTCACAAACCATGAGCGTACAATCCTTTTTTAGGCGGGGATATCTCTTTCAAGTCCTAAAGGTCATCCCAAATCTAAAATCTCTAGTAATACTCATGAGGGCTTGATGGGAGATTAATCCAAAATAGAAACCTCTTTTATTTAAGAAACAAGATTTACCAAACGTAATAATATTTGGATTCCACAAAGGGATTATCCCTTTTGCAACATTTAACTTATTGATACACTCTTTGTTTCCTTGCACCAAAGGTACTAGATGAGAGGTCGCCTAGTTTTTTATTAAACTCTTTAAAGGGACTGAATAACCTCTTCCATTTCCATTGCATATTTAGTAGTGTTCCATATACTCTCAAAAATAAGTAATCAAGCAGGATTGTCTAGCCAGAGCCCTCTTTTTAATGGAACTCCAATTCTTCCACCTTATCGACATCCTTGTCCCATAGGTCACCCCAAGAGCATATGCTTTTTCCTATTATTAGCATAGGAAAAAGGAAGCTAAACATCCATGACATGATCCCAACATATGGATGGTGCAAAACCAAATTGAATCTAGATAGCCCTTTCTAGCAAAATGACCCTATTTTATAAACTTGAGAGAGCAAGTCTTGAGTCTAAGGGATTATCCCATTTGAATTGCCACACTTAGGTACTTCCTTTTTGGAACATCTAGAAGTTGACTTATCAATAAGCTCTTTATTATCCTTGCACCAAGGGTACTAAAAAATGTTGCCTGGTTTCTGACCAAACTCTTTAAAGGGCTTGGAAAAGCTCTCTCTTTCCATTGCATATTTACAACTTCTCCACAAGTTCTCAAAAATACTTAAGAAATCAAGCATGATTGTCTAGCCTAAACCCTCTTTTTGATGTAACTATAACCCTCCCACCTTATAAACATCCTTGTCCACCACCCCAGAGCATATGTCTTTTTTGTTAAGAGAATGGGCATGAGGAACCTTAACATCCTTGACGTAATACAACCCATGGATCGTGGAGAACCAAATTGAATCTAGACAACCCTTTTTGATGAAGTGATCATATTTCCCAATCTTTAGAGAAAGTCTTGAGTCTTCACCCCTTCCACACCCCCCCCCCCAAAAAAAAACAAAGAATCTCTCTCCTTTCCATTACATATTTAGCACTGTTCCATAAAGTCTCAAAATAAGTCAGTGAGCATGATTGTCTAGCCTAACCCCTTTTTTATGGAATTCAAATTCTTCCACCTTATGAACATCATGTTTTATGGAGCTCTATTGCATATCTAACAATGTTCCATAGAATCTCCAAAATAAGTAATCGAGGCAATTGTCTAGCCTAACCTCTTTTTGATGGAACTCCAATTCTTCCATCTTAAAAACATCTTGTCACATAGGTCACCCCAATAACATATATCTTTCCTATTAATAGCATGGGCAGGAGGAAGATAAACATCTTTAGCATCATGATCCAACCTATGGATTGTGAAGAACCAATTTGAATCTAGACAAGCCTTTATGATGAACTGACCCTATTTTACAATCTTGAGAGCAAGTCCTAAGTCTACATCCCCCCCCCTCTCCCCCAAATCATGATAACAAAATCAGCTTCATGGCTTTCAAACGCTTGACAAAGTGATTAGCTACCTTATGGAAGAGAGTAGTTGGCAAACCTTACTCACCCTATATCCTATCTATAGAGAATGTAGAGGGACAATCCCCTACTTGAATCCACCAAATTTCTAAGTGAGGAGTGAGGTGTAGGTGGGCCCACTCTATTTTTCAAAGCTCCAAAGAATTTCTAAAGATTTTAAAGTAGGTTCACACAAGATCAAGTCATGTAGACTAATGTGAAACAAAAAGGTTATTTCAAAGCTCCATCCGAAATGGAAAGCTCCCACTAGATCAAGAAATGATCTAAAATCCATGAACCCACATCTATATTCTCCAAAGGGCAGCAACCACAAGATCAAGTCATTTAGACTAACTTGAGACAAAAAATGCATTAAAGCAAAAAGGACTTTTCAAAGCTCCATCAAAAGGGAAAGCTTCCACTAGAGCAAGAAATGATCTAAAAGCCATTAACCCACATCTGTCTTCTCCAGAGGGCAGCAACCACAACAAGATGCTGATATAGAACATGCCAAGTTGAGAAGCACAAAAAGTGATATGGGATGTGGTAGGATTCTGATGAGCTATATGATGTGGCATGATCCGGCTGTGGACTCTATACGTGACCTAGCCAATTGTTAATGACCTCATATCTTGCCATACTAATCTAGCCAAAAAGTAGGCACACTGGAGTTCTCATCATCAAATATAAATGTGTTTATAGCTAGCTAGTCGTCCTTAGTCTCCCCAAACTTAATGCAATGTAAACTTCCTTCCATGTTATAAACTAAGGGATTTTCTCTTTTGCAAAATCTAGTATTCAACTTATGATCAGCTCTATACTTACAGCAAAGGTACTAGATAAAAGGCTACCTAGTTTATGGACCATATGCTATAAAATGCTTGAAAAACCTCTCCTTTCCATTGAATATTTACCACTGAATAGAGTCTCAAAAATAAGTAATCAAGCATAATTGTTTAGCCTAAACCCTCTTCTTGTTGGAACTCTAATCCTTACACCTTATAAACATCCTTGTTCCATAGGTTATCCTAATGCAGTTAAGAGGGCAAGAAGAGGAAGATAAACATCCTCTTCTTGTGCTCTTAACAAGATGGTGGAGAACAAAATTAAATCTAGACAACCCATTTTGATGAACTGACCCTATTTTATAATCTTGAGAGCAAGTCCTGAGTCTCCCCAAACTTTGGCAATGTAAACTTCCTTCCACCTTATAAACTAAGGGATTATCCCTTTTGCAACATCTAGTATTCAATCTATGATCAGCTTTATACCGTAAGCAAGGGTACTAGATAAAAGGCAACCTAATTTTATGACCAAATGCTATGAAAGCTTGAAAAACCTCTACATTCCATTGCAAATTTACCACTATTCCATAGAGTCTAAAAAATAAGTAATCAAGCACAATCGTCTAGCCTAAATTCTCTATTTCATGGAATTGTAATCCGTCCACCCTATAAATATCCGTATTCCATAAGTTACCCCAATAACAGTGCCTTTCTTGTTTAAAGGGCAAGAAGAGGAAGCTAAACATCCTTAACATGATCCAACAACCTATAGATGGTGGAGAATAAAATTGAATCCTTTCTTATGAACTGACCCTATTTTACAATCTTGAGAGCAAGTGTTGTTGAGCTCCCCAAACTTAATGGTAACTAGCAAACCTTCGTCACCCTGTATCCTATCTATTTCATGGAATTGTAATCCGTCCACCCTATAAATATCCGTATTCCATAAGTTACCCCAATAACAGTGACTTTCTTGTTTAAAGGGCAAGAAGAGGAAGCTAAACATCCTTGACATGATCCAACAACCTATAGATGGTGGAGAACAAAATTGAATCCTTTCTTATGAACTGACCCTATTTTACATTCTTGAGAGTAAGTGTTGTTGAGCTCCCCAAACTTAATGGTAACTAGCAAACCTTCATCACCCTGTACCCTATCTATAAATAATTGAGGGACAATTCCCCTCTCAAATCCATTGCTCCTTGAGCCAAGGGTGGGGTACATGTAGGTGGGCCCACTTCTACCTTTCAAAGCTCCAAAAGATCAAGTCATGTAGGGTGTCTTACAAAATGTCCTCCTAGCTAAAGCCTAGTGCTATCCAAACTACTTAAATGAGCAAGATGCTAATGCCCTTCTTATCTATGGAACAAATCTCCCTTATGTTCAAACATCCTTGTTCCATAGGTTAGTTACCCCAATAACAATGACTTTCTTATTAAGGGGGCAAGCAAAGGAAGCTAAATATCCTTGACATGATTGTTGACCTATGGAGGGTGGAGAATAAAGTCAAATCTAGACAACTTTTCTTAATGAATTGACCCTATTTTATAAGGCAAGAAGAGGAAGCTAAACATCCTTGACATGGATGGTGGCCTATTTTACAATCTTGAGAGCAAGTCCTAAGTCTCCCCAAACTTAATGCTTCTAAGCTTGCAATGGCATTCCAATGCCTAACAAAGTGGCTAGCTACCTTATAAGGTTAGGTAACTAGCAAACCTTCACCAAATATCCTATCCTATCTACAAAGAATTGAGGAACAATCCCCTCCTTGAATCCAAGGCATACTTGAGCAAGGGGTGAGGTGTAGGTGGGCCTACTTACACCTTTCAAAGCTCCAAAAATTAGGATGTCTTATGAAAAGCGCAAGCATGAAGACTTTAAAGAATAAATGTCCTCCTAGCCAAACCTACTAATTCCCAAACTGCTTAAATGAACAAGATATCTTTGAAACAAATCCCCCCCCACCACTATCTTTCGCTTACCACATCAATTGCAACCTCTTAACATACCAATCTCGCTAGAAAGCAAGTGCGTTAGAGTTCTCGTCATCAAAAATAATAATAGCTAGCTAGCTAGCCGTATCTGCCATAAATCTTAATGTCAAATCTTTTCTATGGGAGTACTAAATCTATTCTTCGACTTTTCTGCTCTTGCTTCCTGCCATTGAAGCAATTTGCACTTCAATATTTTGCTCAAGCTTGTGTGGCGATTTTCGTCCATGTATTGGTAACTTGCATCCCAAGATATTTATTGTCTTGAGTCGCTCCGACTCTACCAAAGCACTAAGGATTGGAGGCCTGGTCCTTTCGACAACTCATTCCCTGAAGGAATAAAGAATGAGAAAACAACCCGCCAAACAAAGGGCAAACGGACAACTCATGCGTAATGTACATATCTCTTTCAAATGTTTCCATCAACCTTCTCTGCCCTCTCCCCAAAAGCTAATGCTAGCGTCGTACCAATTTATTTAACGCTCTTTGTGCACTCATCGCGATCACTCAATCAAACCTTACTTTGATATTAACGAATAAATTATATCATCACACTGCAAAGGAAAAACTGCAAGTTTACGTTAAAATTCAAAATCAAGACTCCATTGTGCTAGAAAAATACAGCAACGTTGGGATCTTCTTCTAAGAAGCTTTGATCTCTTACGAAAGCTGTCACAAAGAGAGCCATTTTTCACAAGAAGCCCAGCCAATAATTTACATCGAGGTGATGTGGCAAGAAGCCAAAACCAGGATGAGGCATCAACGAATGAAATCCAGGGCTCTGGGGATAAATATAGACATGACAAGCCCTGTCAAAATTTCAAGATTTCCTGCACACCACAAAGACTTCAAATTGCATAGACACCACTGGGATCTGCATTTGCCACAATCCAGGGATGGGTGAGGACACGCTGGAGTGGAAGCCGTTGAGAGGAGTCTTTCACTAGCAGCTGCACAAATAAGGCCACAGGAACATGTCATACCAATAAAACAGCATTACACCTACCTTACACTCGCATCTCATATGCACATAGCAACAGGGAACTCCATCTCTCGAATCATGGCATAAGGTATGACATTCGAAGTTTCTCTGAGATATGTCAGATAAAAAATGACTAAAAAACAACATACCTGACTGATGATATCCTTTGCTTGAAGAGAAACAATTGGCTTCGAAGGAAACTTCAAGTCGACCTTGACAATCCTGCAAGGTTGGGTACTGCTGTGAGGACGCAGCAAGGACATGGTTTTAGACCATAATAGTGCAAATTTCGGAAAGATATATATATACCTCCGGTAGGTGTCTGAGTGCTTGGCTGCTTCGAATGGCGGTGTTCCAAACAGGAATTCATAACATAGTACTCCCAAGCTCCAAATATCTACCCCAGCGTCGTGATCTTTGCTCTCCACTGCGGTTCAAGCACACGAATTAAATCTCTCTCTCTCTCTCTCTCTCTCTCTCTCTCTCTCTGAGACTGGAAATACACATACCCATTTCAGGAGGAAGGTAATCCAAAGTTCCACACATGGTTCGCCTCCTGTCGAAGGTATGAACTGACCATCCAAAGTCCGCAATCTTCAATTCCCCCTGTCATCCCATGCCGAACACTTGTTGATATGCAACGGAACTCTCACCAAGCTTTACCACATCCAAAACCAAGGAACATTCCACCATACCTTCAGCCCCATGAGCAGGTTCTCTGGCTTGATATCACGATGAATTACGTGTTTCTCATGACAGTAGATCAGAGCTCGGGCCAAAGATGCAATGTACTGCGCAGGGAGACATCGGAGCTTCAGGGCGATTCAATTTCTTTCTAAATGGATAATCGTATCGTGAGTCAAACAGACAACACGCAGCCTCACCGTGGCAGCCCTTTTTTCGCTAAAGACCTTGTAGCGTTGGAGTTCCTTGTATAGCTCTCCCCTTGCAGCGTATTCAAGAATCAAATAGACTCGAGTCTGCAAGGAACAAACAAAGGCATTCGCTGAGTTCCCAGCTGTACGGAGGGCATAGGATAGGAGAAGCTGTGGATGTTTGATCCCAACCTGATCATAGAAGTAACCATAAAGGCGGAGTATGTTAGGATGTCTAAGATGGCTTTGAATTTCGATCTCCCGCCTTAACTGATGTTCCACTTGAGACTGCTGTAGCTGATTCTTGAAAAGAACTTTCAAGGCGACCACATATTTACTCTGTTTGTCAATGCACGTAGTAGTCGTTAGCAAGTGCCTAAGCAACCTGTTAAAAGGCTCAGCTCATCGACACAGAAAGAGCAAGAGAAGGAGAAAGAACCTTTTTCTCCCTGGCAAGGTAGACATTGCCGAACTTGCCTCGTCCCAAAGGCTTTCCAATATCAAAATCTTTCAAGGTCCAGCGTTTATCATCCTGGCAATGATCTTCCTCGTTTACAGAACCCTGCACAGCAAAGTCTGCGAGTCAGAAGGATGTGTTGGACGGACATCGAGTGAAAGAGCTTCCTAGTGGCCTTCACCTTCGAGTCTGAAAGAGATCTCGCTTCTGGAGGTGCCACCATACTTGTGTGTTCAAAAGTTATGCGTGGATGCTCGTCCGAAAACTATGAAAGAACTGCGCATCCTGCATTAAAGCGAAGGTGGGAAGGGTAAGCAGAAAAACCAAATGCAAGCCGGTGCACAAAGGAGAAAATTCAAATGCAGCCGGTGGACGAAGGAGAAAATTCAAATGCAGCCGGTGCGCAAATGCTGTACTTCATGAGGGAAGGCAACTGAGTGCGAAGCATCCGTGAAGGAGCTCTTACCGAAAAGGCCGAGAAGAAAGAGAGGAAACCACCAGAAGGTGGAGATCAAAGGCGATCAAAGGGATCTGTGAGAGGGCCTCGACGCCATGGATGCAAGGCGTCTGCACTTGAGGTTCAGGGGAAGCAGATCTGAGTGGAAGCTGCGCCCATTCAGAAAATCTACAAGCAAGAAAGAGCTTGGCAGCTATGGCGATGGAAGAGCTTGCAATTGGTAGAGCTATGGCGATGGCGATGGCGATGGCGATGGCGATGCTCTGTGTGAGTTTTCAAAGATGCCGCTTCTTGCAATTTTTGAACGGTCGACCACCCACCGGTTTCTCCGGTCATCCTCCCGTTGCGTACCGCTTCTCCCGGTCTCCTGGCCAAAAACACCACTTTACACAATCGTGGTTGGGTTTACGTACATCTTCGGTTGAGTTGATGTCCAACTCGTTGGTATCTACTCAAGTCAAGTCAGCCCTCTTTTGAGACTATGACCGCAAATTGCCAAGGTGGCCTTTTATGAAGCTACGGTTTGGTTGCATTACATCAACCTTGAGTTACCTTTTCGCATTTATCATAGTCGAAATCAATTGGTCTATTTAGGTTAACCAAATTGAAGCACAGTCTATTACAATAACCAAATTAGACCCCAGTTCAAATACCCCCATAAGTCAAATCCTAAAGGGACCCAAAGCCCATTCAATTCGGAAAATTGTTATATGCACAACTTGTATTCTTACATGCAGAGGACCCAATACAAATAGACACATCTCCCACAAAACTAGAAATTACTGATGTTCAATCCCACAAAACTAGAAATTACTGATGTTCAAATATTTGACCTATGGATGACCATTGTTACTTTGCTCCATTGGTGCAAATTCCTTGGAACAAAACAAAGCTTGAACTATGGTGCCAGAGGGGTATAAATTCCTTGGAACAAAACAAAACTTTTGATACATGACAATTTGACCTCTTTGACACTCGAAATGAGCTCAAAAGGCCTAAAAACCTTGAAAACGACTCTAAACATGGGTACCTTTAGATGAAACCCCAAAATGCCATCTAGGAAAGCTCGTCGGTGAGCTATTGTTTCAAGCTATTTATGCTTGGCTAAACGAATGCACGAATGCAACAATTCTTGGCTAATGCTTGCTTGCCTTTGTAGCTTAACTGCGATGAGTTATTGATTCAAGGTATTTATGATGAGATCTTGTCCTCTAATAGAACTAGCTCCGTGGTTTCCATTGAGTGTTTCCTATGTTTAAGAAATGTATTGCTTGGTTTTATTATTATTTATACTTGCATGGTGATATGCAAGAATTATAACTAGCCACTAGCTATAAAATTCACACATAAAAATACCAGAAAAACTTGAAAACTTGCAAGAAAATTTACTCGCAAAATTTACTCGGAATGGAAAGCCTTGTGCATGGAGTGTACATTTTTATTTGCTTCAAGCTATTTATGCTTGGCTAAACAAATGCACGAATGCAACAATTCTTGGCTAATGCTTGCTTGCATTTGTAGCTTAATTGCGATGAGTTATTGATTCAAGGTATTTATGATGAGATCTTGTCCTCTAATAGAACTAGCTCTGTGGTTTCCATTGAGTGTTTCTTGTGTTTAAGAAATGTATTGCTTGGTTTTATTATTATTTATGCTTGCATGGTGATATGTAAGAATTATAACTAGCACTAGCTATAAAATTCGCACATAAAAATACCTTAAAAACTTGAAAACTCGCAAGAAAATTTACTCGCAAAATTTACTCGGAATGGAAAGCCTTGTGCATGGAGTGTACATTTTTGTTTGCTTAACTCACCCTCTTCTAGCTTGGTTCGTGGCATTTTGTCAAATGGTGTACCTGAGTGGAATCAACTGTTAGAGGATCATGTGCATTACTCATTGGGTGTGGCAGTATCCATCTTGGATGATGATTAGTGGATTGCTATTATGTGTGCACCCATGGTTGTAGGTATGGTTGAAAGATTCTCAAGAGTGTGTAAGTTGGATATCGCAGCAACAAGACTTTTTGTCCATTGTGATTGTTGTCTCTGTGCCAACATGGACTTAGGTAGAATAGAATGTGTGTGTAGAATGTGTGTGTAGAGTAATGGCAAAGCTCCGCTTGTACTTGCATGAGGCTAAGAATAATAATCCCTCTTAGAAATCCAACTTGCATGTTCTACATGCAAGTTCTACATACGATTCCTACATGCAACTCCTACATGCGAGCACTACATGTGAGTTCTACATGCAACTCCTACATGCGAGTTCTACATGCACCTCCTACATGCGAGTTCTACATGCAAGTTCTACATGCAACTCCTACATGCAACTCCTACATGCGAGTTCTACATGCAACTCCTACATGCAACTTCTATATGCAAGTTCTACATGTAGAGAGAGAATGTCTTACAATTCCTACATGCAAAGAGAGAAGCTCTCCAACTTGTATAAATACCCCAAAATGGAATGAAGCCCATACTCTTTGGGGCATTGTGTTGAGTTCTACTTTGGTATTCCAAGCAATTGTCTCAAGTGTCCTTGCTTCCTTGCACTCCACATCCAAAATCATGTCCTAACCTTGCAACTCCTCCTCCCCTCTCTCTTTGATGTAATCTTCTTGAAGGAGTACCTACGTGCACCTCCATGTCTTAGAACCCATCCCAAGTTCTATGCAGTTCCACGGTGTAAAAAATGGGAAGCCAACATACACACTTTGGATGAAGATTGAACCATTAATTGGCCAATGATCGAACCATACTCTGGTGTAGAATGAAATATCCAAGGCACAATGGTTCGAGCACTTCAGCAGCATGAGCAAATAATGCGCGGCAACATTGATCACTTAATTCGCCCGATTCCCATTTTCCTCCACTCAGTTTCAATCCCAATGAAAGGGTCGATGCTTAGATTACAAGCCGACTCTATCAAAGAGTGATCTTCTTAGAAGCATGCCACATATCTCTGTTCCAGCAAATGGTGGATACAGGCTACCTGGAAACTAAGCAAAAATTGTATGGTGCCAAGGCTTTACAGCAAGATCGACTGGCACGACACAAGTTCCACAGCCACTGAACTAAAAGCATGGCAACCCAGGTACGTGCTCATCACAATAAGCCATAACCCAAGGATAGGTAATAAAATGGATCTGAGAGTATGTTGTCTATGTGCCAACATGGACTTAGGTAGAATAGAATGTGTGTGTAGAGTAGCGGCAAAGCTCTGCTTGTACTTGCATAAGGCTAGAAATAATCCCTCTTACAAATCCAACTTGCATGTTCTACATGCAAGTTCTACATACAACTCCTACATGCCACACCTACATGCGAGTTCTACATGCGAGTTCTACATGCAGGTTCTACATGCGAGTTCTACATGCAACTCCTACATGCAACTCCTATATGCGAGTTCTACATACAACTTCTACATGCGAGTTCTACATGCGAGTTCTAAATGCAACTCCTACATGCAAGTTCTACATGCAACTCCTACATGCAACTCCAACATGCAAGTTCTACATGTAGAGAGAGAATGTCTTACAATTCCTACATGCAGAGAGAGAAGCTCTCCAACTTGTATAAATACCCCATATTGGAATGAAGCCCACACTCTTTGGGGCATTGTGTTGAGTTCTACTTTGGTATTCCAAGCAATTGTCTCAAGTGTGCATGCTTCCTTGCACTCCATGTCCAAAAGCATGTCCTAACCTTGCAACTCCTCCTCCCCTCTCCTCCAACCTTGCAACCCATCCTCTCCCTCTCCTCCTCCCTTCTCCTCAATCTTCCTCCTCCTCCCTCCTCCTCCTCCTCCTCCACCTCCAACATGTATCTGGGAGTATGTTGTCTCTGTGCCAACATGAACTTAGGTAGAATAGAATGTGTGTGTAGAGTAGTAGCAAAGCTCCGCTTGTACTTGCCTAAGGCTTGTAATAATTCCTCTTGAAATCCAACTTGCATGTTCTACATGCAAGTTCTACATACAATTTCTACATGCAACTCCTATATGTGAGTTCTATATGTGAGTTTTACATGCAACTCCTACATGCGAGTTCTACAAGCGAGTTCTACATGCAACTCCTACATGCAACTTCTATATGCAAGTTCTACATGTAGAGAGAGAATGTCTTACAATTCCTACATGTAGAGAGAGAAGCTCTCCAACTTGTATAAATACCCCATAATGGAATGAAGCCCACACTCATTGGGGCATTGTGTTGAGTTCTACTTTGGTATTCCAAGCAATTGTCTCAAGTGTCCATGCTTCCTTGCACTCCACGTCCAAAAGCATGTCCTAACCTTGTAACTCCTCCTCCCCTCTCCTCTAACCTTGCAACCCATCCTCTCCCTCTCCCCCTCCCTCCTTCTCCACCTCCCTTCTCCTCCTCCTCCTCTTCCTCCCTTCTCCTCCTCCCTTCTCCTCCTCCTCCTCCCTTCTCCTTCTCCTCTCTTCTCCTCCTCCTCTCCCTCCTTCTCTCCCTCCTTTCCCCTATGCTCTTACACCTTCTTCCTCTCCCACTCTTATGCTCCCCCTAAACCCTTAGTTCCTCAATCCTTAACCTCCATGATCTACAAGGGAGACAAGTTCTCCACCATGTACCCTACTCTAAACCTTGGACCCTCTTCTAAACTCTAGAACCTCCTTCTAAACTCTGTAACCTCCTTCTAAACCTTGGAACTCCTTCTAATCGTGGAACCTCTCTCTAAACCTTGGAACCTCCTTCTAAACCTTGGAATTCCTTCTAATTCTGAAACCTCTTCTAAACCCTGGAACCTACTTTTGACCCTTAAACTCCTCCTAAACCCTGCAACCCCCAATGAAGACGAAAGCCTTCATTACCTCAACCATGATGATCCATGTTCCTTTTACACACGCATGCACTATGTTTACTTACCACACTTAAGCCTACATCTCTCATAAAAACATGACTCGAGGTCCTAAGCTACACATATACTACAAACGGCAACCTTGATATATCTGTAGGTGACAAAAAGCCTCGAAACCTTGCATACTGAGAATACCCTTGTTCTTCTCGTCAAAGTCGTGGGAAAGGGCCAACATTTGGCACCGCTGCCAGGGAATGAGCCCGGGTCACCCGCATGATAGGTGGGAATACTTACCACTATACTACCAACATTTGGCATCGCTGTCGAGGAGACTGGCATCTCAAGTAACGAGTAAACATATGTAGGTATGTGTAAAAAACAAACTACTTTGAACTTTCATGAACATATCACTCAAGAGCTAGGAGAGCTAAAATTTTTTCCAGCTCAAGTAAAAAATAAATAAATAATTCCTAGCTGAAACTCTTCATTATCGGTTTAGGAAAATGCATGTTTTCTGGAAAAACAACACCTTAAGGAATAAATCAGACCATGTGATGGTTGTCAAAGTGTAGAGCTTGAAATTCTGAACATTTCTCCTTTTTACGGAATCACATTCTAACACAACCACCAAGAGTTATGGGCAATCGATGATTCAAGGTTCTAAATGCCATAACCCAAAAGAAAAAATTAAAACCACCTCCCTAGTCAAACTTGGACAAATTCAAAGGTGCATATGTGTTTGACTAAATCCACAGCTCCCCCTCCTTCCCTCTCATACTTTTTCTTTCAGATCTTGCCTCCATCCTCTTCCCCATTCTGAGCCCTACACAAGATACTCCTCCCTCTCCATCGACCACCACATTACTCCCATCCTCACATGGTAAGTGACTTCGAGCCCATCTCTCGACGATAACCTAGCCATCCACCCATCATCCATTGGTCCTTAACAATCCCGTTACATTGAGAACAACTTGGAGAGCGTTTAGGTGACCATCTCTTCCTCCCTTTGGATTTCCGTCAAAGTTTTTTGTTTTCCGTCCATCAAGTTTTTTCTTTTTCCTTTTTTCCCCTCCCCCTCCTCCATCTCTCTCTCCACCCTCCCCTCCATCTTCACCACCCCTTTTACCCCCTCCCTCCCTCCATTCCCCCCCACCCCCCTTCCATCTCCTCCACCCCCCTCCACCACCACCCCTTTTCTTCATCTTTCCCTCCACCCCCCTCCATCTCCTCCACCAGACCACACTCCTCCATCTCCCCCTCCTCCATCTCTCCCTCTACCCTCCCCTCTATCTCCACCACCCCTTTTCCCCCCTCCCTCCCTCCATTTCCCCCCCTCAACCCCCCCTCCTCCATCTCCACCTCCCCCCTTCTGCCATTTCTACCAACCCCCCCTCCATCTCCACCCCCACCTTTCCCCCCTTCCCTCTCCACCACCCCCTCCACCACTCCCTCACCCCCTTCACCACCCCCCTTCCCCCCCCTCCCCTCCATCTCCACCACCACCCCCCCTTCCCATCTTCACCCCCACCCTTCTCCCCCCTTCCCTCTCCACCACCCCTTCCACCACTTCCTCACCCCCTTCACCACCCTCTTTTCCCCCCCCCACCCTCCCACACTCTCTCTCTCTTTCCCTCCCCCTCCCTCTTCTCTCTCTCTCTATCTCTCTCTCTCTCTCTCTCTCTCTCTCTCTCTCTCTCTCTCTCTCTCTCTCTCTTTTCCCCCTCTTTCTCTCTCTTTCCCTCCCCCTCCCTCTTCTCTCTCTCTCTCTCTCTCTCTCTCTCTCTCTCTCTCTCTCTCTCTCTCTCTTTCCCTCCCCTCTCTTTTCCCCCTCTTTCTCTCTCTTTCCCTCCCCCTCCCTCTTCTCTCTCTCTCTCTCTCTTCCCCTCCCCCCCCCCTCTCTCTCTCTCTCTCTCTCTCTCTCTCTCTCTCTCTCTCTCCCCCCTCCTCTTCTCTCTCTCTCTCTCTCTCTCTCTCTCTCTCTCTCTCTCTCTTCTCCCCCTCTCTCTCTCTCTTTCCCTCCCCCTCCCTCTTCTCTCTCTCTCTCTACCCCCCCTCGCCGGCTGCTCCTCCCCTAAAAACTACCTAATAAATCTATTATGGCAAGGGCCTAAGCCCTTGCAAATCTATAGCTCTGCCAAGGGTAGCATCGCACACAAAGGCGCCCGACGCCCATGCACAGCGCTCGACTACGCTGGCATAGCTCGCGGCGGTGCGCCCGCCACGCTAGCTCTCCCCCTTGCCAACGCCCAGCTCGCCGGCTCCCCCCTCGCCACCACCTGCCCACCAACTCTCCCCCTTGCCACCGCCCACCCCGCCAGCTCTCCCCCTCGCCACCGCCCATGCGACCCCCTCCCTGTGCCACCGCTCGCCCCTTCCCCGCCCCTTCGCTCGCCCCTTCACCCACCCCTTCGCCGCCCTCCTCCACCTCGCTATTCCCTCCCCCTCGCATCACCTCCCCTCCACCCTACCCTACCCTCCAGCCCCCCTCGCCGGTGGTGAACGCCAACCCCCCTAATTATTAAATTAAATTAAATTTGTTTTATTTATTTATTAATTTAAAAAAACCAGACTTCTAACCTAGTGTAGTTAGGTTAGGTTAAGGTTAGGTTTCATTTAAACTTAGGGTTAGGTTAAAGTAACTGTAGTTATGTTTGTGCTAACTACGATAGGTTTGTTTTACTAGATTTAGGAGAATTTAACCGTGGTTTAGTTAATTAGGTAAAGTTTAGTTAATCTTGGTTAGAGAGACTAATTGTCTGTCAAAGCAACTATTCAATTAGACTAATTGAACTGATTGAGTTAAACTAACCATTCGTTACTCTAACTAGAATTTACCTCAACTCCTAGTTCAACCTCAAACTCCATTCACACTCAAACCTAAAGGACCCCTAAAATTCTAACTTTAAATGTTCCGTAACTCGCTCAATTGGGACCCAAACTGGACCCCGTTTGAACCCAAATTTCACAAACAGAAACACCATGCTATGGGGTATTTTTCCACCCATTTCACGCCATTTTGGCATCCCTAGCACTCACTCATTCGCACCCCCATATGGGCCTTATTTCGCACAAATTTGCTCGTATCTTCACGCCGTGACCTCCGATTAACGATCCGTCTGCATCGGCATAATTCCCTACACACGTAGGACAATCTTAGGCACATTATTAACACGATGGTCCCTACACAAACTAACACCACTCTAACTCTCCCAACAAAACTACATCCATACCTGCACTTGCGGCACAAACACCCTTTGCAAATCTCACCCAATCTGCATGTAGCTACGTTCCGGCCAATGCCTCCAACTCCAACACTCACCAAATCTACATACAACTCCACTGCAACCACCGCCTTTGACATTCCTCTACCCCGAATCCCCCCCTGAAATTCAATCACTCCCTTTGACTCCTCCATGCCACAACATGGCTAGACGCCATCGCGACAATGATGGGAATATCGACCTCGATGCAGAGGCTGACAATTTCTTTAATCAAAGAAATAATAACACTCAAGGCAGGCGCCCCTTGGGAAAACTGGAACTTCACCAATCAAGTGCTACGGTTGTGGCAAAAATCATCGGATTGCAGAATGCCCTCATCGTGGTAGCCCAGCTATTTTCCAACCACTTTGTAGAGATTGTGGCATAGGACATACTTGGAAAATAAAGCCCACAACAAACAGAAGTTAAGCCTGACATCCCAATCATCATCAATAGGGTAGACCATCAAAGTCTGGGTCCCGGCAAGTGTAATATCACAACCTGTAAATGTAATTACATGCCAACAGAAAGAGGCCACCAAGTACCCTAACATTCCAATCCAACCAAAGCGACTTCTTAAAAAGAAAGCACAAGTGCCTCCACCTCTGCCAAGCAATGAGCAGCCGAGCTCACCCACATCAACTCCCGAGCCTCAAATAAGAGAAGCTCCATATCCAAATGCAGAGGTGGAGAAGGCTCATTTTTAGGCACTTCAACAATGGGTAGAAAAGGAATTTGAGGTTGAGAAACAAGCTCAAGACCCAATCCATGACTTGGCGCCACAAAGTATTGATACAATACTTGAGCCTCTATTCCAACAACAGACTCCACAACATAATGTACCACCATGTCAACTTGAAGGAGCTGCACTCTCTAGCATCCTGAGTTGCCCTATGTCAATTCCCATCAGAATCCTCCTATGAAATTGTCCCAATTTGTGGGAGAGTTTCAAAGGATGGATTGAACTCGCAAATCCCCCTCCACCTTTGAATGACATTGAAGATATCCCTACGCAGACATGTGAGAGAGATGACATATGCAACATTACTGTGCCTTTGATCCACAAGGCATATAATGAAGTCCAAGCCATAGTGGATGGTGGAGCAAGTGTAAATATCCTATCAAAGCAGCTCTACAAAGAATGGGGTCTCCCACCAATGCAAAAGGCTAATTTTAACATATGCCTTGTCGATGATTCATGAGCAAAACCCTTGGGAATAGTAAATGGCATGTCCACAAAGATCGTAGGAGTCCGCTTTTCCCTTCAATTCACAAGCTTGAATCTCCCCAAAAAATCCTATCAAATCTTACTAGGATGTCCTTGGTTACGGGAAGCATTAGTCCTCCATGACTGGGGAACTGATAGACTAACAATCCAGAATCGCGACACCGCAGTCAGGGTGAATGTGGGAACAGAGCTATAAAACCAATTGTGCCTTAAGCATTGGATGACACATCATCCACGATAATCTCAAGCAAATCAGCTCCCTTGCAACAGCATGCCATAGCGGGTGACTCACAAAGCAATTCAATAAGTAGATACAAACATTGGCAACCATTGACAACTGCCATTCATTAGACCCCATCTTCTTGCAGATTGATGCTAAGGTGCTATAGGTAGATCCTCCACTCACATGAAGAACCAATCAATCTAGAGATGCCATTCTTTATGGCTGACCTCGAGTGGGATAATGAACCTGAAGAAGGTACCCATACCAATGATGACTCAGATTTTCCTTGGGACCTTAAAACAGAGGCTAAGAATGCTGAAATTGAAGATCAAATATTTGATAATGACTTAGCCATTTTGCATGCCCTAATGGCAGTCAAACTCCCAAAAGTTGAACCTCCAAAGTTGAATAATAGCAGAAGATCAGTTGAAGGAGGAAATCGCAAAAAAGCCAGGCCAAACGCTTCAATGAATTCAAACGAGTCCAAACAAGGATCATTGAATTGTACCTTGCAAAGCCACCTCCCTCAAAATTAGAATCACCACCTCTTAAATGGTCCCCTGAGGGACTGGAAGGAGTATGCACAGCAAATGAACCCTTACTTGGAAACACCTTACTGGTGGAAAAGTTACCCTACAATTCCGAACGTAAGAAGTTTTAGAAACATAAACCACATGTGCGGATGAAGCTCGATCAAGAGACTTCAAAAAAAGAAAGTCAAGAAGAGCCTAACAAATTGGTAAATGCAACTATGCCACCCAGTACACATGGCACATGTTAGGCTAGTTCAACACCATCAGAGGCCGCCGCGATCTTCGAGAAGTGCCAAAATACTTCAAGAATTACACAAGTGGTAGTGCGCCAATAGTAATGCCAAGAGCACTAAGAGAATTTGAAGTTCAAGAAACTCATAGCATTAGAGAAACTTCAATCTATGAGGGACCGGCAAAAACACACACAATAAACCTCGCCCTTGAAGGGCAGGAAGAAAAACTGGTTTTCATTGGGAAAGAGCTTCGATAAGAAGGTGAAACCAAACTCAAAGCACTCCTAATGGAATACCGTGACTGCCTAGCATGGTCATACAAAGAGATGAAAGGAATTTCACCATACGTGGCAGTACACACGATACCTATAAGGGAAGGTGCTCACCCGAAGGTATGTGGACCTTATCACACAAATCCTAAATATGGCACCATGGTTTATGAGATGAGCTGGAAAAACTCCTAGATGCCGGATTCATCTATGAGATAGAGCACATTGATAGGGTTTCACCCATCATCATTATGCCTGAATGCAACAAGAAGCTCAAAATATGTGTAAACTTAAAAAATGTGAATGCCGCCACAATTAGGGATCACTATCCCCTACCCTTAACAGAAACAATGTTGGAAAAAGTGGCAGGCTCTGAAATATATAGCTTCTTGGATGCTTTAGTGGCTATAATAAAGTGCAAATTGCTCCTAGAGACCAATCAAAAACAACATTTGCTACAAAATGGGGTATTTTTGCATATAGAGTCATGCCATTCGGCCTTTGTAACACCCTAGCCACATTCCAGTGAGTCAAGTTCACAGCTTTCAAGCCATTTTTGACTAAGATTTTACAGGTCTTCTTGGATGATTTGTGCATCCATTCAAACAAAAAAGACCACTTCAAATGTCTTGAAGCAGTACTAATCAAATGCAGGGAGTATAGCATCTCCCTAAATCGAACAAAATGCCAGTTCATGGTCACCCATGGAGTTGTTTTGGGACACATCATCTCTCAACATGGGATTGCAACTGACATGGACAAAGTCAAAATCATCATGGAATTGCCTCCTCCGACAAATTCCAAAGGTGTACAGGTCTTTATGGGAAATGTCACCTATTATAGAAGATTTATTTTGTGGTATGCCATGATAGCTAGACCACTTTACAAATTATTAGTGGAGTCCTTACGGACCGAAGAGTGCGACTAAGCCTTTGACCTTTTAAAGTGGCACCTAATCACATCACCCATCCTTATATCTCCCAATTGGGATATTGATTTTCATGTTCATACTGATGGATCCAAGTATGCAATTGGGAGTGTGCTTTGTCAACTTGGTGAACATATGAAAGACTACCCATTCTGACAACTCAATGATGAAGAGATCAACTATACCACCACAAAAAGAGAAGCCCTAGCAATGCTGTATAGTGTAAAGAAATTTTGGCACTATCTATTGGCAAATGATTTTGTCTTCTACACCAACCATCAAGCATTGCTTTATCTTGTGAACCATCCGTGTACAACAGGAAGAATAACTACATGGCTCCTCTTGCTTCAAGAAGTCGACTTTAAAATATTGGTATGCAAAGGTGCCCAACGCTACATTGCGGATCGCATGTTTCGTGTTAAGTCGGAAGAAGAAGCCACTGGAGTAGAAGATGACTTACTAGATGCCACACTATTTCAAATAGATGCTATTCCAGAGTGCTGTGGAGATATCATTGGGTACTTGATGGCAGGAAGACCACCCCCTGAAATGAAAGCAGTAGATGCCAAAAAATTGATTCTAAAGGCTGCACCCTATCAACACATTTGCAGGACAACTATACAAGGTGGGCAAGGACCAGATATTAAGAAGATGTGTAATGCCTCATGAGATCATGCCAATCCTGAGTAAAGTCCATGAAGGCATTGCAAGAGGATACTTCCAAGGGGAAGCCACAGTAAGAAAAGTTCTCCTCGTAGGCTACCAGTGGCCAACACTATGGGCAGATACCTATGAATATGTAAAAGGCTGCGATGTATGCCAACGGACTACTAAACCACACCACAAAGACTTCAATCCCCTCACAACACTTGTTGCACAAAAACCATTTGAAAAATGGGGGATTGACTGTGTGGGTCCTGTTGGAAGGCTGAAAGGAAAGAGTAGACACAAACTCAGAATACTTGCATTACTTACTTGTAGAATGAAGAAGAGTGAGGTCCTTAAGTAGGCACCTCATACATGCTCAGTGACATCACTGATGACTTCAGAGCTCCACAATCATCTCCTCAATCTGCTCCTAGATTCTCTCAATCATCCTATGTGGCTCTTCCACCACCTAACTATGCTTGTGGGCACCTAACTGTGCCTCTAGCACTCACACATAGAAACATAAGGTGTGCCTGAGGCATACACCTTGAGATATCCCAACAAACCCCCCCTCAAGGAAATGCCTCAGGCTATGTCAAGGATACATCTAGTCTCATAGTTTCTCATGCCATCTCATGGTGGTCAAGGATAAATCTATGGCTAGGTTCTCATGCTAGCAAGGGTTCCCTTGGGTGTAAGGTAAACAAAAGGGATACAAAAAGACCTTCCAATGGTTATCTCCCCTGCATGTACATGAACACAATGTCTGCAGGAGGTACCATGGAACAAAACATACACATGGCCTACATCATAAGGTGACCAGAGGTGTTTACAAAACACACAAAACACAATAGTTTATTTTCATTCATTTTGGAGGACTATCCAGGCTGAGTACCTTGACATAAAAAGAGAGATCTAGAGCATACATAGAGATGATTTAAAATGCATAATCTTCATGGGATGCCTCATCTTGTGGAGGCAAAATATCCATGTCAAGGCAAGGTCTTACCACATGGGCAGTGTCTAATGCCTTATAAGATGGTACTATGATAGAACAAGTGGATCTGAAAATCATATCCTTCAAGAGAACAATTATCTTGTCGTCTCCATAGTTGTGTAGGGAAGCATATCTTAGGTATCTGACCTTCATCTTTTTCTTATACTTGGAGTCAAATAAAAGTGCCATGAGAGGGTAGATCTCTGTAGTTGCTTCCTTTTTGGCAACCATTGTCTTGGCAATCTTCAACAAGGAAGTCAGGTTGGCATTTTCATCCTTTGTAGCATAACAAGACATTGCTTTATGTTTTGGCTTTTCACATATTTTGCATAAGCAAGCCATGAGAGGCTCTAACCCAGGTATTGGGTAGTGTCTTCTCTCTTACAGGGCTTAGAATAACAACTGAAATGCTTCAAAATATAAGCATTTAATGTAGCAAAGTCTTGTGACCAAATTTCACACAATGATGCTTTCACTTACATGCTTCATAGAAGTGGCTAAAATGAATACTTTCCAATCAAAACCAGGTCTAGAAATTCAAAACAAAACTGAAGCCACACTTGTACTGAAGTTATTGAAAGCTTCAAAAAACCAGAAATGCTAGAGTAGCATTTTATGTAGCATCATCTTCAAAAACTTGTCCAAAACTGTCAAAACTGAAAAGCTGAACTTGGAGGGCTTGTAGCTCACTCTTCAGAGCAAGGAAAAGAGGTCTTTCTGAAGCAAAAGAAAGCTCATATACCAGAGAGGGTCCAGCACAGAGGTTGGACGAAATGGTGCGCACTTTTGCCCGAGAGAGTTGCTACAGGCTGAACCTGAGTTTTGAGGATTTCTCCCTCGTTACTAAACCAAATGACCTGAAAAATGGCTCAAAATCTTCGTCTTGAGGTCGCCCATCTACTCCTAAAAGGGCTCAGGCAATGGCGGAGCAGGCAGGGAGTATTGAGCAATAGAAGAAATTCGATGTTTGGAGAATGGCAGCCAACAGAGACGTTTTTTTCTCAATTGCTTGCAGGTGGAAGTTTGACCATACTAGAGGAGTTTCCAGCTCAGAGGGTTTGGGCAATGGTCGTTTGTAGGTGGAGAACCAAGCTCTCAAACATTTTGGAAGAAAGAGGAAAATGGAGAAGAAGAAGATGAAGAAGAAGAAGATGATGTGGCAGAAATGGGCTCAAGGGGGATCAAAGGGCTCTGATACCATGTTGGAAGGCTGAAAGGAAAGAGTAGACACAAACTCAGAATACTTGCATTACTTACTTGTAGAATGAAGAAGAGTGAGGTCCTTAAGTAGGCACCTCATACATGCTCACTGACATCACTGATGACTTCAGAGCTCCACAATCATCTCCTCAATCTGCTCCTAGATTCTCTCAATCATCCTATGTGGCTCTTCCACCACCTAACTGTGCTTGTGGGCACCTAACTGTGCCTCTAGCACTCACACATAGAAACATAAGGTGTGCCTGAGGCATACACCTTGAGATATCCCAATAGGTCCCATACATCCACCAGCAGTAGCAAAAGGAACACACGTACACTACATCATTGTGGCCACTAATTACTTTACCAAATGGGTTGAAGCTAAATCAGTCAGAAAGGAAAATGCCAGAAGCACAGCAAGATTCTTATATGAAAATGTGATCACCTGATTCGGATGCCCGATTGAAATTGTGTCGGATAGAGGCACACATTTTGTCAATGAGGTAATCCAAGAACTCTTGTCTAGCTTCATGGGAATCCATAAAAAAAGCACACCCTACTACCCCCAAGGGAATGGACAGGCTAAATCCACCAACAAAATAATATGCATTATGCTCACCAAGGTAGTAGAACCACAGGATTTTGATTGGATAGAGATACTGAATGCAGCCTTATGGGCATACAGAACCACACTCAAGGTTAGTACAAGGAACACACCTTTTCAATTGGTGTATGGCGTTGAAGCTATGGTCCCACTAGAATTTGTAATACCAAGCCTACGCATAGCAGTACAAGAATGCATGGGAAACCATGAATCCTTGAAAGAAAGGATCTATCAGTTGGAGAAGCATACAGAGACAAGACTAGTCGCCTATCATGCCATGGCAATAGAAAAATGCAGAAGAAAGGCATGGTTTGATAGAAATCTTAAAGCTTAAGGCATCAAGGAAGGCGACTTAGTCCTGTTATACAATGCCAAAGTACACAAGGGGAAACTGAAGTATCTAGGTCAAGGACCATACCGAGTATGAAAGAAGAATCCTATTGGAGCTATACTACTAGAAACATTGGATGGAGTCCAATTCAACACAACAATAACCGGGAGCCGACTGAAGTGCTACTACATCAAAATGCAAGCCATCCCTAACAAAAATGAAGATTTGGGAAACCAAGTCTTCTTTAGTTAGGATTAGATTGTATCACGAGCACTCACTTGCATATGTATGTCTTTGCACATATAGGTAGCAGCAATTGATTTTAACCTAGGGCTCAGAAGTGATGCCTGAGTTCTAGCTGCCCTATGAAAATACCAGAAACAAAAAAAAAGTAGCATATAGTTAGTCCCTACCTAGCTACTACTAGGTCACTTGCACTCACACGCTTTCACTTAGACACAGATGATTGCATGACTAATTGTACCACACACTTTCATTCCACACTCTCAAAGCATGTATAAAAATAAGATCTCTCACACACACATAGAAAGGTCGTACCAATCTAATGATCAATGGTACACCACATGCACATAAATGCAGGGTCAAAAAAGATGCCGCTTCTAAAGAGGATGTGCAAAAAGAGCCCACTGCCTAACCACGAGACCCCCTCCATAGTTTGAAGCCATCTACATCCTCTCAACCACGCCGACCACTAGCATTTGTGGTCCAGAGCGATAGCTCAGAAGAGGATTCAGTGCATGACCAAGAAGAACAAATGCCACCCCCACCACCGGCCTACACAACCATTGATGGGGCCCAGTCACTGGAACTTGTTTGGCCACCCACATCGACTTATGCTCTTTCCCAGGAAGCAACATCTTACTTAGAGCAAAGGGGTCTAGGCAGTTTGCATGAGAGCCTAAAAGCCTTGGAGGATAGTCTTATAATGAACACATACATCAGGGACTTTCTCCATTCTTACCACTACATCAATGCAAAGGTTGGCAAGTACGGTACAATCATTGTACATCAAAGCCCACTAAACATTATTTTTGATAGTACAGTCATTCAAAGGGCTTTCTCACTATCGACACACAGTGCCAAATACCCTACACAGCTTGTCGATGCAAAGATTGTTGAAGTATAGTCTCTCCTCACCAAGGGCACACTGTTCCATAGGGACGGCATATTGAGCACTTCGCACAATCCTTAACCATCGCCTCAAGGAAGCAGTACAATTCCTATCCACAATCCCGGGGGTTAAGCGTGGCAAGAATCGATCCCTTCCACTCTGCACATTTGTTTTGCTGAGTAGGAAGCTAAAACAAGACTGGGTCGAGCACTTAGTCATCTTCTTTACAAAGAAACTAGATGGTTCATCAGGCCAAAAATGTAAAATTCCACACTTATTGGCTATAATCATAAAAAAAGAACTATAAGAAAGAGAAATGACTCTGCCCAGTCACCAAAACCAATTGAGGAGTTGGACATATCCTTCTCACATTATGGGAGCCATCACCAACTTCTCCTACTATCACATTGATAAGTGTAGATGCCTTAGAAGAAATACCAATTCTAGAGATCAGGATTAAGGAATTGCCCCACGAGATGTTGCAGCTCGGTGCACAACTACAACCAATATATCTCCAACAACAGCAACAACCAGAGCCCGAGGCAAGATCGGCACTAGAACCTGAGCGGCACTAGAGCCTGAGGCTACATCATCACTAGAATCACCCATCGATGCCATGATAGTCGATCAGCCACAAGGGGAGCTAGTGCCAGATCAACAGTATGACTATTGTACACAAGGGACTAAAATACCATTGGATCAACCTCCCCCAAATACTACCGAATCATCGGGATGGCTACATGGGCACCACTTGTATCAGCAGTATCGCTAGACCCCATCATCGTCTATTATTCTCCAACATCAAGCTAGCCAAATGATCCAAATCTCACAACTATTCACTAGCTTGGCCAAGGAAGAATATGCAAGAGAATTAGACAGACAAATTGCAATAGAAATTGAAGACCAATTCCAGGCAATCACCATAGAGGTCAAGGCACTTCGGGCACAGATAGATGAGAAGGAGGTAGAAGAAGTGCGCATGAACCAAGCTCTCCAAGCTCAAGAGAAGACAGTCAGGGATGTGACCTCCAACCTCCACCAAAGTCAAACACAACTAATAGCAATAGTACAAGCAACGGCAATCCTACAGACCTACTATAACTCCTTGACATCCGCACATGCTCAATAGATGGAGGTAGTGGCACAAGCTCAACTCACTCTAATTCACAAAGAAGAAGAGCTCCAGGATTGCAAAGACAAGCTTGAAGACATGAAACGTTCTTTGGCAGTACGTGCCTTCAGCATTGACGAGCTTACAAGGGAATGCAGAATCTTAAAGGACCAACTTGCTACTGCTCAAGAGGCCAGCACTTCACAAGCACAAGTCTTGGACCAATGGTCCAATACCACTAAAGACATGCCTCAACAGGCA
The DNA here is from genome assembly GCF_047967505.1 of Dipteris shenzhenensis. Lineage (NCBI taxonomy): Eukaryota > Viridiplantae > Streptophyta > Polypodiopsida > Gleicheniales > Dipteridaceae > Dipteris > Dipteris shenzhenensis. The sequence goes on from NC_141626.1 coordinate 5,958,664, forward strand.
AAGGTCACCTTGCAAATGAGAAAGCTTAAGGAGGCATATACAATCATCTACCAGTAATACAAAGGAAAAATGAATGAGATGCACTCCCAAAAGATAATCATCTCCAAGCTTGAACTCCAATTACTACTGCAGAACAATGAGGCATTGGAAGACAACACCAATGAAGCCCCACTACAATGCACAATGGTGGTGTACCAAGAGCTTGTGGCTGCTCTACAAGTGGAAGATCACCTCAATGCACACGTGCTTAGCCAATGGAAGCAACTCCAAATTAGGATCATATCTTGTCATCCAACAATCAAATGGGAATGTTCCATAGGGACCAAAACCCTGTGCATAATTTGCCAAGACTTGTTCGAAGATGAGAAAAATATCTTTTGCCTATCTACACATGTCGGGTTTATGGCACTCAGGACGGATGCTTTCATTGCATATGTATGCCTCATGGGTAGTCATCCCCTTAGGGTTATTGCAAGTTTGTTGCCATTGCTACAAAGGCCATCACTATTATTTGCAAGGCACGACATAACTGACATCCCACCCATGTAGCTGATGATCCCATTGCACCAGCAAAAAGAAGTGTTGGAAGATGACAAGGCCTATCTCACATCCAACTTCCCATATCTAACCACTCTTTCTGCCAACCTCGTAACCTCACTTACCCTTGCTACTACAACCCTCTTAACCTTCCCCGAGCTCCATCCTAACATCTATTCCCTCCATCATCTCTTTGCTCATGCCTCTCACCATTTTCAACTAACCCAACTATCACAAACTTACAAGCCCCTCACACCTAACTTCTTCCCCTCCCTTGCTAATCCTACCCTTGAGCATTACCAAGCTGCTCAAGCCATTTCCCTAATTCTTCCCCCCCTCCCCTCTGCTCCCCCTTTTGCAACTAACACTCCTCCATATTTCTCCCCCATGTCCCAAGATTCTCTCCCTGCCCCATCATCACCTCCGACACTACTTGTGCTTCCATCAACAAAAAATGACATAGTATTTAATTTTGAATACACGATCTAGATAATCCAATTTGTACTACCACGCCAAGTTCCAATGATGGATACTACCTAGAAACTGAGCAAAAATTGTATGGTGCAAAGGCTTTACAGTAGGATCGACTAGCACAACACAAGTTCCACAGCCACTAGACTAAAGGCATGGCAATTGAAGTACGTGCTCACAATAAGCCATAACTTGAGGACGGGTAATAAAATGGATCTGGGAGTATGTTGTCTCTATTGCAACATGGACTTAGGTAGAACAGAATGTGTGTGTAGAGTAGCAGCAAAGCTCCACTTGTACTTGCATAAGGCTAAGAATAATCCCTCTTAGAAATCCAACTTGCATGTTCTACATACAAGTTCTACATACGAATCCTACATGCAACTCCTACATGCGAGTTCTACATGCGGGTTCTACATGCAACTCCTACATGCGAGTTCTACATGCGAGTTCTACATGCAAGTGCTACATGAAACTCCTACATGCAAGTTCTACATGCAACTCCTACATGCGATTCTACATGCGAGTTCTACATGCAACTCCTACATGCAACTCCTACATGCGAGTTCTACATGCAACTTCTACATGCACGTTCTACATGCAACTCCTACATGCAACTTCTACATGCAACTTCTATATGCAAGTTCTACATGTAGAGAGAGAATGTCTTACAATTCCTACATGCAGAGAGAGAAGCTCTCCAACTTGTATAAATACCCCATAATGGAATGAAGCCCACACTTGTTGGGGCATTGTGTTGAGTTCTACTTTGGTTTTCCAAGCAATTGTCTCAAGTGTCCATGCTTCCTTGCACTCGATGTCCAAAAGCATGTCCTAACCTTGCAACTCCTCCTCCCCTCTCCTCCAACCTTACAACCCATCCTCTCCCTCTCCTCCTCCCTCCTCCTCCTCCCTTCTCCTCCTCCCTCTTGCTCCTCCTCCTCCCTCCTCCTCCTCCTCCTCCACCTCCTCCCTTCTCCTCCTCCCTCCTCCTCCTCCTCCTCCTCCTCCTCCTCCCTCCTCTCTCTTCTTTCCCCCATGCTCTTACACCTTCTTCCTCTCCCACTCCTATGCTCCCCCTAAACCCTTAGTTCCTCAACCCTTAATCTCCATGATCTACAAGGGAGATGAGTTCTCCACCATGTACTCCACTCTAAACCTTGGAACCTCTTCTAAACTCCGGAACCTCTCTCTAAACCTTGGAACCTTCTTCTAAACCTTGGAACCTCCTTCTAACCCTGGAACCTCTTCTAAACCCTAGAACCTCCTTCTAAACTCTAGAACCTCCTTCTAACCCTTAAACTCCTCCTAAACCCTGCAACCCCCAATGAAGGCGAAACCCTTCATTACCTCAACCATGATGATACACGTTCCTTTTACACATGCATGCACTATGTTTGCTTACCACTTTTAAGCCTACGTCTCTCATCGGAACATGACTCGAGGTCCTAAGCTACACGTATACTACAAGTAACAACCCCGATATATTTGTAGGTGACAAAAAGCCTCGGAACCTTGCATACTCAGAATAGCCTGCTCTTCCTATGGAAGTCGTAGGAAAGAGCCAACAGTGATAGTTATTGCAATAATATGACAAGCATGCCATTTTGTGGCATATGCACTCAAAAAAACCTGGTGTCATTTTGTGAATGTTTCCTTGTGATTCCATTGTATACTTTGATCATTGACTAACCATGGAGTATGTGTGTGTGTAATTAATATGACTAAGGTCATTAATGGGTTTTATGTATATCTATTGCATTGAGTTGGTTTCAGGCCATCAACTTACAAGGCACATGCACAAATTGTAACCCAGAAGTTGGGCATTCAAGAAGACTCCACCATTCTAACACATCATATATTGTTTCCTCTAGAGCCATAAAAAGCGATAAGAAAACTAAGCAGAGAGGAGGTATAACAAGCTGTAGTTTGATGGAAGAGTGACATTTAATCATTGGGCCTTTGTTTTTGCCTTCATTCTCTCATGCTTTCTAATTATGCTAATAGAATAGACAGTCTTTGGCTTTAGATTTCTTGATACTATAAGGACTTACTCTGAAGATGAGATTATATTGTGTTTTGTTGTGAAGGTCTTCAGAAGGTAGCTTGCCTAGTTTTATTCTTCATGGAGACTTTATGTGTTGTTGGAGGAAATGTTGTGGAACTTGGAGCAAGAACTGGACCAACACTGAGGGATGAATAACATATGAGGAGGATTGATGACATTGCTTTAATTGATATTGATGAGGAGATTTGCACATGCCTTTGGCAAAAACACATTCATGATGAGCATTCAAAGTTAAATTCTTCTCTAGCTTTGAATACGCCACAGGATGATTACATGGTTGAAGCCTTCTAAGTTCCTGATGACAAGTAGGTTTAAAGCTTGTGAATGTTGCTAAAGTATAAAGTTACAAAGAATTTTCATTTTTAGACTTGACTTGTGGTATATTTTTACCTTATACAGAAGTAATCGCCCATGAAATGGCTTCCTCATCTCAATATGATGCTCCTTTTGTGAGAGAAGCTGGAATAAGTTGTTTTACATAGATGAGGAGGCACATAAGAGCTAGTTGTGTTTGGAATTCAGCATTTAAGAGAAAAAAGACTTAAGTGTATTGACCTCCTCATCTATCATATCTCTACACATTTTTTATATAATAAATTTATGAGCATAGTTTTGCATAGATGTTAATGCTTTTTCTCTTTATATGGAGGTTTGGAGATGATAATTAAAGTGTTCATCATTTTGCATCTATATATTTAGGTTTTTCTTGAATTTTAAGGAAGGGATCATATGAACTTTATTATTATTATTATTGCTTGGTTTGGTGGGTATCTTCTTGGGGTACACATACTCACCACCATTGTAACTAGTTTCTATCTTTCAACCGCTCTAAACAAGATCTCATATGCTCTTTTTGTTGGATTTTAATGCTAATCATAGTGATTTGATGCTAAAGAAATAAACTCTATTGATAAGTATTCTTGAAGGCCTCTTATCATAATTTATCAATGTTTCAAAATTAATGTTTATATAATTTTTTAAATCTTGTTCTTCAGAGAATGACTTCTTTCCATATCTTTTGTATTGGTTTCTCATTATTACTAGGTAGCAGAGATAGTTGCCATTTTTTTCCTCTCTAAAAAAATGTTGTACCCACCAAGAGAGATATTGTTGATTTGTTAGGAAAGATAAACTTATATTGTTCTTCCAGGTTATTCAAATTATTTCTTTGTATTTTAAAGAAGAAAGAATCAATAAAAGAATAATCAATATTCAACTTCTAGAGAGTCTCTTGACACAATATTGCAAGAGTCATATATCATCTTAGGTTTTAAATACACCCCCTCTAAACATATAATAATTGGACTTCATCATGGTGTTCACAACAATTCAATAGCTTGATGGTCCAATGATTTGATAATATGATGATCCATCAATCCAATGGTCTAACCATTTTGACTATTCCAGTAGTTCATTCATCCATCTGTCAATCCATCTACATCAATCTGTCAATTGCCCAGCCCATGAGCTTGTTAGTCTAACAATCTATTAGTCCATCAATAGTTGAGTAGCTAGTCAATTGATCAATTTGTTGATCGTTCTATTAGTCAATCTATTAGTCCATCAATTTTGGCAACTTCATTGAGTTCTAACATTCTGATAGTTTCGACATTTCAAAATCTAGAATTTCAATCCAACCGCTAACTTTTGAGCTCCAACTTGCTATCTGACTCCCGTCTTTTGAGGTTTTTGCCTTTGAATAGCCAGCAAACAACCAATGAATTCTCGCCTTGATGTGTGATTGATGCACATGGTTTTTTTCTCCTCTTCATGATATGCACAATGAGGCACATGACTTTCCTCCTCCCATGAGCGATCAAGGCTCATATCTTCCCCTTTCTCTATTGTTATGTGGTCGATGCACATGCCCCTCTTATTCATGTTGTGTAGATAATGCACATGCTCTTTCTTTTTGTCTTTGATGTGTGATGATGGACAAGCTCCACCCTTTGTGTGTGGAAATGCATAGGCTTTTGCTTTCCTGTGTGGCAATGCACAAAATTCTCCTAATCTCCTCTTCACAGTGCGATTGATGCACATACTTTCCCCTATGTGCAATGATGCATAGGAAGTGGTATTAAGCTACCTTTTGCAAGCTTAAGTATGGAGCCAATAGTAAAAGGTCAAAATGAGTGATCTAGAGCTACTTGTAGAACCAAGAAAGGTATGAAGATACTTGTAAATATGTGGTCAAAAGGAAAGGCATAGAGCTACCTGTACAACCAAGACCCAAGAATAGTCTGGAGCTATTTGGTAAATCTAATGATGTGCAGTGATGCATAGATGTGATGCAAAATGGACCCATGAAAGGGCCTACAATTCTTAATGAGGGTGTTCTTGATACATATGGTTCTTTACTAGATGGAGTCATTCTTTGACTCATCATGTGATGCATCTTCATTGGCATATCCTTGGATGGTGGATTTCCTCATCCATTGGTGGTTTTGCCTTTTTATTTTGTATGGATTTCATTGGATCACTTTATATATAAAATGGTGTATATGTTAGCCTAGTTCTTTCACTCGCACTATGGAACCATATGTGGGTTCAATAGATTTTCATTTGTCCACCAGGAGTGCCAAGCATTAGTGGTGGATTCGGCCTACGATTACAACCATGGTTAAGTGCAACATTATGCATATAGGATAGTGTAATTTTAAGAGTTATGGAGAGATAGACCACTAATGGAAGTGACTGTTACATGAACATTGGAGGAGTTTCCATTTCTAACCTTGTATTAGCATCTTCATCTTTAAGAGACTCTATTCCCCTTTTCGGGAGTTATGGAAAAGTATTCAGATTTGCACCCTGTGATGTGCTCTTTGATACCTATCTATCAAAACAAAAAAGTTTAATCTCATAATATAAAAGGCATGCCATTAAAAAAAAAGGATTCGACCCCTCTTAAGTGCTCTTCAATCCATCTTAAGTGCTCTTCATGCACTTGCTATCTAAGAAATCCATCTTCCATGGATGATTAACCCTCCTTTTTATTATCTTAAGAGAATTTTCATGGCCAATGGCATCCACAAACTTTGACTCATCTTCTAGTGTTTCTTCATTTCAACATGCTCATGTTAATTACTTGCATGGTTTGGATCTACTAACTCAAAGTTATCATCCATCTAAATGCAATCATTGTCTATGATATTAGTCCTTACTATACAAGGATCTACCATCCTTGTCACCTTTGTAAATATGACTTACAAAAGGTTGACACATCAGAAGGGGGACAAGGACAAGACTAAGCATCTAAGACAAATGGTGAGAAATGTTGCTTTACCTAAGTAGCACCATTAGTGAGTTTGTGATTACAATTCTTGGATTATACAAATGATATCAATGTGGATACTTTCTCAACTTGGTCACATGTGACCATGTCTTAATTGACACAATGCTTTTCTCAACTTCGTCACATATGACCATATCTTATGCCACACCATGCTTTGCTACAAACTTAAATGAGAAAATATTTTACCAACTCAACTTCCATAGTTTTCTTTTAGTTACATTCAAGAGCGCAAGAATGAGAGATTATTTAACAAAAATACATGCAAAAATATATTTATTTAAATAATATGTTCTTTCATATACAATTAGAATTGAATAAGACCTTTCCTACAATAATTAAAATCTTTCAAGTGCATATCGCATTTTTAATTTCATATATATGTATCAATGTAAGAATGATTTGAGATGATAACATTCATTGATTCTCATGCTCAAGCAAAAGAACATCACATTTGTTTCCATGGACAACGAAAAAAAGAATTTTTTAAGACATTCATTCACATGCATGCACAAGTGAAAGAATGCTACATTCCTTCAAAAGTGCCAGGATAAGAATGTCTTTCCTCAAAAGCATTCATTCATTAACATACCTACGTGAAAGCATGTTGAAGCAAAATAATAGAGGTAACAATTATTTGAAACAATGTCATTCATTGATTCACCTAAAAGCATCACATTCTTTCATAATCACGTGTAAGAAATATTTTTTTCAAAGCATTACCTTACATGCACAAGTGAGACAATCTAAGATTCATTAGTTCACATCATATGAAATTGGAAGAATGATTATCTTTCTAGGCAGCGTATGCGCATGTGGAAGAATGATACATTCATTCAAAAGAACTAGTGTGAGAATGTTTTTTTTTTAAATCATTCATTTGTTCACATGTCCAAATGAAATAATGAACAATTCATTCACACCCATACATGCTAAAATGACTTTATTCATTCACGTGCACATGTAAAACAATATTTTGTTAAATCATTCATTCACATACACAAGTCAAAGAATAATACATTCATTCAAAAGTACAAGTGTAAGGATGCTTTTTTTCAAAAGTATTTATTCATCCACATATGTAGAGGAAGTAATGACAAATTCGTTCATATGCATGCATGTGACAACAAAGTTATTCATTCATGTGCACAAGTCAAAGAATATCACATTCTTTCAGAAGCACAAGTGTAAGAATGACTTTTTAAAAAACATTCATTCACATGTGTAGAGTAGGTACAGTAGAGTTGATGCAACAACTTATAGTAGAAAAGAAGTGATGCAGGAGGTGTTCCATGGTGCTACAAGTTCAAATATGAAATAAGGACGGAGGAGATGTTGGAACAAAGTAGAGGATTAGAGGAGGGGGCAAAAGTGTAGTAGGCCAAACGAGTAGCAATACAAAGAGGATTGTGTCCATATCTGAGGCCAATAGAGAATTAAAGGAGAGGGTGGGGCTAATCTAGGGTAGGTGCAAGTGGGAGAGGGCTTAGGGAGGGTGATGCATGGGTTAAGGAAAGAGATATGGGTTGGGTGGCCTTGGTAGATGGGTTAAGGGAGGAGATATGTGTTGGGTGGCCTTGGTATAAGAGGTGCATCCTTGGGAGCTCGTCTCATGAATGCCTGTGTGCCACATCAACATGGCATTAGCCCACAAAAAAGAGTACTCCCATCGGTCCACCTAAAATCCTTCCCTAAATCCTAAAGATTAGCAAATAGTAATTTGGAGCAACAAGGTGGCACAATATAACCTATTGCTTCAATAAATAAAAATTTTTATTTGAGCAACAAATTGTATTTTGTAAAAACTTCTTACTCATGCAATAGGTTGTCTCTATGTTGTGTTATAAGCAACCTATTGCTCAAGCAACACCTTGGAAAGAAATAAAACTTGTTGCTTAAATCAACAAAATCTTTTAATTTAAGCAGAAGGTTGTGTTGCACCCTAACATATTGTTCATTAGGATTCCTAGGGTTTTAATTTAGGGTTTCTAGGGTTTTAGTATGGCTTTTAGGGCTTGGGGTTTCTAAGGTTTAGGACTTAAGATTTCTAAGATATAGGTTTTAGGATCTAGGATTTAAAGTTTAGGCTTTAGGGTCCAAAGTTTAGGTTTAGGTTTAGGTTTGGGATTTGCAATCTAGGATTTGGGGTTTAGGGTTCAACTTTTAGGGCTTCTAGGATAATGACTATCATCATTCTATTATACAAGCTAATTTAGTAGATACACTTTAACAAACCTGGTGATGGGAAGTCTTCATACTCTTCATATACTGGTAACTTGGTCATACCAATGATTATTATATAATTATGAATAAAACATTGAGGACTCTTAGCTTCAAGACTATCTCTAGAGGATTAAAGAGATATCCCTTGAATAGGGTTAGATATAGTTTCATAGAGTAAATCGACTTATGAACCAACCAACCATAACATAATAGGACTAACTTATGAATGAGGCAAGCATAAAATGATATTGCAAAACACTTTGAATGAGTATAAAGATATTAAGGATCATAAAGACAAATCCAAGATACTTCTTTCTCCTAGGAAGGTTCCATTAAATAAAATAGCAAGTGTAATTATTAGACATTATACCATGGAATAGGAAATCTAGAGTAGTCATACTTAGCAATGGTAGATGATCTTGCACCAAAAATATATAATCTTTAAGAATGTCAATTAGACATGTTTAAGCAATATGCGGGTGTATGCATGTTTGCTTGACTAAAAGCAATGTCCGTGGACAATGTTTTTTGAGTGCCTATTAAAAGCATCTTACAAGTGTAGATTTGCAAGTGGTAAGTAATAAAAAACTAGCATCCCACGTCCCACGTCGTGGCTCATAACGACCTTGTAGCTACCTCTTCTCCCTCGGACACAATGTTTGGCTACTCTAGCTCTCCCTTTATTGTGTCTCCCTGATTTTCTAGCTTGCAAGCTCACTCTTGTCTATCCTGGCCAGCTTGTCTCTTCCACTACTGCAAGTTGTGTGTGTCTATGTGTGTGTGTGTGTGTGTGTATGCTATTTGCTCTTCCAAGCTCTATCTTTTCACAATTCTTTGTCAACACATTGCTTTAACACTACTTTGAGAGCGTTGCAAGCTCTCTCTCTCTCTCTCTCTCTCTCTCTCTCTCTCTCTCTCCCTCTCTCTCTGCACTATCTTTTCTTACAAGCTCTGCGTTTCTTGTACTTCTTTCTTTGTTAATGAAATGATAGATGCTTGTGCTGCAAGAAATGCATTGGCTTTTTTGTTCTTGATTGATTTTTCAGAATGAAACTAGTGATTAGGTAGTAATATTTTATGTTTCTTTTTGGCAAGTGCGTCTAACATATTTGCCTTTTTCACCACATGACGTCAATGCAGGGACACTAACACATCTATGATAATCAGATAAATATTAAGCATAGAATCCGATGTTTAATCCATCCTTAAGAGTCATTAGTAGTAAACTTACTTGTTTCCAGATATGAAAGGACACCAACTATTGGGTATACCTATTCAAGTCTCAAACTGCTTATAGATCATGTGTTGTATACTTTTCTAATAAAAAAGGAAATATTTTTCTGTCTGCAGTTCCGTATGTTTTGTAATCTTCTTGACATACAATCTATCTTGTTCTAATGCACAATTTTGTATTGCTATCTGATATGAGAGAGCAAGCATTATGCGACTATAGCATCTTTTTGGGGTTATCGTATGAACCCTGAAACACTGGTGATCCTGTTGGATGAATCCCCTATCAAATCCAAGGCCATGGTTCCTTTCCTTTTGAAGGGGAATCAAACCTGTGACTTGTTAGATATCAATGCTCCACTCTTGTGTAACTACGCGAGAACTAGCTAACTCTACTTGTAAGCCCCCCATATGAGGAGAAGGCATTTGAGTAGCTCAGTTATCCGGTAGGTCCTGGTTTGGACACCAAATGGGGGCCATGTGTGGCCTGATGGTTGGACGGCTTTAGATAGAGTTGGCACACTACCAACTAGGCTACATGCAAGTGCGAGAAGGCATCCCATGACTGACCGCACAGAGGGTAGACGGAGCATTTCTTGTGGTAGCCCACTCTTGGGTTGCGAGGCCCGTTTGGAGCCCCAAATGATCTTGGATGGTGGCTCTGGGGCGAACGAAAAACCATAGTTAGTTGCTCTATTCTATGCCACAGTTCTAACGTGTGGTCGGTGGCCTATTTCGGGACCGACCTCTAGTTGGCCGTTTCGGGCGGACTGGGTCGGTCTCTCAATTGGGTCTAACCGACTACAACTAGTGGCTATATAAGAGCAAGCCCGTGAAGCCCATATTCATCATTGGCTACAACAACCCTGATTCCTTAGCATCCAGTCTCCCTCCTCTACTGTTTCCAGCATGCCATCGAAGCTTCTCACATAGGAGCGCACGGCTGGGAGGCAGCGCCATCTATTGTATCAATTTTACAGTGATCAAATTTTTTATTCTCCATACTATCTTCTTTTCTCTCTTGCATGTGAGATCCTGTTATCTGTTGAGCACAGACATTGTATTGTTTTCTTACATGGTATCAAAGCTTGGGCTCTAGCAAGAAGATTTGGTAGTGTGTTTCTGTTTGCAAGCAGATTGTGAGAGATGGCCCAGCCCACAAGACTGCGAATCCCACTTCGGCGAAAGCGAAAAGTTGAACGTCACTAACTATCCACTCTGGAAGTTCAAGATGAAGACTATCCTAAGCACATACGAGCTTTGGGATACTGCTACTGGGGTGGACATGAAGCCGGTTGCGAGATCAAATCCAGTCAATGCAGGACAACAGATAGTACCAACTGCGGATGAGATTCTCGCGTGGACAAGAAGAAATGCAGATGTGATGTGCTCTATTGTCTGCAATGTAAGTGATTCTGTCATGGCGTTAATTCAACATGTCACCACAACGGAGGAGGCATGGATGGTCTTGAAAAATCAGTACGAGGCCACGAATCAGACGCGGATTTAGAATTTGGAGACTCAACCCGTGAACGAGAAATTGTCTGAGTCTAAAATGGCAGAGAAGTTCATCACCAGGGTGAAGAATCTGCGCGATCAGATGACTGCGATTGGTATCACCATCACCAATGAGAATCTAGCACGAAGGTGCATACAGATTCTCCCACCAAAGTATGATGGTCTTGTTATGGCACTGAATACGCAAAACAGAAATCCACCCCTCAACTTTGAGGATTTCAATGCAATGCTTCTGGAGGAGGAGATGCATCAAAAGATGAGGATTGGAGAAGATTCGGCTTTTTGGGCTGGATCAAAGAAAGGTAAGGGTAAGGACTCTAGTAACCCATCTTCTTCTTATGATAAAAAGAGAAAGAAGAAGATCAAATGCTTCTTTTGCAACAAGGGAGGCCACAAGCAGAATGAGTGCCAGAAGAAGATTGCAGATGAGAACGGAGTAAAGAAAGAGTCCAACAGCGCGTAGGCAGTACCAATAGAGATGTTCGTAGCAATGAGGAGATTTGCACGGAGGCAGTTCATGTACCTATGGATGAACCTTGGATTATTGACAATGGTGCATCGCACCACATGAATAGTCAGAAGGATTGGTATACCTCTCTACATCCGATAGGGAATGACATCTTGGTAGCGGCAATGATGCAAAATGTCCAGCAAAAGGAAAAGGTACGATTGCTCTCAAGTAAGATGGAGTTGTAAAATAGTTGTCCGATGTTCTTTATGTGCCAGATATCAAGAGGAACTTGTTGTCCGTTTCTACGATCATGGATCGGGACCTCAAAATTCAATTCGATAAGAATGGCACACAGATTTTGGATCTTCAAGGGAAGGTCATTGGTAAAGGTACACGATGCAAGAACATCTATGAACTCTCAGCTTTCAGCACTCGAGCTAATGTGAGCAACACTAAGCTGTGGCATGAGAGGTTTGGTCATCTAAACCTTAGTTCTTTAAAGGAGATGCATAAAAGTGGAATGATTGCAGACCTACTAGAAATTACAGATCTGCCCGATGTATGTGAAGCTTGCATGATGGACAAGCAGCATTGGCAGCCCTTTCCTAAAGAGGCCAGCAGGGCAAAGTCTCCTCTAGAGCTTGTTCACACAGACCTCTATGGAAAGATGGAGACAGAAGCTTTAGGTGGTTCCTACTACTTCATGATGCTGATCGATGACTACAGTAGAAGGATATGGATATACTTTCTGAAGACTAAAGATGAGGCTTTTAGTAAGTTCAAAGAATGGCATGTAATGGTCGAGAAAGAAACGAGGAGGAAGGTGAAGAAGTTGAGATCAAACAGAGGTGGAGAGTTCACATCAAGTGAATTCGAAAGTTACTGCAAAAGTCACGGGATCAAGAGGCAGAAACCCCTGCCACATACACCACAGCAAAATGGAGTAGCAGAGCGCAAGATGCACGTCATCTGCGAAATGGGCAAGAGTATGATGAAAGGGAAAGATTTGCCAAAGACTTTCTAGACTGAAGCATGTAACACGGCAGTTTACATTTTGAATCGTAGCTACATGAAGGCTGTGAACGCAGGATGACTCCACTGTAGGCCTTTTCTGGTAAGAAACCTTCAACTGCACATTTTAGAGTTTTTGGATGTGATTGTTTTATGCATGTCCCTGATGCTAACAGGACCAAATGGGAACGAAAGAGCCGGAAGTGTATTTTCTTGGGCTACAGTGAAGAGGAGAAGGGTTACCATCTCTATAATCCTATTACCAAGAAGGTAATAGTAAGTCACGATGTGGTCTTCTTAGAACAGCCGCATGAATTGGAGGAGGATGCTTCCTTCCCAGACAACCAGGACCAGGATATCCATCCAGTACAACCACCAACAGCAGACCGAGCTCCCCAACGGTGCTTGGGAGGAATCAAGATAAAGAAGAGGAAGAAGAGCCTGTAGAACCACAATGGCAATAGCCATTCCCGAAGTGGATAAAGTAGCTTTTGGACGGCAGAGAACCTCCAGCCATTGAGGAGGAACCATCCAAATACTGGCAGTCCAAGAGATTAGAGGAGCAAAGAAGCGCGTAGGAACACTTGGTCAACTATGCTTTGATGACAGAGGTGATCCGTGTTGAAGAACCCAAGTGTCTTGAAGAAGCACAGGGTCATGATAGGTGGATGGAGGCTATGCAGTTGGAGTATGGCGCCATAATGAAGAACAACACTTTGGACCTTGTGGATCAACCACCAAAATGCAAGGTAATCGGCACCAAGTGGGTGTACAAGACCAAGTACAACTTCGACGGCACGTTGGACAAGTACAAGGCTCGGCTCATGGTAAAAGGATTCGCACAACTACGTGGTTTTGATTATCAGGATACTTTTGCTCTTACAGCTCGACTAGCCACAATTCGTAGTGTTTTGGCTTTAGTAGCACAGGAAAGTTGACCCGTGTTTCAGATGGATGTAAAATCTACCTTTCTGAATGGAGATCTCAAGGAGGAGGTATACGTGGAACAACCACTAGGTTTTGTGATCCCTGATTCAGAAGGTAAAGTCTATAAACTAAAGAAGGCACTTTACAGAGGCTGAAACAGGCCCATGAGCATAGTACCAACAGATTGATGCCTACTTTCTACAAAATGGGTTTAGGAGGAGCCCATCTGATGTAAATTTATATATCTACAGAGAAGGAGGCAGGTGTATGATCATGGTTCTTTATGTGGACGACCTTGTCATAACAGGGAAGCATGAAGAAAAGATCTCGCAGACAAAGCAGTTGCTAGGAAGAGAGTTTGAAATGACAGACCTCGGACTGATGCATTTCTGTTTGGGGATTGAAGTTTGGCAAGAGCCAAAACAGATCTTCATTTCATAGCTGAAGTATGCTGGAGAGATACTGAAGGCATTTGGCATGGCTGAGTGCAAGATAGTTGGCACCCCTATGGAGGTTGACGTGAAGCTCTCAAACGAGGATTCATCACCACTAGTGGACGAAGCAGAGTACAGAAGGCTTGTGGGCACTTTGATTTACTTGTGCAACACACGGTCAAACATCAGTTTTGTGACTGGCGTACTAAGCAGGTTTTCCAATAAGCCCCGGGAGAACCATTGGAGGACAGGGATGTGGGTGCTCAAATACATCAAAGGCACACTTGATTATGGCATGACCTATACCAAGGGCAACATCTTGACCTTGTGACTCGGATTGGGCAGGAGACATGGACAGCATGAGATCAGTAACAGGTTAGTGTTTCTCACTTGGATCTAGAGCTGTGTCATGGGTCAGCAAGAAGCGATCCACAATTGCTCTTTCTTCTACCGAGGCTGAGTACAAATCAGCATGTTTTGCTTCTTGTGAGGCAGTGTGGTTGAGAAGGATTTTAGGGGACATGGGTGCAGTGCAGAACAAGCCTATGCAGTTATCATCTAACAATCAGAGTTGCATGGTAATTGCGAAGAACCCTGTGTTCCATGCTCGCACAAAACACATTGAAATTCAATCACTTTGTACGCGAGCTCATCATGGATGGAGAGGTCAACTTGGTGTACTATTTGACTACAGAGAATGCTGTGGACATCTTCACGAAGGCTCTTGGAAGAGACTTATCGACTTGGCATTGGGCCGAAAAAGTAAGTTCACTTGCAGGTGGACATTGAGGGGGGGTGTTAGATATCAATGCTCCACTCTTGTGTAACTATGCGAGAACCAGCTAACCCTACTTGTAAGCCCCTCATATGAGGAGAAGGCATTTGAGTAGCTCGATTATCCAATAGGTCCTGGTTTGGACACCAGATGGGGGCCATGTGTGGCTTGATGGCTGGACGGCTTTAGATAGAGTTGGCACACTGCCAACTAGGCTACATGCAAGTGTGGGAAGGCATCCCATGACTGATCGCACTGAGGGTAGATGGAGCATTTCTCGAGGCAACCCACTCTCGGGTTATGGGGCCCGTTTGGAACCCCAGATGATCCCAGATGGCTCTGGGCCAAACGGAGACCATAGGTTAGTTGCTCTATTCTGCACCACGGTTCTAACATGTGGTCGGTGGCCTATTTCGGGACCGACCTCCAATCGATCATTTCGGGCGGACTGGGTCAGTCTCTCAATTGGGTCTAACTGACTATGATTGGTGGCTATATAAGAGCAAGCCTGTGAAGCCCATATTCATCAGTGGCTATAGCAATCGTGATTCCTTAGCATCTAGCCTCCATCCTCTACTGTTTCTAGCATGCCATCAAAGCTTCTCACACAGGAGTGCCCGACTGGGAGGCAACGCCATCTATTGTATCAGTTTTATAGTAATCAAATTTTTGATTCCCATACTATCTGCTTTTCTCTCTTGCATACGAGATCCTGTTACCTATTGAGCACAGACATTGTATTGTTTTCTTACATGACTACTTTAGGCAGTTATGTGCATCGGTCGATGCAGAAAATCTTACACCGTTTGGGTGGGGAGATGCTTCCAAGCATGCTTGGAATAGTCTGAGGCAATGGCGCGTGCTGAATTGGGCATAGCAAAGGAAATGGATGTCGATCGATCCTTAGCTATATGTCAAATTTTGAAGCTGACACAGGCCCCATTGCATTCCATACACATTCATGACTTGATCTGTGCTAGTAGCACCCAGATGTCCAACCAGAATTTTCTTCAACAGTAAATGTCAAGCTGTCTATCGACTCACCCCATCAGGTGGATGGAAGCAATCCAACGGAGTGCCCCAATGATGATGAAACGGTTCCCTTGAGTGAAGTGCTACTACGAAGAAATCCGAATTTTGTGGCTCTAATCAAAACTACAGCCTTGGCACAATGGCAAACCAACCGTAGACTATGGTACAACCTGCTTTTGGTCGAAGGACTTGGACAAACAAATCCAGTCATGGAACGTGAGGGAGAGGAGGATAAACATACGCAAGTACCAGACAAGTTGGGGACCATTGTGGAGGATCCGAAAGATGATTTCAAGGAAGACAATGTCTATAATAGTACCCACAATAGTCCTCGGTTCAGCCTAGAAGTATGCCAATATGGAAAGCCCGTTTGGCAAGCCTTTTGACCCAAAAAATCCCTTTGCATCATTTGGTGTTCACGGATCTTAGCATCCCCTTAATTTCCAGTCGCTTTACGATATCTCGAGTTTGAAGACTCCACTCACGCCACCCTTAATCCCATCGGTCAATCAGGTGGGTGTTTATCTGGCCCAAGTAAAGAGTGTCGATATTCCTCAAAATCCAGTGCAAGCACGGACTGTTGGTGTTCCACAAAATCCGGTCCAAGCATAGACTGCTGGTACTCCACAAAATCTGATCCAAGCACAGACTGCCAATATTCCACAACATCTGGTGCAAGCACAGACTGCCAGCATTCCATAAAATCCAACTGCAGCACCACTAGCCAACCCTCTGTGCAATCCGGGGAGAGCTCAGTCTCCCGATAGCCCATCAAATCCATTAGCATCGAATCAACCAGGCCCACAGTGGGACATCGCCCCATCAGTCATTTCGATGAATCTGCATCAAGCTAGCCTCAAATGGAAGTTTGCTGAGTTTACGGCAGGCAAGAGAGAAGATCCAGACAGTCATGTAACCTACTTTGAAATCCGGTGGTGGGCCAGTGGCTTGGATGGAATGTTTGGTGATATGGAAAAGATGCTTCAATTTGCCAGTACCTTAAGAGGGTAGGCCATGAGCTGGCTCAATCTGTAGGGGTTTCGCCACTTTCCCACCTACGATGAGGTGCGCGTGCAGTTTCTTCAAAGATTTTTTCAAACAGAAGACCCCCAACAACATTTGGGAAAATTTACGAGAGCTCCATTAGAATAAGCTCATGGTCAAAGATTATGCTCAGGAGTTCCACAATCTGAACGCTCGACTGGATGTGGCAAACATATTAATGACATAAACATTGGGCGAGCATTTTTGCAAAGGATTATGGGCAGACATTCGCAATGCCATTAGTGTACTGGAGATCCCCATCGGGAATGGACTCATTACCCTAATTGATGCCGCCAAGTGGGTCGAGAGGCGCTTTGGATCACGTAAAATCAAGTCCAAGAGGGATGATTCAGATAGTGAGACTGAATTGAATGAGGAGGATTCCAACAGTGATTTGGAAGATGGCACAGACGAGGATAGTGAGGAGTCCAGTAGTGGCTCGGATGATGAAGACAGTAAATCAAAGAAAAAGAAATGGTACAAGAAGAGGTCACCCAAGGTGAAGAAGGAACTAAAGAAGTCCAAGAAGGAGAAGAAGTGGGCCAAGAAGAAGGCAAGTGAAATCAAAAATATTTTGAATGAAAAACTCAAAACTATGGGAGTCAACCAACCGGACCCCGGTAGCATAGGTAATATGTAGTATTTGTGGAAAGAATCATCCGCAAGAATTTTGTTGGTACAACCCACAAGCCTGCAACAATCTGGCACAATAGGTACCCGTACACCAACGAGTGGGGCCAATCAAGTTGCCATTGATCCAGGAGCAAAACAACATGTGGCTCAAATTCAACAGCATAATAATTGGAACCAGCAGCAAAATGGTTGGGGCCCAAACTCCGGATTCAATAAAGACTGCAATTATTGTCAGGAAACGGGATCAGGAAGGTCTAGATTGTCCGTTATGGTGCCGACATCAAACCGAACGAGGGCTGGAGATTGTGCAATGGCCATGCGAGGACAAATGCAACTAGATCCATTGCCATCGTAAACTCATGCGGTCTTAATTAAAGAGATTGGTGCCTGGTCCAGCTGCTCAAATGACTCAATGCCTAGGTCTTTCGCCTTCCCAATGGAGGAGCTGTTGGGACCCGTGCTTCAGACATCATCACCACCACCATCAGTTCCGATTGATGTGTTCATGATTACGTGGTCCAAGGGACTAGTTTCGGCTATCCAAAATGCTACCTCTCAGTAGAACAAGAAACGGCTACATTGCGATGATCAGGAAGAGGTGTGTACTGGAGCTTTGGAGCAAGTTATTAAGTTACAAAAAGCCGAGAAGCTGGAGGACAAATGGCATCCAGTCATTCCAATTTGCGATTCAAAAATGGAGGAGGGATAGGCAAGCCAACCCCCAGCACAGCAACACATCCCCAACCGTTTGGACTCATTTCGGATACTCCGAGATTCCCAGGTGGACCATCCCTTGAATCCTACCGCACTGACAGAACTGGGACTTGAAAATTTCTCTGACAGTCTGTTGTTGAAGGCGTTGAAGAAAGAGGAGGTTAAAATTCTGATGGATCGCTTGCTTCACATGGTCTCGAAAGTGCATCACCAACTCATGAGTTAGCTACTATGGCTGCCGCATCCGCACTTCATGCCCCCTGAACTCCATTTCGGATTACACCTTTAAACGAGGAGGGGAGCCAATCGCCCATCATGTGGAACCCGAAGATGTAGGCTACAGAGTATCGACAGCCAAGGTATAGTTCTAGGGCCAACATTTAGCAGGGGTGTTACGGTGGGTCTGGCATGAATATCCTTCCCCAGTACATGTTTGAGCAGCTAGGCTTGTCTATCGGGTTGGAACCAGCACCGTTTTAGGTATGCATGGTGGATCAGAGGTGCATACAACCACTTGGCATTGTCCGCAACCAGCTGATATGATTGCAAGGAATGGCCTTTCGGATAAACTTTGTGGTCCTACAAATGGAAGAAGCGGATGGCCGATACCCTATGCTGTTGGGCCAACCTTGGTTTAAAGTAGCATGCGTCAAACAGGACCGGGGTTCCTCTCCAATCACTGTCCATAGTGGAAAAAAGAAACTAAATATGCAGATGATTCCAAACACTGTCTTGAAAAAAGAAAACCGACCGTGATTGCACAGGGCGTGAACATGGGTGTCGGCTTGGATGATGATGAGGAACAAAAGATCTGGGATGCCAACCCTATGGTGATTCTGATTTTCGAGGTGGATGTGGTCAAAAGTTTTCACCGCTGCATTCGATGGAAGGTGCCCACCACAGCTGTATACACAATCTCCATGTGGTGGAAGGCACAAACCGGTGCCACCATAGGCAGAAGGACAATCAAGGTCGACCACCACAAACCACGACGTGGACAACACAAAGGGCTTAGCACTCATGGATCTTGAGGAGGGGGAAGTTACACCCTACCAAAAATATAGGGAGGAGCTGATCACTCAAGATGAGTCGACATACTAGGAGCAAATGCGTTGCACCTCCCGGGTGCAAGAAGATGATTTGGAGGAGTTCAACCTCGGAATGGATGATGACCCAAAAAATGTTCGTATCAATGCTGTGGCTATAGGTGAGTTTCGAGAAGGATTGATTTTGTTGCTCCAGGAGTATAAAAATATCTTCGCATGGGAATATACAGATATGCAGGGTGTTGACTCTCAGCTATGTGTTCACCGTATCAATCTAAAGAAAGATGCAAAATTGGTCATCCAATAGAGATACCGAATGAATTTGAACTACACTAAGCTGATGAAGAAAGAAATTGATATGTTGTTGCGAGTAGGATTCAATTTTCTGACTGAGGAAGTGACTGGGCTATCACCCATTGTGATTGTTCCTAAAAAGTATGGTAAACTCTAGATTTGTGTCGACTATCGAAAGCTGAATGCGGCAACCATTACGGTGGATCCCTTCCCTGTACCGTTCTATGACACATTACTGGATGCTATTGTGGGGCATGAGGTTTATAGTTTTCTAGATTGTTTTAGCAGCGTGTACAACCAAATTCAGATGGCACAAGAAGATAAAGATAAAATCGCCTTTGTCACAGAATGGGGGGTGTTTGCACTAATGTGGTGATGTTTGGGATGAAAATGCACCACCTACATTTCAGTCCTAGATCTAGAAGGCGTTTGCATCATATTTGACCACGTTCATGCGGGTCTTTCTGGATGATTTCAGTGTGTTTGGAAAACAAGATGAGCATTTACATCATTTGCGGTTGTGTTTTGAAACCTATCGTCAATCACAATTGAAAAGCTAGCCTTTCATAGTGATCTCAGGGATGCTCTGTAGAAGGGGGGTTGACCAAATGCTCAAACGGTGTGTCCCAAAACATGAGCAAAATGCGGTGTTAGTGGAGGCACATCAGGGAGCTTTTGGAGTCACTTTGTGGGGAAAATTATGGCTAAAAAAGTATTCTAGGCTGGTTTGTGGTGACCCACCGTAATCAAGGATGCCCATAAGTTTGCCAAGAACTGTGTGTTTTGTCAATGAAATGGTCATCCAGTGAAGGTCAACCATATGCCTCTCCTATGCCTCTCAACCCGATTCTACCCTTAGAGCCATTTCCAAAGTGGGGGTTAGATTTTATGAGGCCATTCAAACCAGTAGCTTAGTTCACAGTGGTGATGGTGGCAATGGACTACTCGACCAAGTGGTTGGAAGCTCAAGCATTACAAGATAATATGGCAGCTAGTATGGTGAAGTTCATTTAATGTAGCATTATTACGCGATTTGGTTGCCTGATCGAGTTAGTAGCAGATCAAGGGGTTCACTTCCTTAATGATATGATAAAGTGGCGACTAAAGTGCACAAGATGGCCACCACCTATCATCTCCAAGAGAATGGAGAGGCAAAGAGTAGCAATAAGACCATGAAAAGGATCCTGAAGGTGACTATTTTAGAACACTAACATGATTGGGATACCAAACTGGACTTGGCACTTTGGGCATACTGGACTGCTTTTAAGGTCACTACTAGCATGACACCTTTCCAGCTGGTTTATGACATAGAGGCAGTGGTGCCTATGGAATTTATGTCTTCCAGTTTGAGAATTGTGATAAAGAATATGAGCCTGAAAGAGTCCGTTCAGTTCCAACAGGAGCAATTGCTAAGGCTGGAGGAAGATCAAATTCAGAGTCAGCATACAGTGTAGGTCATTAAGGAGCGGCATAGAGCTTGGGTTAACCCATAATATTAAATTAAATTTTTTTCGCAAAGGTGATTTGGTGTTGGTGTGTAATTCACACTTGGGGAGATTTTCGGGAAAACTGAAATTATGATACGAGGGCCCATATGGTATTGTGGAGGATTTGAAATAGGGCACATTCTGGCAGACTGTTGACTTGCATGGAAATGTTTTACTTACGCCGGTCAATGGATTTCAGATGAAGCCTTTCATCGGTTTTCATGAGCTCAGTAGTCAATTGGGTGATCAATGTCGGAGGTTTTGGTCGGGGCTGTATTTGCTATAATAAGGTAGGAGGTACCCCATGTTGAGATGTATGTCCCTTCGCATGAGTCAATTATACCCATCCAAGTAGAATACTTGAGGTGGATGATTTTCCAGATGATTTGTTTCTTATCAATCTTTTGACATCCCATAGAGTTTCGGTGTGACTAGTCCTGTCTTTCTATCAAGCGCATGACATGCATGGTGCTCTTCACCCTTTCTCGCAAGATATGGCCAATGAAGCTTCAATAGCCTCAGGAGGTGGAGCTATGCAAACTCTTTTAGATTTCAACACCCAATCGGAGTCGGTGGGAAAGAGAAAGCAGATGTCGAAAAAATCTCATAATCTGAGGTCGAAAGTCCAGTGAGTTCTGGAGCAGGCTCATGACCCGAAGGAGCCACTGCTAGAGCAAGCAAAATGCCTTGGATCATATGAACAGGCTCCTAGTTCTCCCTTTGTTGATTTTAAATTTCATCTAGATGGAAATCTTCTCGAGAATGCATTATGTTTGCGAAAGCTCAGTTTGGAGGAGTATAGTGATTTTTCATGGTGGATGTGGAAGATGAATCTGATGGTGGATGCACAACTTCTCGAGATGAGTTGGGGTGGTGATCAACTCATTCAAGACAAGCCAGTGAGCCAGTAATAGAGACAACAAGACACAGTGTTAATTCCAAATGATGTGTAGGACAAACCTATGAAGCTAGTTTATATTTCTCCCAATAGAGATAATGTGATGCTAGTTCCTATAGTTGGGGAGTCATTCAAAGAGCCCTAGATACATCAAACTATTGTTTCTCCAAATAGGGTAGCGCCTAAGGTTCGATCTCCTCAAAAGAGATTGATGTTCCTTCTTTTCTAGTTAAATTTGATGTTCTTATCAGACCAGGTCCAAGTCAATTCTCTACACTTGTTTATTTTGATAATCAAGGTCAGTCCTCCTCTGATGTGGAGTTGAGTTTGGATGATGCCAATAGCACCTTTTTAGTGTTAGTAAAATATAAGTTGCAAAGGGCTGAGAGGTGCAAGAAGCGCTATGAGGATCAAAAAAGTGAAATTAGTTTATCTTATTTATTTATATTGATATTTAGAATATTAATCACATAATTGTGTACTTTTTCTTTATGTACCTTATAAATATTAAATCAATACTATATGTAAATATTTCATAGAAATAATATTACATATATTTTTATAATTTTAGTAATATATTTTACATCAATAGTATTTTATAATGAATATTATATTTATATATTTATATCAATAATAGTATATACATTTGTACAAAATTATTATATTTATTTTATGTCAAATATATATTTATATAATATTGTTGATATATTTTGTACAATTAATGTTATTTATTTTTTATTTTCTATCAATAAATTTATATAATAATTATTATATTTATATGTTATATTAATTGTATAATTTTATATGGGATCTGAGGAGGCACATGTATAAGATAATGGTGCAAACCATCATCCTATATGCATGTTCAATTTGGGGACTTGAGCTATCCAAAAAGTCATGGGAAATGGTTGAGAGGGTACAAATGTGATTTCTATTATTCGAGGTTGGATTCAAAGCATATGCCATGATTGTAGCTAAGACAAGGCTACTACCATTCAAGGCCAAAATCCTTCTGTCTACATGATAGTCACATTTCCTCTATATGGGCCCCCCAATTCTCAAATATCCCATTGGAGTACCAGACGTGATATGTCAACAAGTGGTTGATACTTTGTGGTCAAGGATAGAAGAAAAAATTGCATTCAAAAAAAGGGAGATCATCCAAAATTATGTTTATGAGGAACCTAAAAGCACACTTCTCAACTCGAAAAATGGCAATGGCATAACTCAATTGCTATAGCTCAATTCTAACCACCTTTGGATTGAAGTAGGTCAAGAGTGGGTCATTGTCATGGAATTTTGAGGCACTAGAGATTGTGCCAAATGTGCAAGCTAAATCATTTAGAAAATGAGGAACATGACCTCAAATGCATCACCTTTTAGTGAGTTTGAAAGAGCATGGAATCGTTGACTTGAGCCTATAGGAATTTTCCTTCAACTCATAAACAAGGAGGTTGTTGACTCTTTAGTGGTGCTCCAAACTCCCAAAAGGGTGTGGTATGACACCATGAATGCAATGGTAGCATTTAAGAAGTGGCAACAAAATAATGAGCATTCATTACATGCTCAATATCATGTACAAGGGCCATACACGCTTGAATAAGTATGAGACAATTATTCAATCAATTAATCAATATAAACTTGTTATATCCAAGTTTAAGTAACCTTTGAAATAATAAAAATTCTTTCAAGCTAAATAATCTATGCCTTTGAGAACATGTCAAGCAATGTACAAAATGTTTCCATAGCAAAAAATATTTAATTGTTAACTTAGGGCATGATGAATACTTCCATGTTTACCATAATCCCCTAAACCATACAAGCCCTTCAAATTTGTTGATTGTCCATTTGGGGGGGGTTTTCAAACAACTAGAGCAAGGATTAGGCTTGTGGTGAAATGGAAGTTCCCATAGATTTCAAAGGGCTCAAGCATAAGCCTTCAAGATTTGCCTAACCATTTTGTGGTACGAGGTCTTTAAAAAAATAACTTTATCCCTAGATCTTGTGCAAGACTTTTTTGAATTGTGATCTACACTTATTATTTAAAAAAATATTACATTTTAAAATTACATGCTACATAATATGAATATGCAAAAGTAGAACCAACTTAAGGTATTCTCCACTCCCCATGTGAAGTTAGATGTAAAAAGCAACATAATTTCAAACACATGCATCTCTAGAAAGAAAAGTTTGTATATTAAGAAAAGTTCATGGAGTACACACAAAAGTTTCATGTGTAATCACAAAGAGAAGTCTAGAAAAGTTTATAATTATAAAAAGTCAATTGTAATATTTTAAAAGTCCATATATTAAGAAAAGTTTGTAATGCTTTAAGTCATTTATGCTTTTATTTTTTAAAATACTTGTGTTTTTTAATGCTTCAAAATTTTGGGTATTAAGCAAATTTATTGTGATATTCATTAGCTTTTATATTTTAAAAGTTTTAAGTTAATGTTTTTCAAAGCTAAGTATATATGAGGAGAAATATATAAAAAGTACAATATATATTTGGGACTTTTTTCATTTTTTATCTTAAGGAAGAAATGAAGTGTATATCGATCGTTCGTCCACTTCCCATCTTTAGATACTTGTTGTCTACATGCAAGCATAATATGCATTTTATACTTTTTCCATTTTCAAACTTCCAATCTTTGGATAATTGGTGTCTACATGCAAGCATAATATGAATTTTATACTTTTTTCCATTTTCAATTTTTTTGCTTTTTCCATTTTCAATCTTAAGGAAGAAACAATCTTTAAAATTTTGGTGTCTACATGCAAGCATAATATGCAATTTATACCTTTTCTATTTTCAACCTTTCAGCTTTTTCCATTTTCAATCTTAAGGAAGAAATGTAGTTCTTATCAGAGTTTGTACCCTTCTAATCTTTAGGAAATAGTTTCTACATACAAGCACAAAATGCATTTTATACTTTTTCCATTATCCAACCTGCCACTTCCAATATTTTCAATCTTTAGCTCTCTAACTTCCCACTTCCAGTCTTTAGGAAAAGGCATCTACGTAAGTATGATATCTTTTTTCAATACTTTTCCATTTTCAAACTTCCCAAAGATCTAGTTTGCATATCTTGCTTCATTTTACACTTCACTCACAATATGGCCTTACTCAACTAATAGGTGCCCATGACATGATATTAACAATTAATCGTGGGGAGTGTGATGGCCGATTAACCTAAGTTTTAAGAAGTTGGTGAATTAACCTAATTTTAAATTATTTGAATTAACATCTAATCCAAAAGGTTTGGTTCTGGCTCCCTCTTGAAGCTTCCTTTCTACCTCTTATTATCTGCCCTTCCTTATGCCATCTCTGTGTTGTCCCTCCCACCTCCCAATAATCTTGAAGAGCGATCGTCATCTTTTCAAGGGACGGGTCAAAGGGAGGGGGAGGGGAAGAATAAGAGTTGTCGTGAGGAGGAGGCAAGGTATTGCAAGAGGAGGTCAAAGCAGTAGACAGAGAGGAGGAAGAAGAGGATATATAGTCTCAATGGTGTGGTCAATAGCACTAGATCAGAATAATTTAACAACCAACTTGCTACGATAAAAACACCACATATAATTTAAAACATACAAGATCTACAAGAAGTTGGAATGCCAAGAATTAATTTGGATCTCTCAGAAATGGACTTTCTACATGCACTATGTACACACGTACCAATCTCTATTGCTACATGAGCAAAGCAGATATAGAGTGATATGTGTGACCGCATTGTAATCCAAACACCTTAAATGACTGAGTACCAAAAGGGAAGCCACATGCTAAGTAGTAGCTATAATCACCAGCCTTCAAAAGCAAACCACCCACAGCGTCAACAACTGGTGGATGTGGACGAATAACAATGGGGGGCCTGGACTCAGCCCTAGACTTCAATTGTAAGCAAAAATCCCTATGGGCTTGTGCCTCCTCAATCATCCTCTCTATTCCTAAAACTAAAACCAATATATACAAAATATCAAAACTTTCCAAAACCTCCAAACATATGTATTTTAACCAACCTTGTGCAATGAGCTGTGTAGCATACAAAAAGCACATGATATGTGTTATGATATATAGCTCATTTAGAATGCTTGAAATATTAGATTAAGTACTATATAGCAGAGATAATGTACATCACACAAGCTATATAGCTCATTTAGTAGGCTTGAAAGAATAGAATGAGTGCTATATAACATAGATAATGTACATAGCACACAGTATGAGCTATATGGCTCTTACATTATGTTTGGAAGAATAGATTGAGTGCTATATAGCATGGGCTAATGTACATAGCACATAGCACGAGCTATATAGCTCATTCAGCATGCTTGAAATATTAGATAAAGTACTATAGTATAGAGATAATGTACAACACATGCGCTATATAGCTCATTCAGTAGGCTTGAAAGAATAGATTGAGTGCTATTTAGCATAGATGTACATAGCACACAATATGAGTTATATAGCTACATTCTGTTCGTAAGAATAGATTGTGTGCTATATAGCATGGGATAATGTACATAGCACATAGCATGAGCTATATAGCTCATTCAATATGCTTGGAAGAATAGACTACTTGCTACATAGCAGTGATAATATACATGGTACACAGTATGAGCTATATAGTTTATACTATATGCTTGCAAGAAGAGATTGAATGCTATAGAGCAAGGATAATGTACGTAACACATAGCATGACCTATGTAGCTTATTCAATATGCTGAGAGAATAGATTAAGTACTATATAGCCTAGATAATGTACATAGCACACAAGATGAGCTATATAGCTACATATGTTTGGAAGAATAGATTGCATGCTATATAGCATGGTATAATGTACATAGCACATAGCATGAGCTATATAGTTGATTCAGTATGCTTAGAAGAATAGACTACTTATTATATAGCAGAGATACTGCTTATTATATAGCAGAGATAATGTACATAGTACATAGTATGAGCTATATAGCTCATAGAGTATGCTTGGAAGAATAGATTGAGTGCTATATAGCATAGATAATGTACATAACACACAGGATGAGCTATATAGCTACATTATGTTTGGAAGAATAGATTGTGTGCTATATAGCATGGGATAATATACATAATACATAGCATGAGATATATAGCTGATTCAATATGCTTGGAAGAATAGATTGCTTATTATATAGCAAGGATAATGTACATAGTACATAGTATGAGCTATATAGCTCATACAATATGCTTGGAAGAATAGATTAAGTGCTATAGAGTAGGGATAATATACATAACACATAGCATGACCTATGGAGCTTATTCAATAGGCTAAGAGAATAGAGTGAGTATATATACCAGAGATAGAGTACATGGTAGAATGAGAGAAGAGTGAGTGTATATACCAACGATAAAGTACATAGCACATAGTATGAGCTATTTAGCTCATTCAATATATGCTTGAAAGATGAAATAAAGCAATTATATATAATAAAAATAATGTATAACACATAATGAGCTATATATAATATAACTCATTAAGAATGCTCAAAAGAATAGATTACATGCTATATATCAAAGATATTATACATAGCAAATAGTATGAGATATATAGCTCATGTAGAATACCTGAGAAATTAGTTTAAGTGCTATATAGCACAAATCAAAAATAGACCCATACTCCTCATTAAACTCACATGCATATCAAAAAAAATTCTTTTATTCTGATGAGACCTACACTTGTGATATCTTCTTAGATGCCTTGTAAGCTATAATAGCTACTATGATCTTCACAAGGACAAAAAGACAAAAGTCAATGTGATTCATTATGTGATTCATTGCATGATCAATAGCCAATAATATATTTAGAACAATAACTTATGTTTATTCCATATACAAAACCATAATCTTAGCATGCATCACCCTACTCAAAATATGCTTGATTCTATTAGCCAAATCCTTGACTATAACTTTACACACATGGATGCTAACTTTACACCCTGATTTCAACCAAAAGAAAATCTTTGAGAACATTTGCAACAACAAATACTCCTTAAGGCATCACCACCTATCGTGCAAATTACTTAAAAATGCATCCAACTTTACCTTGTAATTAAACTCAAATAAAAAATAGGCCCATACTCCTCATTAAACTCACATTAAACTCACATGCATATCAAAAATTTATTCTGATGAGACGTACACTTGTGATATCTTCTTAGATGCCTTGTAAGCTATAATAGCTACTATGATCTTTACAAGGACAAAAAGACAAAAGTCAATGTGATTCATTGCATGATCAATAGCCAATAATATATTTAGAACGATAACTTATGTTTATTCCATATACAAAACCATAATCTTAGCATGCATCACCCTACTCAAATAAGTTTATTCCATATACAAAACCATAATCTTAGCATGCATCACCCTACTCAAAATATGCTTGATTCTATTAGCCAAATCCTTGACTATAACTTTACACACATGGATGCTAACTTTACACACCCTGATCTCAATCAAAAGAGAACCTTTGAGAACATTTGCAACAACAAATACTCCTAAGGCATCACCACCTATCGATTTAGCTTCATGACAAGGTAACAACTATCGCGATTGTTTCCTATGAAATGCATGAATACCCCAAAAGGAAACAATTCCCACAGGTTGACTACACTCTATGAAAGTCCTTAGCCCAATTTGAGTCATTGTAAGCATATAACTATAAGTTAACCCCCTTTGAAAACATTGACACTGGCTAGTTTAGTCCTTTATCATGGGCTGCGAGCTCGAGAGGAAGTTAAAAACAAAGTTGTGCCAGATAGATATAGAAGATGTCATTTACCAGACGGAGCATCAAGAGGCCACATAACAAAGGAAGATGCTATGACGTGGGACCATTTCATGCTCATGCTCGAACTTGAGCGTCTTGGGAAAGATAAGTGCTAGGCCCAATGTCGTGTCGAGCTAGCATTAGTGCATATGGGACTGAGAGGATATGATTTTCTTGTGGGGGTTAAAGGTCAATGTGACTTTACCCGGTTATGTTTGAGTATTGTACTCAAACACATATATAAATGAATGAAAAAAAGAGCAAATTACTTAAATGCATCCTGCAACTTTACCTTGTAATTTGCCCATAATTTATGCTTTCAACTGGCCTAATATCTACAATGCTAAATAAATACTACATGAAAGTTTTATTCTCAACATACTTTTCTCTTTTTCTCTCTATCCTCTTTTTCTCTCTATCCACTTCAAAGAAGACATACTTTTCTCTCTATCCGCTTCAAAGAAGAATGTCGACTTTTCTCTATCCACTCCAAAGAAGAATGTCACCAATGTGTCACTAGTTTTACTCTCAACATACTTTTCTCTCTATCCCCTCCAAAGAAGAATGTTGACTTTTCTCTATTCGCTCCAAAGAAGAATGTCAACAATGTGTCTCTTAAGGCCACTTTGAACTTCTGAACCTTATCACTTTATAACTCTAAAGAAAATCTCAACTGAGCAAAGCCATGAAAGAAAAATAAAATGCAATGCATTCTAAACAATAGTCAACAAAATTACAAACTTATGCAAACCATCAACTTCTCATTTTCCCTCCTCTCCCCCAAAATATTTAGCAATCTTAAATTCTAAACAATAGTCAACAAAATTACAAACTTATGCAAACCATCAACTTCTCATTTTCCCTCCTCTCCCCCAAAATATTTAGCAATCTTAAATAACCATTTCTAAAATACAACCATTCCATCTATAGAAGGTCTCAAATGGATTAACTTCTTAATGCTTTATAGCTCTCAAAAAAAAGCCCAACCGAAAAGCTCAACCAACAAAAGCAACCAAGGAAAAATCAAATCCAATGGATTCT
The DNA here is from genome assembly GCF_047967505.1 of Dipteris shenzhenensis. Classification (NCBI taxonomy): domain Eukaryota; kingdom Viridiplantae; phylum Streptophyta; class Polypodiopsida; order Gleicheniales; family Dipteridaceae; genus Dipteris; species Dipteris shenzhenensis. The sequence continues at coordinate 5,988,587 of NC_141626.1, forward strand.
CAACAATAGTCAACAACAATTACAATTTCAAGCAAATTCACTTCCCCCTTATCTCCTCATTTTCATTTTCCTACTCTCCCAAAATCCATAGCAATCTTAGTTACAATCTTAGTTATCATTTAAATACAAGCAAACTCAACCATAAAGGCATTTCTCCTACTCTCCCAAAATTTATAGCAATCTTAGTTAGCATATACATACAAGCACACTCAACCATAAAGGCTAGCACTAAAGGAGAAGGCTCATCATAAAAGAGTCCAATTTACTTCTTTAAAATTATTATTACTTGTTAAATGTAACAATTTCATTTTGAACACTTACAAATATGGCAACCCATTTTGAACATTTGTTAAATCAATCTAATATGGCAACCCATCATTTGAACATTTGTTAAATCAATCTGATATGGCAACCCATCATTTCAAAGAGAGAATTATCACTTCATTGTTTCACTTACAAACATTCATCTAAATTTAGCTAATATGGCAACCCATCTTTTCAAATAGAGAGAATTCATCAATTCAAATAGAGAGAATTATCACTTTTCATTTTGAACACTTACACAACAACTCATCATTTCATTTTAAATAGAGATAATTACCACAATAACAAACGTGCATGTAAATCAATCTAATATGGCAACCCATCAAGTCAAATAGAGAGAATTATCACTTTTTCATTTTGAACACTTACAACAATCCATCATTTTAAATAGAGAGAGTTACCACAATAACATGCATCTAAATCAATCTAATATGGCAACCGATCATTTCAAATCCATCATTTTAAATAGAGAGAGATACCACAATAACACGCATCTAAATCAATCTGATATGGCAACCAATCATTTCAAATAGAGAGAATTATCACGTCATTGTTATCACTTTACCAATAGGTCTTGCCTATCTTTTACTAGACTCATGGTAAAGTCTATATTCAATGTGTACCCATGTAATCATTATTTGATTGAGAAAAAAGTTCATTTTAAGTCTAAAAGAAGTTTGATGCTCCCTTAAGGTGTATACCAATGACTAAAACTTGTGACAAATATTGTTCTTGTAACAATAAACAATTTTTTTCCTGCACGTGATAATCAGCTTATGACAATATTGCTTGAATATATTGTTCTTGCAACAATGTATAATCTTATTCTCCCTTAAGGTGTATACCAATGACTAAAATTTGTGACAATATATTGTTCTTGCAACAATAAATAATTGTAACAATACATAATTTTATTCCTGCACGTGATAATCAGCTTATGACAATATTGTTTGAATATATTGTTCTTGCAACAATGTATAATTTTATTCCTGCACGTGATAACCAGCTTATGACAATACTGCTGGAAAAGAAGCCACAGTGTTGTTTGCATCAATCCTTCAAAGGTGCACTTCTGCAATGCATCTTTTTTTATTAAGAAAGAAAGAAAGATACATATCACGACAGGCATTACATGAGTGTTAAGAAAGATACATATCACGATTGTGACATTACGTGAGTGTTATTTAGGAGATTGCATTGGTTGATGCATGTCATGACTGTTAAACTTATACTATGTCCTTCAAGGGCATTTGCCAGTGTTTTTGGAGTTCTTGAGGTTAGCGTAGCATGGACACTGCTCCCGGTTCCCGGCTGTCCCAGGAGGCACGCAGTTGCAGATATTGCAGCACGCATTGCAATCGCGAAGGCAAATCTTCGCCCTGCTTGATTTGCTGCACCTGTAATCGCAGGCGTTCCCACAATCTGCGCATGAATTAGATGATATTAGAGAGACTCTCATGTTGCACGGACCCACAATCTGCGCATGAATTAGATGATATTAGAGACTCCCCTGTTGCACGGACCAGCATTTCCCAAAAACACTCGGCTTGCCACAAAACAGAATAGTTGGCATCCGAAACTTGCTATGGATGGTTTCCTTATAGAAAGACAGACGAAAATCTTCAAATTAAGCCGTGTGCACATCTCCGCTACACACTAATGTGCCAATGACAAGGGATATGCAGCCTAATGAAAATATACTTTCATATATTCTCTATTAAAGAGATTCTATAAAAAAGGCTGAAAGTGTCGACTGTGTTCTTAGCAGAATGTGGTCACCTATTCCTAGCAGTTGCCTTCCTTCGAACAAATGAAGGCCTTTCATCGATTCCATATCATCCTCTGCATTGGCAGAGATTGAAACCTGTACAAAGCTAAACGCAGATGAGTACTGAAGCAATTCTTACAGCTACTCGAAAAAAGTTCGTGCATTAGAAACACTGCAACGAGAAAGCGCATAACACGTTTTGCAGAAGCAGTGGACCAGGTTCTGCTCTATACTTACCCGCTGAGAGCACAAGAGTAGCACGATGACAATTACTCCGTACAGCTTGAGGGAAGCCATATTGAACTTAAAAGAATGAACTCTAGGTGACAGGCAAGGAGAGGAACTTCGGTAGCGATTTTGTAACGACATTCGTAAAGGGGGGGAAGCCATATTTATAGAGCAGATGTGAGCAACGAGCAGGCAATTTGAACACGGTAGAACTTCAAAGAATTGTGTCTTTCATGGCTGTCTCGAGGACGACGGCTTGCCCGAGGCATAATCAAGGGACCCGCAGCGCATGTCTGTGGAGCACTAATAGAGACAATTGGCCACTGGAAAACAATCAAAATCGCAAGCTTTAGTCTAGACAAGGACCAGTGACCGCCTCTTTCGAAACTAAAATTGCAACGCGATTTTTCTAATTGAGTGGCATAACCTTCAATGAGCAATCAACTAGATTCTAAAAGTTACATATCCCAGCACAAAAAATATCAAGCTTTGTAGAATTTCTTCAAACTTCTGCCAGCTTTTATGCGCATTTTTGGGAAACGACATCTGTACACAGTAAAGAATCCGCGTGATGATTCATATCTGTTGGCAGTGCAATGGACGCCCTCGCCCAGCTCATTCTGAGTTGGGACTTGACGTGTCAGTAAGATGGATTGGTAGGCAGTGGAAGCCAGCTATGGAGGCCAAATGGCTTCATCAGTTCCTTTCACTACCGAATCCCAATCAATTACACGTCGTTTCCTTCACGTGTTACGGGACGGAGCAGATCCACAGTTTCTTGGATGTTCCCCCTGTCACCTTGGTTTCCAAATTCTGCATTCCACGATTTCGTTTCGTTAAGACGGTTTCACAAACAATTCATTAGGCGGACATTAGATTTTGAATTGTGGCATTAGCTGGATTCATTTCCACTGAGCAAACGATCTTGTCACTGGACTCTGAGGTACGCTCCACTTTGCCACGTATCCGGCTGGATGTAAAGCCTCAAGATATCCCGTAAAGGTTTGACAGATCGTAACTTCGTAATTCAGTGGTCGCATCGATAAACGGAAAGGCCATTGGCTTTTACGAGGATTGTAGGGCTGCGCAAACCGACGGCTTAACGCGCGGGTACAGCCTCCAGTAGTCCAGTGGCCTGCACTCTGGACTGAGGCAGCTACTGCTGGGAGAGCCAGCATCTGGGCAGCTGCCTGCCCATTACCAGTTGACTCGCCGTCTGCGCCCTCGTTGATGCCAGCAGAGCAATCCAGATTCCATCAGCTCCACTGCAAAACGAGCTCGCTTTACGTAGATGAAGCAGCCTGAGGGTTCCGCCATGAACTTCCGTTGTCATCCAGAGAAGGCAAAATACCCATGAACCGGGGAAGGGAAAAGTTGGGACCTAGGGACCAAATACGTAACGTGAATTGCCCACAACTCCAATTGAGGACATGTACACAGATGCCCCGAGACTTCCACTAATGAATGTAGTCACCTAGAAAAAATGTGATCATCACATGAGTTGAACACGTTTTTATGAGAATATATATACAAAGAGCTACCATTAAAAATTTGTATAGAAAAAGGTGTCTTTCAAACATACAATATTCACTTATAAGGGACTAGTGATTGAATGTAGTCACCTAGAACAAATGTGACTATCACATGAGTTGAACACGTTTTTATGAGAAATATATATTCAAAGAGCTATCATAACAAATTTGTATACTCTTTCAAACATACAATATTTAGCAATATCTCAAGGTTGAATTCTCAACTATTGTGCAATTCACGAGTGCGATACATACAATATTTAGCAATATCTCAAGGTTGAATTCTCAACTATTGTGCAATTCACGAGTGCAATACAGTAGCAAAGGGATGCAAGTCATCAAATTTTAAAATCTTCTAGAATAGTGTTCAATATGGAATCCCTTTGTGACGTGTGTGAGCGAATCCATGGTACTAGCTGCTCAACAATTTCAGAATTGAAAATTGCTTCAATGAAAATGTTAGATTTGATTTTACTCCATACCAAGACTTCCACTTTATGCTCCCCGTCACACCACGTGTGACATGGCAACTAGCTGCAATTAAACTTAGAGAATCGATGGCATGTCATCCCATAATATGTTCATGCATTCCACATCTTAAGGATGCATTCCTCCTCAAAGAAGCATTCTAAAAGTTCCCATTATTTGAGAAAGCATGATGACTATATTTTGCTATAGAAATGAGCATCCCTATAATTGTTTTAATAGTTATTCTGTAAGTGAATTGATAATTGATAGCAATTGAACGATCAAACCATGCATTTGATAGCAATCCAACTGAAAACCTGCTGGTTGTTGCATGTAGACTTCCTCGTCTAGGTAACCATTGAGAAATGCATTCTTGACATCGAGCTGGTACACATTCCATCTGGTGAGTGTCGCTAGTGATATCAAGAACCGTATGGAATACATCTTTGCTACTGGAGCATAAGTCTCATCATAATCTTGACCATATTGCTGTGCAAATCCTTTTGCAACTAGTCTAGCTTTGTATCTTTGAATACTTCCATCTCGATTGTACTTCACTTTGTATATCCATTTGTTTGCTATGGCCTTCTTTCCATCCCAAGTATTGTTCTTATACAAAGCATCAATTTCTTCATTCATAGCAGTTTGCCATTCTGGCTTGTCTACTGCATCTTCAAAGTACACTGGCTCTTCTGTAGCCATGATGGTAGTCATAAGAGCATAGTTCGTGGTTTCAACCTAAATTGCTTTGCCTTTTTGAGCATATGTCAATCTGGTTGGAGGTCCACTTTTCCTAGTAGACTGTCTGAGCTACTGTGGCTCTGCTTGGGGTGTTTTTGGCAATTCTTGCTCTTCTTCATCAACCTTTTTCATAGATGAATGTGAAGTCGATGCTTCTATCTCCTGTGTATTTGAGTTTTTCCATTCTGATTCCTCATTAAAGATTATATCTCTGGAGATAATGACCTTTTGGTTGATGGGATTGTACAACTTGTATGCTTTTCTTTCTTCACTATAGCCAACCATGATGCATTTGCATGACTTCGCATCCAATTTCCTGTGATGATCATCATGTATGTGGACATATGCTATGTAACCAAATATGCGGAGATGCCCAATGTGTGGCTTATGTCCAGTGAATGCTTTATAAGGTGTCATACCCTGAATCGGTTTAATCGAAAGCCGATTAAGTAAGTAGTTTGTAGTGGCTATTGCTTTTGCCCAATACTGATTTGGAATATGCTTCTCACTAAGCATTGCTCTAGCATTGTCTGCTAAAGTATCATTCTTCCTTTCATCTCTTGCATTCTACTGAGGAGTATCTGCACAAGTGAATTGCCTTCGAATTCATGACTTCTGCAAAAGTTCATGAATGCTGAAGACATGTATTCACCTCCTCTATCTGATCTCATGACTTTGATCTTTTTGCCTGTTCGGTTTTCTACCATGGCTTTGAATTCTTGAAATCTGGAAAACACTTCAGATTTCCCTTTCAGAAAGTAGACCCAACAATATTTGTTGTAGTCGTCTTGATGAAAGTCAAGTAGTAAAGTGAACCATTGATGATGCGGATCTAGGCATAACCCCTTTTATCTATTTGTATCAAATCACGAATACCTCATGCTCAAGAGGTGCTTCTGCTAAAGTTGGTTAGCTTTTGTTTGCCGAAGCAATATGCTTCGTAAACTTTTTCAAGAAACTATAGCTTAGGAATACTGATTGCCATATTCTGATTCCTGAGATCTAGCAAGCTACTGAAATTGATATGACCATATCTCTTGTGCCATTTTGCGAATAGTGGCATCTGTTGCGATTGAGCTTACATGCCATGCTTCTCTGGTACTATAGCTAGCATTCTATACAAGCGTCCTTTCTTGATACCTTTTCCTACTAGCTGAAATTTTTTGGATTTGTCTCTAATAGTGCATTCGTCTGTTATATATGCTCAATGCCCCACCCTCCTGGTGACCACCAGTGGTCCAAGGTGCTTAAGTTGTAAGGCCCCCATATGAGGAGAAGCCATGTGTGAGCCCGGGACATTGGATGGATCCTAACTTGCATGTCAAATGAGGTCTATCATTGAGATTGTTGATGGTAGTAGGAAATATTCCATGGATGACTAGTCGATTCCATCGATTAGGTTGACTGGTCAACTTCACTGACTAGGTTGACTGGTTGGTTCCACTGACTATGTTGATTCGACTACCACCCTCATAGCTATAAAGAGGCGACCTCCCCAGTCCATTACACCAGATCAGATCTTCCAGTAGAGATCTTCCAGCTAGTAGCTCTTCACCTAGTATTTGTCTAGATCACCATCTAAGCTCCACTGTGAGAGTGCACGGGTGGACGGAGGCATCATCTGTACTACATCAGTATTAAGGGGAAATTTTTTTCATCTCTAGTTTGATGTGTGCTCTCTATTCTTTGTTCAGTTTCTGTTCCACTATGCCGTGTAATTTAACATCGCCTCCATCGAAGATGACTCGGTAGTTGTGTTCCATCATTTGACCTATTGATGACAAGATGTTCTTGCTGAGCTTTGAAACATAGAGTACATCTTTAACCAATCCTATGGTACCAGTAAAATTGTTCATAGGGATAATGCATGTCCCTTGAACTAGATTTAGTGTATTATCTGCTATGTAGATGACATTTTTCTGACCTTCTAATGGTTTCATCTCTGTGAACCATTCCTGATGATTTGTCATGTGAGATGATGCACTGCTATCAATGTACCAAGGATCTTGATCTACTTGGTTGACTTTGATAGTTGAAATCCTCTTTTGTATTGAAATCAATGTCTAGGTATACTGTATCATTCTTATGCATTCCTCATTTGCAAAGAAACATATTCCCATGTTGCAAAATGACTATGACTAGAATGTCCACCATGATGATTTCCTCTTCCACAAAAATTCCCTCAATTACTACTGGATTGATTGCCTTGGTCGTATTGCTTCTTACGGTAATCTCTTTCATAGTGTCCAAACTTATGATACTAGTTGCATTGGATGTTTTGACACATTGGTGGATGCATTCCCTCATCTTTGGAATCTTCCTTGGTGGAAATGATTTCCTCTGTGCTGATTCTGATGTTGTTGATGCTGAGACTGACTTTGTTGATGATTTTGTTACTGATGATGACCACTTCTTTGGAATGATCTACCTCTGCCTCTGCCTCTACCTCTAACTCTGCTTTTGTCTGAAGCTGTGAATGCCTGATCATTAGAATGACCTTTGCATGCATGAATGGCCTGCATCTTGAGTTCTTCACCAAGTAAGACTACTAAAGTTCTTTTAGTGTTGAAATTTACTGTTGAACGACAATACTCTAGACTAGATTCTCGTATCCCTCTCCTAGTCCATTCAGGATGACTTGAACCATTTTTGCTGGATTCATAATCTCTCTTACTACTGTGATTTGGTTGTTGTAGTCTTTGATCTGGAGTACGTAAGCATGACCGGTTTTGCTGTTGTTGCAGAAACTCTGGTTGATTTGATTTCTTAGTGTGAGAATCCTAGATGTGTTCTTGGACTCGTAGAGAGTTGTGAACATATCCCATGCTTTTAGCTGCACATTTTGATTTATAATTGCAACCTACTTTATTCTATAAATTTGAAATACTTTATTACTTTATTCATTCATAATTGCAACCATATAAACTTCAAAGAACATATAAAGAGAATGTATACATTGAGAAGAGGTGAAAGTCATGGTCCTAGTTATAGCTGTTTTAAGCCCAACACCATGTAAAATGCCATTGATAGTTGGGCTTTACAAAGTGGACAAATAGATCTAGTCCGCAAGGGGAAAAATCTTTTGGCGAGCTTTTTAATGTGAGCTTTTTTACCATTTCCTTTGTTTTTGCGAGCTTTTTTTAGAAATCCATACATGTTTTTGTTATAAGAAAGCTGGGGAGGTTAGAAAGAGGGGGAGAGGATATAAGATATGTTCATTTTCATAGCATGTGGAAGGGGTGGAAGAGTGTATACTATGCACAAGGGGGGGGCGGATATGAGTGGCAGTAGGAGGCAAAAAATTATGGAAGATATGTCCATATTCAAAGTAGAAGGGAGGAACTATGGGAGATATGTTTATTTTAAAAGTGTATAATTTGAAACTTTTGACCTCATATTTGGATTCCTCGTCGAATTCCGGTCATTTTGAGTACCAACATGACCATATTCCGATAAAAATTGGAAAAATGGTGTTTTTGTCATTTTGGCCTGTTTTGGGCCTATTTTGAGCCTGCGCTAGCTCAAAATAGGCCCAAAACAGGCCAAAATGACAAAAACACCATTTTTCCAATTTTTATCGGAATATGGTCATGTTGGTACTCAAAATGACCGGAGTTCGACGAGGAATCCAAATATGAGGTCAAATCTATCAAATTATATACTTTGAAAATGAACAAATTTCCCATATGCTCTCCCTTTCCCTTTACATTTAGGAGATGAACATAAGTTTCACATTCCTCATCCTCTCTCTCCTCCTTGCACTCCTCTTTGCATACCTTATAAGTTCCCCCTCTAACTATCATAACGAATATATGTTCCAACTCCCCTCCCCTCCCTTCTCCATGCCACTTTACCCATGCGACCATCCCTCCCCTTTTCCTTTATCTCCCCTCTCCCCCCTCTCTCCTCTTAACTGAAACCATAACCCAAAATTTCCACCCACCCCACTCCATGAAACCCCCCCTCCCCCTCTCTCTCTCTCAGGTGAATGAAAAGCTCACAATATTCATGAAAATTGAAAAAAAGCTCATGACAAAAAGCTCACCAAAAAATCACACCCGTCAGCAAGTAATCTACTAAGCAATAAATATGAAATTTGTGGCTATAATGCAGAGCATAATAGCCAGTTGAGTTATCAAAAAACATTGGCATATTGGGCACAAACAATTGTCTGGGCTCTCGGAGGATAGGGGTTGCATGGCATATGGTTGAGAAGATGGATGCTAACAAATAGCTAACCATGCCTCCACGCTCACGTCTCAAATCAATGTTGCACGTGGAGTGCACGTGCATCATAGGCCTCTTGTGACAACCATGTGTTGATGTCCTCCAAGCTCTTCACTGGGGCACATAGAGCTATAATCTCATTCTATAGCTCTAGCTCCGATTTGAGGTCTTTTGGTTTCTAGGCTTTGAACTTGCTCGAACTAGGCGATGTTATCTTCATAGAGCTATGCCACTTGTTGCTCCAATGGTTCATGTGCAGTCTCCAATGCCCTGGACAATTGTGACTGGGTGATCACCACTTCAGTACAACCACACATATGCTTGTTCTTATAAGATGACAAGTCCACCTGGATACCCTTTATGAAGTGCACATACAAGAATTTTGCAAAGTACATAATCACTTCTTCCCATATACCTCAATGTATATCTGCCTGGCATTTTTCCTAATTAGTTCATCTCGGCAATTTGTTATCTTCCATCTCCCTTGCTAGTCCAAAGCTTGGGTTGGGTGCTTCCACCTCCCTCTATTTTTCTTCTACGTCTCCTTGCTTGGTTGCCTGAGGCTTCCTCTTCATCGGCCTCTAAGGGCCAAATTTCCAAAAGCTCTTGTTTTGAGACAAGCTTGTTCTAAAAGACTTAAGAAATGATACATCTAATATTAGAAGCATGCAAAATTTGAAATATTAAGCATATAGACCTCCAGGCTAAGTGTACATGGATGTACGTGCAATAGTGTTTGGCACATGCTTGGGTGCTACGTTGGCAATGTTACGTAGCCGCTCAAGCATCAAGCATTGATGCTCAGCACGTTAAGGCTCCTCTTGCATCAATGGACTCTTCCATGCTCTTTTGTAGCCTTCCTCCTCAATAGTATGCAAAGTTTGTGTGCATCAAATTCAACATTTGTGAGGTTCCAATGTGTGACTATGATGCAAGATGCAAATGTCACATGCAATATGCTCAATGCAAGATGAAAATGTTACATGTCCCATGCAGGATGCAAACTATAAAATATGCTATGCAAAATAAGTTATAACAAAATTACTTTAATTTAACAAAATGTATATGTTGCAATTCTTATTTACGTTGAATGGTACAAATTAAATTTTATTTTTGAGCAAGAATTTCATTACAATAAGTTTGACACATGGGGTTCCAAAAAGATTACAAGACAAAAAATGTGGCTTTGTGTTGCAAGCCTAAGGGCAAGGCTCATCTCTTCCATAAGATATCACTAGCCTATCACATTGGTCTCTCCATGTGGCTTTCTGTGATCGGCAATGCAGTGCATCATTTGTTCTTTTTGCATGACGCTTAATGGCATCTTCAAAAATTGAATCATCTCAACAATGATACATCCCAATGCATACGTATTTGCATGGCATGTATATCTGCCTCTTAATGCTACTTCTTGTAGCTCAAGTGCAAGACATTTTTTTTGCCCATGCTCTTCCTCTTTCCTGTGAATTCGCTTAGCAAAGTCGACATCTATCTCCAAAGACTACTTCTTTACATGCTTGAATGCCTTTCGACTCTCCAAGAAGTCCATGGCCATCCCCTAGTTTATGATGCCTACTCTACATCTAGACTTTCCAACAAAATCCAATAAGATATATCCCTAGTGTAGGTCTGTGTGCATCCACCTTCCGGCGTGCAGCCTTGCTAAACCATCCACAAGTGCATGGATGAGATGGTGGAGATTCTCACAAAATACATTGATTCAGACAATATCTTCCTTCTCCAATGTAGCTTGGACTCCCCCAATTTCTATAGCCATCAGATCCGCTCCTCCCCTTAGAATATGGTGGAAGTACCATGTGAACCTGCTCTAGTTCATTGGCAAAATATGAAGGAACTGTAACAGGCTACATGGCATTCAAGTATGGCATGGTGGTCCACAGTGCTCTTCTCGGGTTATTGTGATCACACGTACAAGGACTAGGTGTAAACTCTTCATGAGTTGTTCTCTCCTTACTTCTTGTGTACATGTCCCAATATTTCCCTTGTACTTCTTTCGGGCATATTCCACATGATATGGCAACCCTGTAGCTCCTACCAACCGCACTTTAAATACAATGCCATAGGTGCCTGAGCCGATTTTCTCGCCAACTTGTATCTCCCTCTCTATGACATATGCCAAGTATGACACTTTGTCTATGTTACTAGCCACGTGTTGTGCACTTTGAACCTCGTCACCTCTCAATGGTTGAGAGGGTGTAGACGTTGGCTACTCTTCATATATGGCTAGGGACATAGCTCGCTCATAAGCTGCTACAACCTTCTTGTCCCAGCTCTTAACCACTATGACACGACGATCTGATGCAAGGACCCTACTGTTTTTCTTGGCCCATATACCCATCCATTGTGTTAACTTGAAGACATCAAACTCTTGTGCAAGAGTAGGGTCTACATTGCATGCTTCGTTGAAGCGGGTCTCTACATTCCAAATAAAGATGTCAACCCAAAACATGGCATATGTCTCCCATTGCACTCAACTGGCGAGGTCATCATGACCTTCAGACTGCAAACTACTCTTAGCATCATCAAGAATCCTCCTCTTCATAGTGTTGACTCCCTCTAGACTAGACATGGTTTATTCCATCCCACTCTCCTCCATGTTGCACACCCTAACAAAAAAGGCATCCTGAATGCCTCTCATCACTCTCTTATGCTTACCCTTGCTTAGCTCTTCCCCTACTTTTTGCTTAGTGCCAGCGGTTGAGGCCATGCTTGTTGCAAGTAGATCTTATTGTGTGTGTAGAAAGCTTTATCGCTTGACACTAGCAAAGGGCTGCATTTGCCACACAATAGTGAGCAGACAAGCATTTGACAATAACTAGTCCCACCCTATGCATTCTTAATTACATGAAATGCAAATAAATTATCATTCATTGATGTAAAAGTTTGAAGATTTCCTAAAAGCTAATAACTTTCAATGCACAAATGATTCTTTTAATGCATGCATAGAACAAATGCTAAGTAAATTCTTAAAATTTTTGACAAAACAATTTCCCCTTTATGTGGAGATCCGAGGAAACTTGGATGTAGGTCGTGGTGCTAACTAGCCCCCCATCCTATTCAGGATGTGGGACCAGGAACCACTTTTTGGACCAGACCCATTGGCCAAGACTTGGAGAGAGGAGGATTTTTACCTCTTCTCAATTGGTGAAAATGAGCCTGCTGACGGTTGGCACATACATCTTGGGCCGATAGTATTTTCGACGGTAATTTGTGTATTACCACCGATACTAGTAGTACTAACAGTGGTAGTGTGTCAATTACCGCTGGTAGCAACATGATTCCTGGCAAGAATACTACCATTACCGACGGTGATGGCAGGAATAATATTACCAGCAGTATTGTGCATACTACCCCCGATAGTATTATGTTAAACTACTGGTGGTTGTATTAGTACTACCACTAGTAGGAGACTACCATTAGTAGTATTGATACTACCACTAGTATATATATCCAATCTCCAAGTCAAGGCCATCTGATAGTGCAAAGGTGTGATTGTGCCTATGATTGCTTAAAATGCATCATCACGACACGTAATCACAATAATATTTGTTGAAGCATCAATGGAACATGAACTAAACACTTTATTCATGGAGAATGCCCAATATATAGGCAAGAGAGTATACATCTTTGACATCATCAATGATCTCAGGATGGAATTCTTAGATCCTTTTTCACTCCCAGATTCTCTCAATCACACCTAATAGAACCTTGTACTCTAGCACACCTACACTCACACACTCCTAGCCCATAGGCACACACCCATACATCAATTTGTCCTTCAATATTCACATGATTTCATGAATATACAATCCTAGAATACCATACACAAAGCATCTGAAAGGTATTTACAGAAGGTCAACCAAAGCTACCCATTTGTAGCAATAGTGATAGGAAAGCTACCAAGGATTTGAAAAAGAGCCCAATTTTTAACAAAAAATCAAAGGTAGTGACCGTGCATGTGAGGCTATAAAATTCTAGGTTAGACTATGGTTCTAGAGGGCTTTTGTTTTGTTTTTTTCTTTTGTAAGCTTTCCCCTTCCCTATCATGCTATGCCCATAATCTAACCCTTTCTAGGTTGATTTTGTTTTCTAAAGCATGTTGTTGCGTTGAAAGGAAACGAAGATGAGTTTACAATGCACACATAGGAAAAGTTGATGGGATCTTAATTGACATAATTATTCATGAACATGCCTTTCAAGATTCAACTTTAGTAAACTCAAAGCTATTCAAAATCTAAGATTGAATCAATTTTGCACAATATAGAGTCTAAGTGGCAAGAAATGTTTTGCCCACAAAGCGTATCACCATTTTGAATACATATGAAAGAACTCTCCTTTTGGAATCAAATCAAACATTTGTGGAATTTTATGGATGTATTAATTTGTACAAGTTGAAATTTTATGGATGTATTAATTGAACTGCCAACTTCTGTTTAGTTTAGACAGGATTACATTTACGAATATGTATGGTTGTGCATGTGCATGTATGTGTTTTGTACTACTTCTATGTGTGCTCAATGGTGAAAATCAATGCAAACCCACTTCCAATCACAAATCTTGATGATAAGTCATGTTTATATTATCGAACTTATCCTAACTAAAATGCCTCACATATTCCCATGGCAGTCCCCTCCTCGTTTCCTCATTGTTATTTCCCTTCTTTTTCACTCAGTCCCAACTAATTCATAGGACATTTCATTTTTACTCATATGACATAGAGGACATATTGATTGAGAAATATTGAAGCACCTTAAACACTCAAATATCTCTAATGATAATAATGAAGCACTTCTCCTTTGATATATAAGGTGCATAAGTCATTAACTAAGGATCCAAATATGTGGAAATATACATACGCATATGTGGCATGCCATATTTCAATATAAATGATGGTATACATCAAAATAAATTCTAAAATTGTTTTAATTTCCTGAAAATAATAAACTATTCTATGAAAGATAAAGATGACTTAAATCTCAACCTATTTAAGATATGCCAAGAGGGGAGAGTAATAAATATTGTGGGAAATTTTGTGTTGGAATTATTTATGCAACCAATGTTGAGAGTTCACGCTCAACATCATCCCAAGCCTCAACTAGCCACCAACAATGGACTATGCCACGCATCGCTTCTCCATCTAGCCTACAATGCTAATACTATCCACGATCAATGCTAACCTATAGCAACTCATTCGCCAATGCCCTACATGCAAAGCCAAAGTAATGGCCACGATGATAACCTATCTACATGATTGGATGGACAGGACGACTCTTCGAAGATTGGGTTGTAGCAAAACTGACGGATGTCCACGACTAGCCCAGAAGCTCTAAAGGCCACACAATCACAACCCTCTAGGCTCCAAGCTACTGCAACACGAGTGCTGGCAGCCACAAAAATGGCGCTCTAGCCTGAATGATGCCCGTGCTCACAAGAAGACTCCTAGCTTCTGCGGATCTTCCGACAACGACCATCCAACAAGCAGCAAACGGCTCCAAATGGTGCTCCATCAAAATCCATCGTTGTCCTCCTATCTCCAAGGTTTCAAACCTTAGGAAGAGGACACATGGCATCAATTAAGCCAACCCTAAGAGATAGGGTTGGTTAAGCTAGTTGAGCTTAAACTTAAGCTAACCTTGGTTAGCCATGGTTTTAGCTAGTGGTCAATTTTTTGCCACTTGGCACCCCTTATCTTGGATGCCACATCAACCTCCACATCATTGACTCCACGTCAGCATTGACAAAGTCAAGGTGCCATGTAGGCCCTATCTGACACATCAGCACCTGTTGCCACCTCACCAAATCCAGTCAGTTACCACCTCATTAGTGCCATGTGGAACTTTGACCCTCTGTAGGCACACACAGTCACTGTATGTGACCACTCCTGCCTCCTCAACATAGGGCTCCACAGGCACATTCCCTGCTAGGCACCGTCACTGCATGTGACCCCTTGATTGCCACATCATCATTGAGCACATTCACACTCCTTTTGCCCCTCCACCTAGATCAAGTCGTCTCTCTTGATCCAAGAAGAATTTGAGGGCGCTCTAAAAAAGAAAATTGATCAATTTTTTGTCCTCTATGCACTCATCACATCACGTGCACATTTTGGCACAAGTATCACTCACTTTTGAGCTTCGTGACAAATCCACTTCCCACATGCACATCAGCCTCTACATTGATGCATCTAACCTAGCACATAAAAGAACCAAAGAAAAGAAGTTATTTGCTGTTCTTTTATATATCGACAGTTCGTATAGATCTAGATGAGAGTAGACTAGATCACCATAGAGGGGATGCTTTGAATTTCCCCAAGTTGCCAATCTAAGCCATGCCCTAAATTTCCAAGTAGTACCTACTCAGAGTCAGTCCCTACACTCACATACGGTTTCACATCATCACATTAACTGAAACTTGACATTCATCGTTTCAGTGAGTAGACTTCAGAGTGTTCAGAGGCATTGCCAATTGTTCAGTGGGCAGATAACACATGATTTGATTTCACACACACATACCATCATTGTTCAGCCTATTTGGTTATCTCACGGCATTGTGCACATCATTTCAGCCTTGTAAAGCCTCTTGGCTATTCTTGGCATCATTTGCCACAAGCGTTGTAATACATATCGGATTATATATATTGCAGTTCTATCTTCCCCGACAGTTCAGATTTCACTTGCCACAGTCAGTGTTTTGCAGTTGATTCACATAGTAATTTTTACGACACTTCAAGCACATTTCTTGCACCATGTCTACGACTAGCAACCTCAATCTAGAGGCATCTACTAAGCTAGACAACTCCAATTATGGCACATGGAAATATCAAATGGAGACCATTCTTGTACTTCATGACAAATGGGAGTATGTCGATGCATCTACACCGAGGCCATTGGACGATCCAGCTAGTAGTAGCTCTACTCCACTTGTTGTAGCTCTCATAGCACCAGCAGTGGGATCTACAGCTACACAAATTTTTTTTGCACCTGTAGCAGATCTTGCCATTTCTCGAGCACAGGCAAAATGGGATAAGAAAGATAAGTATGCATATCATATGATCAAGCAGAATGTGCAAGATGTTATGCTAGGATAGTTCAACGTCATCGTCCAAATGTGTGGACCAATACAATAACAATACTGATGCCACCCATCTCATCAACAATTTGGGTTGGGATATTGATTTGCACTTCACTGTCACCACAGTTAGATCCCGTCTTCATGCTCTCCATGATGGCTGAACCCTATGCCCAAAAGTGAGGCTTGGAAGGCCACATTAAACATGTGGTTGCATGGGATGGCAAGAAACATAAAAGAGGAATTCCCTTTGAGCATATTACACAGCCCAAGCTCATCAAGCATGCCCATGTGCTCTAGTTCCTCGCTAGAGGCTCAAGACATAGACCATCATAATATTTTCCTACCCAAATTCCTCTTGTGCTTGGTGGAGACCTACAAATTCAAAGCAAACTAGGTAGGTTATTAGTACAAGTCGCCACAATGCCAATGTGACAAACATATGGAATAGATTGGCAACCCAACGCTATTTATGCCATTCATCATGCACATGGTTGAGATAACATACCCCCTTGGGAAATATGGAGCAATTAATAAAAATTCGCAACCCCACCATCTTGCTTAGATCTAGCCTGCCACAATAAGTAGACTCCCAATGAGAGGTGGAAACCGAAGCCACTTGGGACCAAATTATGGTAGCCCATCGAGCAAAACAACAGCCCCAAAGCACCTCAAGCATTCAAGTGACTTACCACAGATCTAGCAGTTAGGTACAACCAATCTACACTTGGAAAATTATTTGCAATTAAAGTTTATTGAACTTACATGTGCATTCCATCTGAATTGGCAAACTAACAATCCTAAAATAATATGTATTTAAATGCTAAAACCTAAATGAAAAAGCATTTTCTATTTGCCATTGAAATACAAATTTAAGACTAAAGAATAAAGTATTTTTCATAAAAATTGCCATAAAATTAAAGAACTAACCCAGTCATGGATAATTATATGCACTTTCATAACAAGCGCTCTCTCTCTCTCTCTCTCTCTCTCTCAATTAGAAGTTATCTTGAAAGTCATCCAAAAATAATGTTACCAAAGACAAGAACTATCACTTTGCATATGCTTCTTTCACACGTAGTCCCATAGTCTTCTATTGCATATGAGGTGAGTGGTATGCTAGTTTGCATGCTCTTGAGAAAAAGACTCATATGATGCATTCTTTCCTCTCCCAAAACTTAATGTAATCCTTTATCCCTGATATTACTTGTTGCAAGTGATCTCTCACAAATGCAGCCATTGGTAGTATATATGGGCAACCTGTAGGCAACAATGGTTGACCCTCACTATCTTTCTTCCACAACTCAATTCCCCTTCAATGGGCATCCATTTTGATGCTTTTGGATGCACCTTGTACTACATCATAGGTCTGTCACCTTGCATGAAAAATTGAAATTGTAATGGCTTTGCATGACCAAGTAATATTTCATATACGTAGCCATCCACATTATCTTTGAAGTTAGGAACCCATGTAAGAAGAAATGGTGTTGGAGAAGCTGATGTACATTTTTTGAATGTATCCATCAGATGAGGGAAAGTAAACATTTGTACCACTTGCAAACTCTCAGAGAACCTACTAAACATTGCATCAATGTCCTCATCTATGTGCCCTACCATCAAGAAGCCCAATTGAACTGTCTTGAAAATGCCCCTTGCTACAAGAAGAGAAAGGTATGCAAACAAGTATGTGTTTTTGTTCTTAGGCCCACAATTATCTCGATGGAGTAGCAAGTTCTCTAGCAACTTTTGGTATGTTGGCTCAATAGCAACACTTCCATCCGAAGAGGGTGGGTTTTTGCATGTAACAAATTCCTACATGTATCTGTAACCCTTGCAATGGAAGTTGTCATGGCATCCGTGGTAGACTTTAGGTCACTCTCTGGTACAGTCTCTAGATTTGCATTTGTGATTGTGGCATCTACAATTTCAGACAAGCCAGGTCCCCTTATGGAAAGATGTGCACCTTTAGAACTGTACTGGGAGTCCAATGTGTTTCTTGAGCATAGAGCATTCAGAAGGCAAGCACTGCTCGGTCATTGTTTGCTTGGGTGTAGCCATTTTTGGTGAGGTTTAGGGACTTTTTTGTATATAGGTATCTTGCATGAGTCTTGTTTCAGTTTTTTGATGAAGTTATCCTTGGTTCCTGTCATAATCAGATCATCTACGTACAAAAGTGCAATAGTAATGTCTTCCCCTTGAACTTTGTAGTAGAGAGTATGATCTGCGTTGGACTTCATGTATCCCAGATTAGCAAAATACTTGTTGATTCTGCTGTACCAACTTCTGGGTGCTTGTTTTAAGCCGTAGAGACTTTTCTTGAGATTGCAAACCTTATTCTCCTGTCTTGGTTCAACATAACCTGCTAGTTGTTGCATGTAGACTTCCTCGTCTAGGTAACCATTGAGAAATGCATTCTTGACATCGAGCTGATACACATTCCATTTGCTGAGTGTTGATAGTGATATCAAGAACCATATGGAATCCATCTTTGCTACTGGAGCATGTCTCATCATACTCTTGACCATATTGTTATGCAAATCCTTTTGCAACTAGTCTGGCTTTATATCTATGAATACTGCCATCTGGATTGTGCTTCACTTTGTATACCCATTTTTTTGCTATGGCCTTTCTTGGTGGAAGGTCGCATAATTCCCAAGTATTATTCTTATACAAAGCATCCATTTCTTCATTCATAGCAGTTTGCCATTCTGGCTTGTCTACTGCATCTTCGAAGTACACTGGCTCTTTTGTAGCCATGATGGTAGTCATAAGAGCATAGTTGGTGGTTTCCACCTGAATTGCTTTACCTTTTTGAGCATATGTTAATCTGGCTAGATGTCTGCTTTCCCTAGTAGACCATTTGAGCTGCTGTGGCTCTACTTGGGGTGTTGCTGGCAATTCTTGCTCTTCTTCATCAACCTGTTCTGTAGATGACTGTGAAGTCGATGCTTCTATCTCCTGTGTAGGTGAGGTTTTCCATTCTGATTCCTCATCAAAGATTACATCTTTGGAGATAATGACTTGCAGTTAATGGGATCATACAATTTGTATGCTTTGCTTTCTTCACTGTAGCCAACCATGATGCATTTGTGTGAGTTCGCATCCAATTTCCTATGATGATCATCATGTATGTGGGCATATGCTATGCAACCAAATATGCAGAGATGCCCAATGTGTGGCTTGTGTGTAGTGAATGCTTCATAAGGAGTCATGGTTCGGTAGGAAGCCGATTAAGCAAGTAGTTTACTATAGCTATTGCTTCTGCCCAATACTGATTTGGAAGATGCTTTTCACTAAGCATTGCTCTAGCACTGTTTGCTAAAGTCCCATTCTTCCTTTCAGCTCTTGCATTCTGCTGAGGAGTACCTGCATATGTGAATTGTCTTCGAATGCTGTGATTTTTGCAAAAGTTCATGAATGCTAAAGACATGTATTCACCTCCTCTATCTGATCTCATGACCTTGCTCTTTTTGCCTGTCTAGTTTTCTACCATGGCTTTGAATTCTTGAAATCTGGAAAACACTTCAGATTTCTCTTTCAAAAAGTAGACCCAACAATATTTGCTATAGTCGTCGATGAAAGTCAAGTAGTAAAGTGAACCATTGATGCTGTGGGTCTGGGCATAACCCCATACATTTGTACGTATCAAATCAAGAATACCTCGTGCATGAGAGGTACTTCTGACAAAGTTGGCTCGCTTTTGTTTGCCGAAGCAGCATGCTTCGCAAACTTTTCCAAGAAATTGTAGCTTTGGAATCCAAATTGCCATATTCTAATTCCTGAGATCTAACAAGTACTTGAAATTGACATGACCATATCTCTTGTGCCATTTTGCAGATAGTGGCATTTGTTGCAATTGAGATGACATGGCATGCTTATCTCTTACTGTAGCTAGCATTCTGTATAAGCGCCCTTCCTTGACACCTTTTGCTACTAGCTAACATCTTTTGGATTTGTCTCTGATAGTGCATTCATCACCGTCGAAGATGACTTTGTAATTGTGTTCCATCATTTGACCTACTAACAAAAGGTTCTTGCTGAGCTTCGGAACATATAGCAGATCTTTCACTAATCCTTTTGTACTAGTGAAATTGTTCATAGGGATAACACCTGTCCCTTGAACTGGATTCGGTGTATTGTCTGCTGTGTAGATGACATTTTTTTGACCTTCTAATGGTTTCATCTCTGTGAAACATTCCTGATGATTTGTCATGTGAGATGATACACCGCTGTCGACGTACCAAGGATCCTGATCCACTTGGTCGACTTGATAGCTATAATCCTCTTTGGGATTGAAATGAGTGTCTAGGTACACTGTATCAGTCTGATGCAATTTCTTGCTTGCAAGAAACATATTTCCATGTTCATTTGCAAAATGACTGTGACTAGAATGTCTGCCACAATGATTTCCTCTGCCTCGAGAATTCCCTTGATTACTGTTGGATTGACTGCCTTGGTCGTACTGCTTCTTACGGCAATCTCTTTCATAGTGTCCAAACTTGTGACAATAGTTGCATTGAATGTTTGACACATTGGTGGATGCATTCCCTCATCCTTGGAATCTTCCTTAGTTGGAATGATTTCCTCTTTGTTGATTCTGATGTTGCTGAGGATGATGCTAATGTTGATGTTAATGCTGACTTTGATTTTGTTGTTGATGATGACCACTTTTCTAATATGATCTACCTCTACCTTTGCCTCTGCCTCTACTTCTGTCTGAAGTTGTGAATGCCTGATCATTAGAATGACCTTTTCGAGCTTGAATAGCTTGAGATTTGAGTTCTTCACCAAGTAGAACTGACTGAAGTTCTTCCAGTGTCAGAATTTGCTGTTGGATGGCAATACTCTGGACTAGATTCTCGTATCCCTCTCCTAGCCCATTCAGAATGACTTGAACCATTTCTACGGGGTTCATGGTCTTTTATGCAATACCACCAAGGCAGTCAAGTTGATGCAAGTTGATTGTTGTAGTATTTTATGTAGAGTACATAAGCATGACCAATTTCACTGCTGTTGCGAAAACTCTGGTTGATCTGGTTTCTCAGGGTGAGAATCCTAGATGTGTTCTTGGACTCGTAGAGAGCTGCAAACATATCCCATGCTTCTTTTGATGTCTTGACTGTGTTGAGCTATCCTAGCATGACATATTGCGCATTCTGCTTGATCAGATGATAGGCATACTTGTCTTTCTTATCCCATTCTGCATGAGCTCGGGCAATGGCAGGATCTGCTACTGGTGCAAAAACTATTTGTGTAGATGTAGATCCCATTGCTAGTGCTGTGACAACAGATGGAGTAGAGCTACTGGTAGCTAGATCGGCCAATGGTCTAGGTGTAAGACCCATCGACATACTCCCATTTGTCTTGAAGTCAAGAATGGTGGTCTCCATTCGGTATTTCCATGTACCGTAATTGGAGTTGTCTAACTTAGCAAATGCCTCCAGATTGAGGTTACTAGTCAACATGGTGCAAGAAATGTACTCAAAAGTGTCGTGACAATCTTTGTATGAATCAACTGCAAATACACTGACTATGCCAAGTGAAATCTCCGAACCGTCGGTGAAGATAGAATTGTAATATATAAAATCTAATCTATATTACAAGGCTTGTGGCAATGATGCTAGGAATACCCAAGAGGCTTCACAAGGCTGAAATGATGTGCATGATGCCATGAGATAGCCGAATAGGCTTTACAATGGTGGCATGTGTGTGCGAAATCAAGTGCTATCTGCCCATTGAAACAATCTACAATGCCTCTGAACTCTGAAGTCTGCTCACTGAACTGATGAACGTAAGGTTTTAGGTAATGTAATGATGTGAAATTGTATGTGAGCGTATGGACTATAACTCCGAGTAGGTACTAGTCGGGAATTTTGGGCATGGCTTAGATTGGCAACTTGGGGAAATTCAAAGTGTCCCCTCTATGGCGATCTAGTCTACTCTGATCTAGATCTATACCAACCGTCGATCGATGAAAGAACAGCAAATGATTCCTTTTCTTTTGTTCTTTTTAAGTGCTAGGTCAGATGCATCGATGTAGAGACACATGCGTGAAGGAAGTGGTTTTCTCGGAGAGGCTCAAATGTGAGTGTAACTTGCACCGAAATGTGTGTATGATGTGACGAGCACGTAGAGCACAAAAAAATGAGCGACTTTCCTTGTTGGAGTGCCCTCAAATTCTTCTTGGATCAAGAGATACGACTTGATCTAGGTGGAGGGGCAAAAGGAGTGCAAATGTGCTCAATGATGATGTGTCACTATGAGTCACATGCAGTGATGATGTGGCACTGTGCCTAGCAAGAGGTGTGCCAGTGAAGCCCTATGCTGAGATGGCAGAAGTGGTCACATGAAGTGACTGTGGAGCATTGTGTGTGCCTACAAAGGTCAGTGCTGACTGGACAGATAAGGTGGCACTGTTGAGGTGACATAAATGATGATGTCAGTAGATGACATGGCACTAATGACTTGGCAAATGATGTGGCACTGATGATGTGGCAAGTGATGTGTCATTGGTGATATGGCAAGTGACATGTCACTAGTGATGTGGTAAATGATGTGTCCTTGATGATGTGGTAGGTGACATGGTAGCTAAGCTGGCAAGGGTGATGTGGCAGCCTCATGGGGTTGTTGACGTGTTAGATAAGGTGATGTGGCAAGTGCAAGAGGCTGCTGATGTGGCAATCACGAGAGATAAGGGTGCCACATGGCTCACTGTAGACCTAACCTAGATGCTACCTTATCCTAGTATGTGTCGATTGCTACGAAGCCGGAATATTTCTAAGATTCGACGAAATTTGTGTATATTCCATTATCATCGGGCGTCTCATTAGAGAGGTCGCATGTGCGGCTGGAGCTGTTGGCGATGCTTAGCAGATGGGCCTGTATGGTCATAGGCTAGCGAGTGGGAGGGATGAAGATGCTACAGTGAGCGTTGCGAGGAGAGGTGGAGCAAGTTTTGTGGCGTATGTTGGACAAGAGGTGCGACTGCACGCAGTCATCCGAGATGAAGAGGCTTCGCATTCGAGCAGTCCATTGTGGTGTTGCTGCTGGCTTGGTGGCTCGTGTTGTTGGAGGCTTGGAGGCTTGCAAGGGGCATTGCATGAAGCTGGAGGGAGCAACTGGCTGGACGATGGAGATGGCGGCTTGGAGCTACAGTTTGGCTATAGGAGTACTAGAGGTTATGTTGTAGGAGTGCTGATGGCGGAGGCTGCTCCCAATCGGTATGTAGTTGGAGTCACCTGGCATTGCTACTATCGGTTGTTGTTTGCAGATGGAGAAGCTTAGAGTCACATATGTAGAAGGTGCTACTAAAATATGGAGAAAGGAGCGCCACTGTATTATGCATATGGAGGTGACTAACGTTGAAGTAGATCGTTGCATGCGCTGTGAGATCTGTTGGAGTTGAGGTCTACTGGGAGAGGCTGCTATAGCGTAGAAGCTGTTGGCACATGCCGCGCGATGTTGTTCATCTACCCTTTCACTCTAGGGCCTTGATCTGCATGCTTCTTCTTGTCGTAGAATTTTGGACTCATCTATAAAAGTATTCCCTGGTTGAAGCTCGTCCCAGTCTAGAGGCTATTGGAGTAGTTCATTGTAGTAGGCTTGTTGAGCCATTCGTTGAACCCGCTTGCTGTAGAGGCTTGACAAAGGTCTCTCTCTCCTTCTCAATGGAGAAGAACGCCTCACTCTTAGAACTCTCTTACAAACAATGAATCTCTCAATGAAATGAACTTCTCTCACTCGCAACTGAGATCTTTGAAAGGAATGGACTCTTAATGAACGGAAGTCTCTCTCTCTCTCTCTCTCTCTCTCACATGAATAGAAATTTCTCTTGGAATGAACGGAAATTTTCTATTAAAGGATGGATGAAGATCTCTCACCGGAAGTGGACTCTCACAAAGAACACTTGAGAACTCTATCAATCTTTCAATCTCTCTCACTCTCTCAAGGATCACAATGCCTCAGCGGAAGGCAAGGAATCTCTGATACCATGACAAAATATGAAGAGGAGAGAGGAGAAGAGTGGAGATGAGGAGAGAGGGAACAGATAGAGAGCACACCACAAATGACTAACTGTACACTAGATTTAGTTGAAAAAATAGAATATATACAAACCCATTTAGGGTTAGGGTTAGGGGATCTAACCCTTTCCTTTATAGCACTCTATAAGGTTAGTGCTATGTACATATGATCACGTGATGGTGCTATGCACACATGATCACATGATGTTGAGCGTGAACTCTCAACAAAGTGATGCATACCCATTTGAGGGAACACTCCATAACTTTTGTATGATTTGTTGAAAACCAAATTAGATTGAAAATTTGGAATCCAAACTACTGGGACTACTGCATGGTGGTCTTAAAACATTGATAGTTGTTGGTATTGGTATCTAGATTCACCCTACAATGGAAGAAGTTAAAAAAGTGCAATTTGTGCATGTGCAAAGATATTTTAATAAGTCCAACACTATTTACAATTTTGATTTGTTTATTTTTCCATGCACTTGCTTGCTATATGGCTCATAAGCATGCCAAAGGTCATTGCATTTCATAATACACTACCATAAACCTGATAGAGTGCCCTTTGGCCTATTTGTGTTTTGAAGCATTTTAGGCCACATTGCACTTGTTTGAGATATTCAATTGTGCTGACATGTATCGTCAGAGGGGGGAAAACCGGTGACTGAAAATTTTGCTACTCCCATGAATTTCAAAATTTCACACTGGCAATGTGCATGGTCTTCAACCTCTCCATCGTATCCTCCATTGGCTCCCTAAATTTTTTTAATGCAACAAGCTAGATTGGCAAAAAATAGAGTTGTACAAATTCCTCTTTCTTAGACAAGGCTCTCAGCAATGGCTGGATGTAATCTTTTGGGCTCTCAACGATCTTTTGGCTCATTGGATGTAATGTTTTGGTCTCTAATGCATTTATGTAATTTCTTTTTGTTCAATTTGAGGCTCTCAATATGCACTGTTGTTAACTTTTATTTTTGTATTTATGTGGTTATAGCCACTACCTGTAATCTTTTGGCCTTTAAGGCTCTCAGCAATTGCTATGTTTTTATAAATGTAAGATCCTCTTTTCAATTTTTGCTCGGTATAAGTTGATAATTTTTATATAACCTGTTATTGGACGTTGATGTACGTACATTGTAATATCTTTTGCTCAATTTTCACTCGATAAATTGTACTTTTGCCCTAATTTATATTTACTACAACAAGGACTAAAATACCAGAAAAGGACTACAATTTCCTTGCTTTATGAACCAAAATAGTGCTAAAATAACTCCAACAACCCCACCCTTGTGGTTGCATGGAGATACATATAGAAAAATACAATTAAACCTTCAGAAAATGCAAATGATGATATGGCCCTTGAGGGGTCCCCTCTTGGTGCAAAGGCCATATTGATGTGCATTATACAATATCCAAGATGCCACTGGATAGAAATGGCATGTTGATATGGCTCTTGCCCCTAAAGGGAACCCCTCAAAGGCCATATTGTCAATTGCATTTTGCTTGGTTGCACAACGGAATACATTTTCATTGGTACACAAATATATAACTCAAAGAACCAGCGCAGTGGCTTTCATAGATCTCCTTTTGTTTTTCAGCACGCTGGTCGTCATAGACCTCCTCCTGTAATACATAAAAATAGGTAACGGAGCTATAACTCCAAGAATCAGTGCAGTGGTCTCCAAGACAACCTTGAATTTTGGGTGATGACAAGTCGTTAGGCATGACACTACACTGAGGCGATGCTCAGAATGATAGATTGCATCTCATTATTCTGCCAAAAAACTAGTGCAGTGGTCTCTCCAATCCAACCTATGATTTGCATGGGCTATAGGCAAAGATGCGGCAAAAGGCCGCACGATGACAGGTGGTCAGTAGGCTAGAGACTGTGATTGCAACAGTGTTCAGAATGATAGATTACATCTAATATTATGCTAAGAACTAGCATGGTGGTCTCTCCAAGCCAACCTTCAATTTTAATGATCTTCATGGGTGCGTTCCTAGTGAGAGGTGGTAAAGCTACAGCAAAAGGCTGCACGATGATAAGTGATTAGGCAGTGTAGGCCAGAGATTGCGCTATGCAAAGCAGTGCAGAGATGCCATGTGTTGAGCTATGTGGTGTTCTGAACATATAGATTGCGTCTCATTATTGTGCCAACGTCGAGAAAACGTTCGACGAGAGCATGAGTCTGTGCAAAATTCAAATATTCACCCAAGAGTGCATCACATCACAGACCCAAAATGGCATCAATAATAGTTCTGCGATTGGCTACACCCAAGCAAACGTTGATCATTGCAATACTAGACTTTTTCAAGGAGGCAAGACTTTATCCTGAGAACATTAACTCCTCAAGGTTTGAATGGAAAGCTTGAAATGTTCTCATGAGACTCTCCAACGGTTGGGTTTCAACTTTGGTGGAAGGAAATATATTTGCACAGTAACCAAGCAATGATAAGTAGAATGTCAAGATGTCAATCTCTCTCTCTCTCTCTCTCTCTCTCTCTCCCCCCCACAAGATGAGATCAACCGTATCATATGGTTGGACCTACTCCAGCTTCATACATATAGGTCTTAGGGGGGAGAGGGATTTCCCACCAAGATGCAGTTCTACCATGACCACTTCATGAGGGTCTTGGAGTATGGTCTCATCATCGGACCTCAGTATCTCGAGGATAGAAGAGTCTCACATGCACTGAGAATTGCCATTGGATAGTTGCAAGTCTCATCATAGTAGTTGATGATTGAGGCAGGGAGAGTTGTAGGCATACCTAGAGAGTAGGGGATCTGCAAACTATGCCCGACGCCAGGAGGTCAAGACAAAAAAGCAATTTCTATGTGTCTGCCTAGTCTACTATGAGATCCGAGGACGATATCACTGCCTCTTTCAGGAGGGGCATGGCTTTGGTTTGCTTACATTGCTGATCCATTTTCTCAATCAAGTTTGTGCTCAGTTTGTGTTGGGCTCTATCGAATTGAGATGCGATAACATAGAGACATACTGATTCGACAAACTAGAGAGCCTGGCAGGAGGCGATGCCACATGTCACTGAGATCGACCGAGCACATACACATGTTACAGACTTCTATGCAACTACTAAGCCACATATGGGGGGGATGAGGGAGAGAAGCTTGCTGAGATGATTGCATCATGGATTAGCAGAGCGAGAGCCACCCCAGACGAGAGGCACACACTCTAGATGTAGCACGGAGACTGACCAAAGCACGAACGATTGAGGTATGCTCTATTTCAGCCCTCCTTAGAGGAGACCACTGGAGGCAAGGCATCACCCCTAACATAGCCCATTGGATACAGAGATTAAGGAGACCATGCCCTCTGTCACCTTGAGAGACAACTCGACAGGCACAAATACGATAGCTCCTCACACCCCATTAGACAACCACCATGGTACCTAGATATGTGGAGCCTAATCATGTACTAGGAGCATTAGCTCTGTGCATTTGATACTATTTTGCTAAGGGTAGGAGGTTGAGATCAAGAGGAGGAGGAGGTTGAGATGAGGAAGAGGTACATGAGAGGAAGGTAGTGAGTAAATGGGGATAGTTTGAGGGGATGGTTGGGAGGTGTTTGGTCTTGTCAGGACACTTTTCCAAATTTTGATTTTTTAAAATTTGGGGCCCACCAAGAGAGGGAGGAGTCAAGGAGGTAAGTAGATGCCTAGGTGGTGGTGGGGGGAAGAGGGAGGCAAGTGGCATGGTGTGGGGACCAAGGGAAGTCTCTCCACCAATGAGAGGCCAATATGGCATCCGAGTCCTTTCTATTGGCCCCTCATTGGCCCATTTTCTAATCTTGATTATGGAGATGTCTTAAGAGCCTATTGCAAGAGGCACTTTTTGAATCCAAAATTCCCTTGGTTGAGGATCAATACATTGATGTAAATACCACTTCTTGAATAATTTATCATTGATAGAGCAATTCTTCCTTTGCCAATTAACTTGTATTTGCATAAATACGTCATCATGGTTATATGAACCTACATTTGAACCCAAATTTGGTATGGAATTTCTCAACCTTTTTCCTTTCAAAAGTACAAAGTAGTATTCTTATGGGAGATACACAAAAGCACTTTTTGGAAAAATCTAGCATCTTAGTGTTGGTGGTATAAGTGTCATTTAGCATGTTTTATACCGATGCAAATACCAAGGATCGTATCATCGATAATATCTGATGAAAATATCAATGTAAATATCATCAATAATACTGATGGTTATTTCGATGATTATACCAAAGGTGACTTGGTTACCAACTCCACTACTTTTTTCTGACGAAGCATGCTTTTTTTATTGAAAATAATCTAAGAACCTAAAAATATTTGAAACAAGCTTCAAAAATAACCCCTTGTGTAGTATGGAGTTAATGCATATAATGAAAAAAACAAATTGTCTTCATGGTTTTCTAAAGGTTACAATATTTGCTTTAGGAAAAATCATGTGCATGACATGCATGGGGAGATTAGAGAGGCTATCAAGCTTACTCTAATTAAGTTAAAGTTTGTTTTTAAAAGCAAAGCACCACTTTTGGGAGTTTTTGTTTTTTTAATCCTATACTCAATTGACTCCTCCCCCCCCCTCTCTCTCTCTTTTCAACATCTAGTTGTGTAGCTTGCATGCCTTAGTGATCATCACATTAGCTCTAGAGTGCAAGATCAAGTTAAGGTGCTTCAATTATGTAGCTCTTTTCACAACAAGACAAAGTAACTATAGACGTGCAAAATGTTGGGCGCATCTATAGGCACAGCTAGAATAGTGAAAATACGAGCGCATCTATTTGCACGTCTATTAATGCGTAGACCTAATAGCATGTCTGCACTGTGAAATAGATGCCTTTATAAATGCAGAACAGAGAATATAGAAAGTGATATTTTGGTGCTGGCTGATAAATGTGCATCACTGCCTTCCAAACATTGCCCATGATTACCAAAGCACATAATTTTAATAAAAATATCAATGCTTTTTGGCAAACCCACATATACAAAAATTAAGTGAGGTGAGGAGAATGAGACAATATGTAAAATAGTTTTGCCAATATCAATGATGGGCTACGGTTTGATCTCATCCTCAATAAGATCAACCCTTGCCAAAATATCTACTTCAAAATCCAAACCAATGTTGGGATCTACAAATACATTCAGCCCACTACTACTTGTGCTACTCATGTGCTCATCGAAATCAGCATTACCGATGGTAGGCTTGTCCTCACGCATAATGGCCTCAATATTTGTATCTCCTATCTCATGATCATCCTCCTCTCTCGTATCACGGTCATCATCACCTCCATGGCCATGATCATCCTCCATACGCTCCATATTAGTAAATGTACTATACATCACTTTGGAATGTGGCGTAATAGGTATGACATGCCACCACCTATTATTGTCCACCATTGGTTGATAGAGGACCTGATTCAAACACAAATACAATCATGTTATTTTCCTTGCCTCGAAGGTATCAAATATTTAAAAGTGAGTATTTTAATATGTGTGTACAACACCCGTTCACATTGTTGCGGTAGTACTAGTGTGTCCTTGCTTTGCCAAAATTTTGTGGAGTCAATAGTTACAAAGCCACTTGCATGGTGTTTGATTGTTGCATTAAGGCCTCTTTCCACCATATCCTTAAACCACTTGGCATCCAAAACATACACAAAGAAGCATCAAAAGTCAAGCTTAATAATATCTTGGATTATGCCACAATAATCATCCATGGCTCCATTGGCTTCCTCAAAGCTAGCAATGATGCCACAATCTTGTATATTTCTCTTATGATCAATCTGTTGTGTCCAAAAATGCTTGCCCTCACACCATATAGACACTACACCAAGACACAATCAATTAAATAAGCAATCTAAATTGTTGAAAGATCCTAACTTATGCATAACATTCTATATATCGACCTTGCTCATGCATCCTCTAGCATACTCCTATTCTTCCATTGTGATATGCATCCCCTCGTCTCTCTCTGCTCTCTCCATTTCATCAAGTAGCCAATCCACATGAATATCCTTTGGAAGTGCTCTTAGATGCTAAGGGTATGGCACACGAGATCCGTGGTGTGTACGAAAGAGGGCCCTTTCTCCTTGTCTTCTTGCCTTTGCATCCTCGTATCTTGTCACCCATCTTTTCATCACATCACTATTAAGCATGCAATAGAGGTTGATATTATTAAGCAACTTTGTGTCTATTACTTTGCTTTGTCCTTTCCCTTGAGGCACAATAGAGGTCATCCTTAGGTCTTCATCATCTCTCCATAGTCATGGGAGAGAGCTATCCACATCAACAAGAAACTCAAAAATATATACAAGTGACTCTTGTACCAACCAACCCTCGGCCATGCTACCTTCAGGCCTTACATTTTGCATCACGAAACCCTTCAAGGTCCTCATGAAACGCTCGAGGAAGAACAACCATCGTGCATGTACGGTGCCGCATATAGCAATCTCATCCACCAAATGCACTATGAGATGTAGTTGGCTTATGAGAATAGAATGTGGAAAGGTCTCCACCACTAAACAAACAACCTCCACTAACATAACTTGAGCATTCTCAAGTGTGCTGGGATCTATTTCCTTTGAGCTCAGATACCTAGAAAGGAAAAAGTACACGATATTAGCAATATGAAAATCTTGCATGGAGCATTGATATGCTTCATTTGTATCCTGTGAAGTACCTCACAAGCTCACCCATCTTGTAAATACAATCCTTCACATCCTTTGATGTACTACAAGAAATGCTAGTAGGTAGAATGAACTAAACACATGAGGAATGGTTGATTAGTTGCTTCTAATTCACTCTCAAATTTGGAAGGAAAAAGATATTATACACATAAAAAACTTACTTGGAGCATCTTGTGCCAATCATGAGGTTTCAAGCCATATAATTGCTCTCCACCTCTTTTCTTGCTCTTTGTGAAGGCCCCCTTCAAACACCTCATGCATCCAGTGGGAGTATGAATTGTAGTGATAGCTCGCTTCACCGACACCATCTCTAGCTTTGATGACCTTCACAGTGCATGATGAGGGAGGCCTGCACACATCATGCACCTCAATACCTCTCCAAAGTATCTCTTGCTCATCAATGAAAGGCTCTAGAAAAGCATAAGGATTTTTTACTTTATGTTTCCCTGGAATTAGAAGTGATAACATACATTAGGGGACAATTGGGGTCTCCAAAGGGCCCCCAATTAGTGTTTCCTGATTTCAAGGGATTAATGAGGTATTTGAGGTGTATTAATGGGAATGCTCCTTCTTGTGGAGCAATGCCATGTTGAGGTGGAGGGTGGGCAGACCTACAAACAGCCCCTATTAGCTACTCCTCTTACATGGGGGACCACTCAAACCATCCCCCCCCCCAACCCATGCTTGACCCTTCTTCCATATGCACCTCCCCCAAACAAACCTACAAGTCATTCAAGAGGTGGTGGGCCCTTCTGGGTAAATTTTCCCCCCCTCTCAGCTTGTTATAGGGCTGCCCTCTCCTCTTCTCTGGTCCAGCTCCATTCTCCCTCCATTTTTCAAATGTGGGAGCACATTTGGCATCTTCTCTGTCCCCTCCTGCTCTAGTCCACTATGTTTCTCCCTCTCTAGCACCTTCTGTAGCAGCTGCTCATTCTCTCTCCACTCCTAGATACAGCACCTCCTACAGCAGTAGCTGTTCATTCCCCTCTGCTCTTTCTTCCTCCATTCCTAGCTACAGTGCCTCTTGTAGTGGCTGCTCATCCCCCTTTGCTCTTTCTCCCTCCATTCCTAGCTACAACACCTCCTGGAGTAGCTGCTCATCCCCCTCTACTCTTTCTCCCTCCATTCCTAGCTACAGTACCTCTTGGAGCTTCTCTCAAGCTTCAGTTGCACCCTCTATACCTTCTCTCTCTCTCTCTCTCTCTCTCTCTCCCTCTATCGGTGCTGCTCTCTCCCTCCAAGCTGCACTTTCTAGTTCACTATTGTTGTTGTGACCTCTGTACAAGCATGTTGAGGAGACCATACATGTACTCTGTGTCCCACAGGAGCAAAAATGCACTGGGTGAATGGGTGACTTGCACCTGTAGCTTGAATGATTGGATAGTCATGAGAGGATTCACCAAGGGTCCACATAAGCTTCCCAAGAGCAAAAGATCTTTTGCATGAATGGAAGGGCCGCATCATGAAGCTCAAGCTTGGGAAGAAAGGATTGCTTGCAAAGGTGCAACACATCTACATGGGGAAGGACATGCACCTTCCTCCGTCAAGCAATCACTCGACAATACCATTGCATTATAAGTCTGCATTTTGTGTAAGATTTTGAAGTGTAATGAGTCAGCTTGAAATTGTATTTTGAAATAGAACCAGTGTAATGAGTCAGTTTGAAATTGTATTTTAAAATAGCACTTGTGCATAGCAGATGTATTTCCTTCAGACTTTGAGGAGTGGGAACCAATTGAGTGCTTCTTAGGTAAGTTTACTACCATTCATGAGGATTTAGGAAGGCAAATGCATGCTGGAGAGCAGTCCTCTACTTTGAAACAGAGAAATATCTATCGGTATAATGCCAAGTACATTACTCCAAGGACGGCATCAGGCCATGGCCATCTTCAATGCATTGCAACACCACAACTTGAAGACATGGATTGCAGCATGGTGGACACAAGAACAATGCAATCATATAAGGAAAAGATTGCAAAGGATGTGGGCATGGCCATGTGCCTACATGAGAATGCCCTTGAGGAATTGCTTGGGGTGAATTGGGGAAGCAGGTCAGGTGAACAAAAGGGTGATCTATTTCAATGCCATGTATGTAAGGACAATGTGGTTGTCAAGTACCATATCTCTCGCCAAATGTTATATTTTGCTTTCCAATATAGGCGCTAGAAGAAGACATGTGACAATTGGCTCCCCCTTGACTCTAACGATGATGATAATATAGGGGTAAGTTTATGTACTGGTTCTCATTTAGTAGATGTTAAGAATGTGACTGTCACATCACAGTGGACTCTCAGGGACATGCGAGAACACCTATTGGTCATGGAGGATGGCATGTCTAAGTCCGTTCACTTTACCTTAAATGGTGAAAAGGTAGGAAAGCGTGCAGAGAAGCTCGTGCATAGTGCCACTTTTATCCCTCCTGCAATATTGAAGATTGTCTAGAAAATGTGGGGTGGAACAATTGTGGATTTTGACATTTTCCAATTGATAGTGGTGCAATTAATTTTGATGTTTTGAATGGTTTTCTTTCATGTCAATGTCAAGTTTTTTCCAAAAATTTTATAATTCTTTTTATTTTTTATATTTAGAACATTTGGGTATATATAGGTTATAAAGTTACTTTAGTTTCAAAGTTTCACTATCATAGCCATAGTTCTCCTAGCTACCAAACTACCATGGATTCTGCTAGGTCTGCCTTCCACGATTTCATCTCCTGTACTCCATTAATTGGTTGAGAGGAGGAGTTATTTCCAGTCTTTGATAAGAGAATAGATGTCCTAGGCACCTACTTGGGAGCTCGAGATGATTTTGAAGACCTCATCAAGTACATGCAAGACTACATCGTGAGTTTTGCATATCAACTTGATGAGTCTACAAAAAGATGGGTCCCAATTGATTATTTAAAGTACTTGTTCAATCAAGAACCTAGGTTCCCAGGTTTGTGAAGCATTTAGATCGCTTTCGAGCCCAGCTCACACCCCCAGGGTTTAGGGAGGTGGACACTGATGACCTCCTAGCATGTGGAGTCATCAGAAACATAGGAAATAGGTTCCTATCTTGGGAAATGACCTTTATTTTCCTTCTCCAGGAGGGAAAAATGGAAGAGGAGGCCTCGACCTCAAGCCCTGACCCTGTCCCTGCCCTTTTCGATCCTCTTATTTCTGTAGATGAGCCCAACATCTAAAATGAAGAGCCCATAGATGAAGAAGCTGAGGAGCGGGAAGCTGCATTGGCCCTAGAAGTGCTCCAACGACCTCCTGTACCCCATTCTACTTCTCAAATTCCATCCACCTTGGGCACCACCTCTCCTGACCCCACAACAATGATATGGTTTCTTGCTCCCGTTCTTGTCGATGGAGAACAATATCTCTTTCTCCATGACATAGAGATTATGTTTGGGTCTCCGAGAGGATCAAGCTCTTGGTATCCTGTGTGGATATGAGGTGGACACGACTATGCAAGAACCTAGGTTTTTGGGAGTAGATGATTCAATAGAAGAGGTTCTTGCTTTGACATTGGCCCAAATCAAAGATGCAGAAACATCAATCTACTCCGACCTGCTTGATGTTCCAGAAGAAGCCTCCACATCTCACTCCAGAGAGCAGGAGGCCTCTGGATCCATCCTCATTGACAAAGAGGAAGGGATTGAGCATGATGACTCCATAGTGGCAAGAAACTAAAAGCTTTGAATTTCTTCTCTCTTGGTATACTTTTGCTTTAATGGAATTCTAATGTAATGTTGGACTGTTGCAGGAGGCATTTGAGGTCGACCTATTCTCATCTCGGCAACGCCTTGTTCGCAGTAGCTTCGACCAAGATCACTCACTGGCACATTACCTTGGCCAAGCAAAAGGGCACTTTGTGGTTATCCACAAAACGTTTTTCCACATGACACTGATGAACTCCTGAAGTGCAAGGCCTTGTCAAGAGTGATTGGTCATGCTAACATCAATCGCAATGCTGACAAGGTCATTTTGGTGAACTGCATGGCTACCCTCAATGTCTTTGGAACCAATTTTCAAGGTATGGCATTGACGGCAACAGCCATGTCCCTGGCCAGCAATGACAATAGCAATGACTCTCTATCGACTAGGTTTAGAGCTAGGAGTGTATTTTGGAATTCAAAGCCCAATGTTCTTAGTGTTTTAGAGAAGAGAGAAAGGCTCTGAAGCCTTATTGTATAGAAATTTTATTTTATATGAATACATCTATACTTTTTATACAGTGCCCCATTTTGTGTTCTTTTACAAAATTTAATTTATACTGTCATTGTATTTTGTAACTTTAATTGTTGTTGGCATTAATATTTTCATTCACTATTCTGTTCAAAAGCATGCGATCAGATAAATATTTGTGCTATAATGGTCATTTTTTAGCAATTTAGTAAGAATTTCACCGCACGGCAGAAGGCAAATGTGTTCGGCATTGCGCGCGGAGCCCAAAAAAGGCAAAACTTGCTATGGCGCATATGGGGCCTGTTTGACTAAGGAGCCCAAAAAAGGTAAAAGTCAAACAGGCCCCATATGCACCATGGCGGGTTTTGCCTTTTTTGGGCTCCCCGTGCGATGTCGAACACATTTGCCTTCTGTCGCGCAGTGAAAAAACATCATTTGACCACTCAAATTCACACTGAACTTGCATAAACTGATGGAAAGCATCACATAACATGTATAATAACATGGGAATAGTAATAGAACATAAAAATATATTTTATTCATTGGCCTCAAAAGGCAGAGATTTACAAAATGATTCAGGTTACACCAAATGAACATAAACAACATCTAGGGCCTAAAGGAGGGATCGGAGCAGATGCGCGTGGCGAGTGCAAGGTCCCTGTCCATCATTATTACTCGCATGGATAGCACATAAGTTCGCATATTCAAAAAGACCTACTGTCATCTGCTCCGTTGCCTCCTGAATTGCTCCCATAGCACCTGAAGTGAAACGCACGTCACTCTTGTAATGCTGTGCTATTTCACATACAACATGCTGGAAGGGTGGACGGGGAATGAGATTGTCCACAGTGGTTTGGAACTTGTGGATCTCCTGAAGTGCCTTCACTCCTAATTTTTTGTGCCTCTTAATCTTTGGGGGACCCTGCATTGGCCTTTGGACATGGCTCCATGGCCACTTGTCCACTTGAACTTCTTTTGCCTCTCCTCCCTTGCAACCACCTCTTCAGACTCCTCTTCCTGTGTCTACTGGGTCATTCGAGGTGGCCTCTCGCACCTAGGGGTCTACTTTGTCCTTGGTCTCTTTTCCTTGTGAGGCTGTGAGACAGCAGGCTGAGGCTCTTGCTCAGCTCGTACTAGAGGCTCCTCATATTTGATCATCTCGAGGCACCGAGGGTTGATGGTGCTCTTGTGTGCAGTCTGCTTGGTTGGAGGATTGGGGCCAAGGTTCATTATTTGTGCGAGCCCGCCAAATACATCCTCTTGTTGTGGCCCCTGTAATCTCTCTATCTCCTTCTCTCGTTCCTTCTCCACAACATGTTGAACTTGGCCATAGATAGACCTTTCCAAATCTTGTTTGCTTTTAGCAAGCTTTTGGATTGATTCTTCCAATTCATGTCGCTCCAAGTCCCCAGTGCATGTGCTTTGTCACTAAGTTCTTTGTTTTGCAATTGGAGATCCTGCATACTATTATGCATTGCCACAATAGTAATATTTCCCAAATGTGCAAGTTCTACTGGGGCTCTCTGCACCTCGCTTGCTTGCATAGCCAATGTCTGAGAATGGTTCAATCGATTGCGATAACTGAGCAATCCAACATGTCCCTTGCCAAGAAACCGAACAACATCATGCACTATATGAAAAGGAGGACTCTTTTGGGTGGCAGGGTCTAAAGGATACAAGTTTCCATCCACCCAAAGGTCAAGATGCTTCTTCCCTTGCAATCGAAGATTGTGGAGCACACTTTGAGGAGTTCCACTATATCCCAAAGAACATGTGCTTGCATATTCTACCTCCAGTTGTAGGTTCACATGGTACTTGTTGGATATATCCTCGAATGGTGCCATGAGTACTTAAAGAGAGGTATCAGTGATGCAGGCTAAAATGTAGGGGAGAGTTGGCAAAGATGGAGTATTGAGAGGGAGAGAGTAGCAAGGAAGAGGGAGGAGGAGAAGCGGATGAGGGCAAGAGGAAGAGGAGGAGAAGAGTAGGGAGACAGGTGTAGAAGGGAGGGAAGGAGCTGCTGTAGAAGGGAGGGGAGAGATGCTACAAGAGGGAGGAGGAGGGGAGAGATTCTACAGGAGGGAGGAGCAAAGGAGAGGGATCTTGGGTGGCTGGAGAAGGAGGGGAGAGGAAGGAGGGAGGAGGAGCCAAAAGGAGGAGGAGTATAGGTGTGGAGGAGGAAGGAGGGAGGAGCAGGAGGGAGGGAGGAGGAGGAATAGTACTAGAGGAGGAGGGAGGGTGAGGGCAAGATGAGTAGGCATGGGGAGGGAGGGAGGGGGAGGGCAGAAGGAGCAGGCGTGGAGGAGGGAGGGAGGGAGGGGGAGGAGGAGGAAGGGGGAGGAGGGAGTGAGGAGGGGGAGGGGAGGAGAGGGGAGGGGGAGGAGGGAGGGAGGGAGGGAGGGGAGGAGGGAGTGAGGGAGGGGGAGGGAGGAGGTGGAGGGAGGGAGGGAGGAGAGAGGAGGGAGGGAATTCAAAATTTGAATTTTTGAATTTTGAATTTTTTGGTTCCCACCTAGGAGTAAGAGTTGTGTAAGAGGTGGGGTCACTTGTGGGCTTAACCCACCTAGGTGAGGGGGGGTTAGGAACTTTTGGGACCTACCTTGGCCCTTTTATTAGGACTAATCCATTTCTTAATCCATTCCTATGAGGCCCTTTTGAGACCCCAATTCTCCCCTAATGACATGTCCTTTCTTAATCGCCATAGAGGGTGGAAGATTATAATTCACCAATATCACCAATATCACTAGCCATACACTGTAAGAGGTGCTTTTGAGAGCAAATGGGTTCACACCGTCCATACCCAATCCAAGTCTCAAGTTCCTAAATTCTTCCTTGAAGCTTGGCCATGTGTCTTCAATATGCTTCCATGCATGAGTGTCTACGAGAGTTCTCCACTTGCCATCGGTGGCTGATCAATGGGAGGAATGCCATGACATGAGCTCTGTAATGGATTTGCACTTGAACATATGTTGGATGCGAGGGATTATGGGAAAATATTGCAGAATCTTATGAGGCACATCCAAAATTTTGAGACCTGCTCTATATCTTGCCTCTCCACAAGTAGGACACTCTCTTGCATCCTTATGTGGTCCACAAAACATAACACAATCGTTGACATACACATGGATATGCTTGTAATCCAATCCTCCAAGAGAGGTCACATGTTGCCTTGCCATATCTCTTGAGGTCAGTAATTTATTCTCCCTTGGAAGCATTTTACACAATAGCCTGCATGTGAAGACCATAAATGAGAAAAAGCATTCAAGTAATTGACCCACTAGCATAATTCACTATGTTTGCAAAATAGACTTTAAAGCTTACTTGAGTAATGCATTCAAACTTGCATTGCTCCATCCATACTAGATGGTTTGCAAATTTAGTAACTCAAGGGAGGCACGTAGAACAGAGAATGTGCACCCCTCAAACAGTGGAGTCGATGTTGCAGTAAAAAAATTCGTCTTGCTCCATGCTATTATCCCTACCTGAGGATTGATGGACATATAAATCCCGCACCATATCATCAAGCACCTTCTCCTCCATGCCCTCATGAGGTAATGGCAGAGGGCTACTATCACCATCACTCCATGCATCCATAACGGTCCCTCTTGAAGATCCCACTTCATATCACAGATGCTTCGCCTCCTCATGACAAGCATAGGGTGACATGAGGGTGTGGCACTGCATCCTGTATCAAATAAAAAAAGGATCATATATCAAACACATGAACACCCATAGGTATCTCAATCAACCTTAATGCTTTAACACTTACCATGTTTATGGTCGCATCCCATTCTCCGTACTTTGAGATGTGATTGAGTGTAAATCTGTGTGCATGATACATGTTTCCTTGACATCGATCACACATACCTATGATTTTTGCTCCAACCAGATTTCATGATGGTGGATACGGAGGGATACATCCTCACTATTCAGAGGTACTTGTTGAAGATGAAGACATCCTATAGATAAACAACCCAAAAAATGTGTTATTGCATGAGTTGTAAATGTCAAAACTTCCTCTCTTTTCCCCTCTCTTTTCCTCTCTTTTTCCCTCTCTTTTCCTCTCTTTTCTCCTCTCTTTCCTTCTCTCTTTTTCCCCATGTGAAGCTTCAATAGCCTGACATTAAGCAAGCAGATACAGACTTTTATCACTCTAATTCAAAGAATGCATGATTCTGTAAATGCTTGCTCAATGTCAGTCTGTCACTCTATTTTTTCTTTTGCCCCAATGATTGCATGCTTGTTGGAAAGAGGGCATGCATGATGGAAAGAGGGCACGCTCGATGGTAATCTTCTTCTTTCTTTTCTTCAGTTCATCATGTAGCCAAGAAGCTCTTCAACCTTGCTTGATCTTTGGGATG
Source organism: Dipteris shenzhenensis (assembly GCF_047967505.1). Taxonomy (NCBI): domain Eukaryota; kingdom Viridiplantae; phylum Streptophyta; class Polypodiopsida; order Gleicheniales; family Dipteridaceae; genus Dipteris; species Dipteris shenzhenensis. Next base: position 6,028,213 of record NC_141626.1, read on the forward strand.
CCATCTTTCGGGAGTTATATAACATTTTGGGGCACTCTCCCACTCTTGGGGAGTTATACACATACATGGTGGGTACTCTAAATACACCCCAAGGGTCAGCAATACAGACTACCCCAACCCCACACCAGCTGAGATTACTCATGTGGAGTTGAGACAACCCAGCAGGCTACAGAGCTGTGCCCCTTCTGCCCAATCATAAGGAGTCCCTTCTCCCTTGCAGTCTAGTGTCCCTTCTCACTGATCATCAACACTCCCTTCTCCCCTGCAGCGGTCTAGAGCTCCTTCTCCCCCCTTGCGGTCAGGAGGCCCTTCTACTTCGTAGAGTCACCAGCATACTCCCATGTACTCGAGAGTAGCTTCTCCAGATACGAGTGGCCAGCGTACTAGCTCGACACGATAAGGCAGCATGCGTAGTAGTAGGGAGAGCAGTGGGGGATGCATGGTACACTACTTTAGGGGGGTAATGGGGAGCGAGGACAAATTTAGAGACGAAAAGGTGGACCACATCAAGGTGGAATGACAAAAAACATTTTTGAAGGGTGGATAAAAAATATGAAGAAAGGTTAAGACCGACAAACAAATTCTTGACCTTGCAGGGTTGTGAAGAAAAGCGATGTGGGCGGTTTGATTTACCAGACAAAAGTTTGCAATTTTGCAGGGAATCAAAACTGACGCTTTAGCAGGGAATGTAAGAGGAAAGAAGATGCGTAGAAATCTGTAAAAAGAGCGGCAAGGAATGTAGGAGAAGTGAGATGGAAGTCAGGCGATGCCAGAAGTTGCAAGGAATGCAAAAGAAGTGAGATGCCAAACACCAAATTTGAATGGAAACTGCATGTTGACTACCAATTTTGCAACGTTTCCCAAAAACATTCATCTGATGGCCCAAGATTGTCCATTCTAATCTAACAATGGATAATCCCCCAATCGTCCTCCCCCAAACCTCTCCTTAAGAGAGAAAAAGATAGAGCTACTAAGTTCTAATGGCTTCGCTAAGTCACCTAGATGCACGAATATCGTGCATAAAAGATAGAGCACCTGGTACAATGGCCAACATCAATAGCCAAAGCATGAGACAAATAAATAAGACATATGTCTCAGATGGAGAATAGTACAGAGCCAATAATTGGCAATAGACATTTCCAGCTCATGGAGGTCTCAAGGCAGAGTAGGTCTAAGCTCTAGAATTGATGATGCCACCGCAAAACACTATGACTTCTCTCAATTTCGAGTAAAACCTCTCGGGAGTCGGGAGGGCTTGATTAGTGATTGAGGTAGCATGGCCCAGAATGTGGGCACTTTTTCTTTTGTAAATTAGATTGTTCGCCTAGTCCATCCATGGCTTTATTTAATATCATTGCAATTGTTGCACATTTTGTAGGTAACCACATGATTCATAATGCCTATTCACTACTTTACATTGTATCGTCGACAAAGAAATATCGTTACGGTGAATCTTCACACGACAACACAAAGCACCCATAGATGCATTTCTTTAACTAAAAAAAAGACTTACGAGCACGTCTATTTGCACACCTACAGACCCACGTCTATATAATAGACAGATGTGCGCGCCTATAGACACGTTTTTAAATGCTCTGTAAAAATTAAAAAAAAAAAAGATGCGTACATAGATGCGCTTATAGACGCTCTATAGAATCTTTTTTTTTTAATAAAAGAAAAATTTTGTGTGGTTGAATAGAATGCTGTGTATGTTGTGTATGCTATGTGGTTACAAGAATCCCATTTCCACATTGTGCAATTCAATTCTTACAGCCAACTACATTTTAATTAGCACGATTCCAAGCACATCTATAGCTGACGATTACAATTCCAAATAAAACATTACAACTCCAAAACGTTTAGTTCACAAGGCATTCATTGATAGAGCGTTGTACAAGGAAATTGAAAACCAAAAAAATAAAAGGAGTGTATGTTAATTCATAGCCCAAAAAGTGCTTGTATGTACATATAGCATGAAGCCAAGCCACATCCTATGGCTTCAAGTACAAAACATAAGAGGAGTGTATATGCAAGAGAGGCACGAAGCCAAGCCAATGGCTTCAAGTATAAAAAAGAGTAGCTAGCACTACTTCTACGACTAATCTAAGTTCTCTCGCTCCCTTCTTCCTCATCTTCTTCCTTCTGATCAGCCCCAGGGCCCTATAAATGAGGGACAACATGTATCAATGTATGAAAAATTAATCTTTATTTACAATATTGACATTATTTAATTACTTTCAAATACCTAGGGGAGTGCTCCAGTAGCCCAAAAATATATTGCTCCTCAGTAATCAATCGGTTATCATAGAAGTGCCTTCATGTTTCTCCTCTGCGATGGTGGTGGTGGTAGGCTATCTCGATAGGAGTAGTGTACCTACCCACGATATCAAGCTGCAAGATGACACAATTTGCGGAGGGGTTAGTACAAAGAAACAACCTCCTAATAAACCACATAAACACAATATAATTTGAGATTGATACTTACAACTTGGGCCTCCCATGATTCAACACCCCTTACTCCAAAATGCGCGTTTCCATATTGCTCCATTTGGATCCTTCATGCCTCCATGTGCTGCAGACTGGGGTTCGCTGCCTTCACTGCCTTCATTATTTTCTTCCACTCACGCTTGTGAGTGGTGTGGGGCTGGCCCCTTGGTGGTTGACCTCCCTCTCTCCTAGAAATCTCGGCTAGTGCTTGCCTCTTAAGCAAAGATCTTTTATTGGCAAGTATCATAACAATCTTTGACTTGGCCCATTTATCTGTGAATTGAACATTGGGGGGATTGGGATACCTAGAGCAAATAGCAGCGAGGGTCTCATCAACCAACTTTTCTGGCTAGTCTTTGTAGGTGAATAAAGCAATCTCTATAGTTGCTAGCAATTATAGAGGCCATGAAGGCCATGATGTCCTTCCCTTGTGCAACCATCAAGATGCCTCCTGTTTGAGTGATGTCATAGAAGATCGTACCATCACCCTATGGCACATCTGCAAAAAAGATAGTAGTGGTTTCTTTGCAATAGACTCCACCAAACTTTGGACCAATGAAAGTGTTACTTTTGTTCTTCCCGAGCATTGTGAGCAAGTGCATACTAATGATTTAATTAATTGAAGCTTTCATTTTTAAAGATCCATTGATACATGTACTTCAGCGTAATTTCATATATATAATTGCTGGCATTTGGCAACCATCTTTAATATAGGTGGTTTTTCATTTGGATCGTTTTGATCCAAGATGGTGGTACATGATCCAAGTTGCACCACAAAGTAAGCAAAAATTTTAAGATAGAGATGTGGATATGGAGATGCCACTACCAATGCTGGATCCAATTGATCCAGATGGATTTAGCGAAGAAGATGAAGATCACAATATGAGCCAAGAGGAAGACGTGCATAATGACATCATACAGGAGGAAGATGGAGACCACGATATTGAGGAAGAAGATGATCATCATCAAGAATCACCACAATTTATTGAAGAAGATGATCAAGTCTTAGGTGAATGTGCGATGCTAGAGTACGCTGATGATATAGGAGATAAACTTGGTATAGAGTTAGAGATAGACTTGTTTGGCATGTTAGACTTGGCTCAGGATGAAGCCGTTGAGATAAATGCTCTTTATTGCTTTTTTCATCTCAAACTTGGACATGAACTTGATGTACATACTCTTGTACTTTTATTCTCTCAAAGGATCAAACATGTATGAAAAGAAAAAAAAAATTGTCATTGGGAAAAACTATCTTTTGAGGTCGGTATGGGAAAAAACACTCTCTGTAAAATGTCGCTACTACAGGACTGTGTCTCACTGTCGCTATAAAACGACCATTCACAAGTATAATAAGTGTTGCTATATAGCGATGCTCTTTAAAGGTCGCTATATAGTGACACTTGTCTAAAGTTGCTATATAGCGACACTTAACGAATATCGAGATGATTAGCACCCTACGCACGCTAAATGTCAATGCTTAAGCATCAGAATAGAGCCCATGTGTAGTAGTGTTGTAGCCAATCAAGTGACATGTGAGTGGGGAGAAGGGCGAGATCCCCTGGATAAGGTTGCGATCGCCTATAAATTACTCCAAATCTCTTCCTTGCAACTATTCTTTTTGCTTTGGCCGCTTCATATCTCTCAATCCACTTCTGCATCTCCTTGCTATTGAGGATACAAAACTTATTGAATTTCTCCATTTGCTCTTCACTCATCTTTCTTTCAATCCCTTTTCCTTGGGAAACCTCGCCAACAATGCGATCATCATCCTTGTTATGCCAAGGCTACGGCATATCTGGATCTGTGGATGTAAGAAACTCCATGATATATACTAATGACTCTTGCACAAGCCATCCCTCTGCATGCTTGCTTCTAGTCTTGCTCTTTGTCTTACAAATCCCTTCAAAGTTTTCATAAACCGCTCGAGAAAAAACATCCACTGACTATGAATAGTACCTACAATGGCCACCTCATCAACTATGTGCACAAGCAAGTGCACTTGAGTTGTCATAATGCTCAAGGGAAAGTGTTGCTCAAGCAAGCATATGGCTTCGATGGAGTCCACCCTAGCCTTCTCGATGCTCGATATGGAGATCTCTTTTTGAGATATCCACCTATTTCACATGCCCATGTAAGATATATTTATAATCAATCTACAGATTATTCAACTTAAATTGAAGAAACTGCAATTAATGCGAGTTGATAGTAAGCATACCTCACAATACCACTGATCTTAAATATAGCATTTCTAACATCTTCTTGTAAGCACCCTTTCACTGTAATTGGGAGGATGGACTATCCAAGCAACAAAGAAGTCATGTCAATAATAAAACATAATCATAATTACACTAACACATCACTATTATCGATACACTAATCCTACAGCTTAGAATACCTGTAAGACCTTGTGCCAATCATGGGACTTGAGTCCACTAAGCTTATTGTCCTTTGAAAATGCTCCTTTCAAGCAACGCATGTACCTTGTTGGTGTTTGAAAAGTTCTAATGTCCGCCCTGACTATTGCCTTCTCTCTCTTGGAGAGGATCAATGTTGCTTTCGGGAGAACAACTTTACAAACACACACTTGGGGCACAAATGAGGCATCCTATTCATAGTGTACAAGCCTTCTCGCACTCCTCTTGGGTCTTTGGCACCAACCAAGTCTACCCAAATAGTAGCCTACACATTCTTGAAGATTTGCATAGGATCCAAGAGATGATTGATTTGTAACTGACCCCAATAAGGAAGCTAGTGAAAGATGGATAGCCTCTTCATACTAAGAGGAGGCTCCTCTCCATTTATCCTCCAAGACTAAATCCAATCACTTGTCTTCAAATATGGTGGTGGTGGATCAAGCTGGCCTCCACGTGCGAGATGGTCCAGCGGAAGGTATCAAGCATGAACTTCATAAACCATTTTTCTCATATGTTTAGGGTGTCGTGCAAGCGGTCTCAAACCCAACCCACAAATAGGACAAGCATGGTACCCACTTGTTGCAAGTCCTACATGCATGCATGCATGTGTTAGTATAAGACATGTGCTAGAAAGAGAGTCATAAAAGTATCATATATTATACATGTAAAGACACAATCACGGAGCAACCACATACCTACGAACTCTCCATATCCTGGGTAGTCATGCATGGACTACATTAAGATTCCCTTGGACAAAATGTCGTTGGTATGTCTAGGAACTGTGGAAATATCAAAGACCCACACTCCTCTCCATAAGATCTGTAACTCCTCTATCAAAGGTGCCATTTACACATCCATATTTTTGGCCTGGTACTTCCCTAGCACAAGCAGTGCAAGTATGAGGTGTCCCTTCTTTATTGCTAGCCCTGGTGGGATATCGTAATTCACCAAGACTATGGGCCATGTCAACCAAGATGTTGAGTGTAACCCAAAAGGGTTCACGCCATCCATGGTGAGCCCAAGATGTAAGTTGCATGGCTCCCTTGCAAAGTTTTACCACTGATTGTCTATGTGCTTCCAAGCTACACAATCTACAAGAATCCTCAATTTGTCATCAGTGGACCGATGTGTAGCATGCCAAGTCATCAACTCTACTATGGATTTGCATCAGAACATGTGCTGTATTCTAGCAATGATGGGAAAGTGTCTCAAGACCTTTACCGGGATCTACTCACCCTACAAGTCATCTCTATATCATTGTTCCCCACACTCCGGGCAACTAGCCAAATCTCCATGCTCCCGATGAAAGAGAATACAATCATTACGGTAAGCATGGATGGTATCATAATCCATACCCACCATTGTTAGCATCTTCTTTGCTTCATCTCTTGATGCGGGCATGGTATTTGGTATAGGCAACATTTTCTAGAGCAACCTATTGCAATTCAAACATACATAGGCTTCGAATAATGAGAAACTATGATGATTCTCAAAACAAACAATATTTAAATAATGAGATAATTTCATGCAAGAGCTAACCTCATTAAGGCCGAGACACTCGTATCCAACCACCCATACTTTGCTTGTAGACTCAAGATTGAGAGACAAGCCCGTAGTTTTGACATCCCAGTACCCTTGTACAACTGGGTTGATTGCAACTCTCGCATATTGGCCTTAGACTCGAACATCACATGTACATGTGATGTAGTGCCCCTAAAAATAGAATCCATCATGTCCACCATACCCTCCTCATCATGGCACATCCGGGAGACTATCCTCCTGCTCAAAGTGTTAAGGTATATGCACACCCTCGCCACCCTCCTCATCCTGTCTCAAGGTTTCATGTAAATATAAGATCTTGTCTCAAGGTTTTGTGTCATGTACACATGCAGTATTAATCACGAACTCAAATAGCATTGACTTACTGATCCATCACCATGTGCACTATCAACGGTGGGTACTAGTGCATGCTCCTCCCCATACATCTGCAAGTGGTGCATGACAATACGGCATTGATGTCGTACTTCTCACTTGCAATGAGTGCAATGACAATATAGCCTCTCTGTAAGCCATATTACAAATTCTAGTGGGACCACAACTTCAAGGCCGTACACCAATTGAAAAGCTGTGTTCCCTGTACTGCCTTGAGTGTGGTTCTGTATGCCCATAAGGCTACATTCAATTTCTCTACCCAATCAAAACGTTGTGGTTCTATTACCTGGGTGAGGATAATGCATATTATTTTGTTGGTGGACTCGGCCTATCCGTTCCCTTGGGTGTAGTAGGGTGTGCTTTTTCTATGGATTACCATGAAGCGAGACAAGAGTTCTTGGATTACCTCATTGACAAAATGTGTGCCTCTATCCAACACAATTTCAATGGGGCATCTAAATTGGGTGAACACATTTTCATATAAGAATCTTGCTGTGCTTCTAGCATCTTCCTTTCTAACTGCTTTAGCTTCAGCCCATTTTGTAAAGTAATCAGTGTGAAGAGAGTGGGAGAGAAGGAAGGAGTCTCATTTGCAGCTTTCTCACATACACAATGGGGGAATATACACAAAGGTGGATGCTGAAAACAGTTTTCTTCTTCTTAGTTGTGAAAGCCAAAAGAACTCTACTAGTACAAAAGAATAGGTGAACCCTATATTTGGGTCTCAAACCAAACTTAGCTAACTAAGGTAGCATACTAACTGAGCCACTAACTAGAGTACATAAAGATAGCTCTCATCTAGCTATTATTCATGGGCGGTGTACCAACCACATCTATAGCTAACAGGTCGATGGCATAAATGCACAATGGTCACCCTGGCATATCATGAGTGGAGCTCGATATCTCAACACTCCCCCTCGAGCTCAATCCCAATTCCTGCACACCAAGCAGGTCTCTAAACTTGCGCAGCTTCTTTGTGCCCAATGCCTTCGTGAATATGTCAGCTACCTAATCCTCTGTGCTGACATAAACTAGATCAATAAAACCTACTAGAACCTTCTCCCGCACATAGTGATAATGCACCTCAATGTGCTTTGTTCTAGCATGATAAACTGGGTTATTTGCCAAGTGTATACTGCTCATGTTGTCACAATAAATGACAACTGGCTGATGCATATCATAAAGTAGCTCATACAACTAAGCTGCCTCACATGCAACCATTGCTGCACCCCTGTACTCAGCCTCTGTACTTGACAAGGCAACTATAGGCTGTTTCTTGCCGCTCCAAGTGACTGCAACACTCGCAAAATATCTGCAAGTCCATTTTGTTGTGGGGTATGACTACATGAATATTGCTTCTTTATGCCATGCTCTTGCAGGAAACTTGCAAACTCATTTGAGAGGTACTCTCCCGCTCCATCTGACCTTAGGCATTTTATTTGCAGGCCTGTTTCTTTTTTAACCATAGCTTTAAAATGCCCAAACACTTCACTTTTCTTTTTCATAAAATACACCCAAGCTTTTTTGCTGTAGTCATCAATAAAAGTGACAAAATAATGATAGCCTCCAATAGATGCAGCTTAAGTAGTCCACACATCAGAGTGGATTAATTCCAATGGCCAATTACTCTCTTGAACATGTCTAGGAAATGGTTTCCTTGCCTGTTTTCCAAATTAATAGGCTTCACATACCTTATGCATTTCTCCAACCTTGAACTTAGGCAATCCTGCAACAATATTTTAGGCCTGCATTAATTTAAGTCACTGTACATTAACATGACCAATGCGTTTATGCCAAATATCAATATTTGCAACTACACTGGTCCCATGTGCAAATAGTGCTCACTCAATTCAGGCATGCCCGCATCTAATGTAAACATCTTGCCCTTCTTCTTCCCTCTTTCTATCAAGTGACCTTTATTTTTCATATCCTCAACAAAGCATCCATGAGGATTAAATATGACCTACAAGCCCTGCTCAACCATTTGACCAAGAGAAACTAGGTTCTTGTGATATTCGGGACATGAAATACATCAGACAGGTATTTCTTTTTTCCCCTGCATAGACCAAGGAATTTTACCAATTTGCACAATAGGATGTGTAGTATTATCACCAATCTCCACAAATCCTGGTCCTTCCATTTTGCTTGCATCCTGCATCCATTCTGCATGACCTGTCATGTGGTTTGATGCACTTGAGTCAACATACCACAGATCATTGCTTTCTTCTGCACTTGTCATAGAATTGGTCATGTGCTACACCATAAACAAATGCTCATTTTTATCATCACCCTATCTACTAGAGGATCCATAATTGCCTTGCTGCAATTTTCTAATCATGATGTCATTCTGCTTTTTATAGTCTATGCCACCTAGTCCACATGGCACATGTCAGGCTAGTTCAACACCATCAGAGGTCAATCTTCGAGAAGTGTCAGAATACTTCAAGAATTACACAAGTCGCAATGTACCAATGGCAATGCCAAGACCACTAAGAGAATCTGAAGTTCAAGAAACTGATAGCATTAGAGAAACTCCAATCTATGAGGGACTGGCAAAAACACACACAATAAACCTCGCCCTTGAAGGGGAGGAAGAAAAATTGGTTTTCATTGGGAAACAGCTTCGACAAGAAGATGAAACCAAACTCAAAGCACTCCTAATGGAATACTATGACTGCCTAGCATGGTCATACAAAGAGATGAAAGGAATTTCACTAGATGTGGCAGTACACACAATACCTATAAGGGAACGTGCTCGCCCTAAGGTATGTGGACCTTATCGTACAAATCCAAAATAGGGCACCATGGTTTATGAGGAGTTGGAAAAACTCCTAGATGCCGGATTCATCTACGAGATAGAGCACAATGATTGGGTTTCACCCATCGTCATTGTGCCTAAATGCAACAAGAAGCTCAGAATATGTGTAAACTTAAAAAATGTGAATGCCACCACAATTATGGATCACTATCCCCTACCCTTAATAGAAACATTGTTTGAAAAGGTGGTAGGCTCCGAAATATATTGCTTCTTGGATGGCTTCAGTGGCTATAACCAAGTGCAAATGGCTCCTAAAGACCAATCAAAAACAGCATTTGCTACAAAATGGGGTATTTTTGCATATAGAATCATGCCATTTGGCCTTTGTAATGCCCTAGCCACATTCCAGCAAGTCATAATCACAGCTTTCAAGTCATTTCTGAATAAGTTTTTATAGGTGTTCTTGGATGATTTGTGCATCCATTCAAACAAAAAATACTACTTCAAATGTCTTGAAGTAGTACTAATCAAATGCAAAAAGTACGGCATCTCCCTAAATGCAACAAAATGCCAGTTCATGGTCACCCACGGAGTTGTTTTGGGACACATAATCTCTCAACATGGGATTGCAACAAGTGACATGGACAAAATCAAAATCATTATGAAATTGCCTCCTCCTACAAATTCCAAAGGTGTACAGTTCTTTATGGGACATGTCGGCTATTATAGAAGATTTATATTGCAGTATGCCATGATAGCTAGACCACTTTACAAATTATTAGTGGAATTCTTATGGACTGAAGAGTGCGACCAAGCCTTTGAGCTTTTAAAGTGGCACCTAATCACAGCACCCATCCTTATATCTCCCAATTGGGATATTGATTTTCATGTTCATACTGATGGATCCAAGTATGCAGGGAGTGTGCTTTGTCAACCTACTGAACATAAGAAAGACTACCCATTCTACTTTGCCATAGTCGACAACTCAATGATGTAGAGATCAACTATACCACCACAGAAAGAGAAGCCCTAGCAATGGTGTATAGTGTAAAGAAATTTTAGCACTATCTACTAGCGAATGATTTTGTCTTCTACACCAACCATCAAGCATTACTTTATCTTGTGAACCATCCATGTACAACAGGAAGAATAACCAGATGGCTCCTCTTGCTTCAAGAATTCAACTTTAAAATATTGGTCTGCAAAGGTGCCCAACACTACATTGCCAATCACATGTCTCGTGTCAAGTTGGGAGAAGAAGCCACTGGAGTAGAAGATGACTTATCGAATGCCACATTATTTCAAATAGATGCTGTTCCAGAGTGGTGTGGAGATATCATTGGGTACTTGATGGCAAGAAGACCACCCCCTGAAATGAAAGCAGTAGATGCCAGAAAATTGATTCTAAAGGCTGCATCCTATCAACTCATTGCATGACAATTGTACAAGATGGGCAAGGACTAGATATTAAGAAGATGTGTAATGCCTCATGAGATCATGCCAATCCTGAGTGAAGTCCATGAAGGCATTGCAGGAGGACACTTCCAAGGGGAAGCCACAATAAGAAAAGTTCTCCTCACAAGCTACTGGTGGCCAACATTGTGGGCATATGCCTATGAATATGTAAAAGGCTGTGATGTATGCCAATGGACTACTAAACCACAGCACAAAGACTTCAATCCCCTAACAATAGTTGTTGCACAAAAACCATTTGAAAAATGGGGGATTGACTATGTGGGTCCCATACATCTAGCATCAAAAAGAACACAGGCACACTACATCATTGTGGCCACTGATTACTTTACAAGATGGGATGAAGCTAAAGCAATCAGAAAGGTAGATGCCAGAAGCACAGCAAGATTCTCATACAAAAATGTGATCACCCTATTCGGATGCCCAATTGAAATTGTGTCGGATAGAGGCACACATTTTGTAAATGAGGCAATCCAAGAACTCTTGTCTGGCTTCATGGTAATCTATAGAAAAAGCACACCCTACTATCCCCAAGGGAATGGACATGCCAAATCTACCAACAAAATAATATGCATTATCCTCACCAAGGTAGTAGAAACACAATGTTTTGATTGGGCAGAGAAATTGAATGCAGCCTTACAGGCATACAGAACCACACTCAAGGTCAGTATAGGGAACATACCTTTTCAATTAGTGTACAGCCTTGAAGCTGTGGTCCCACTAGAATTTGTAATACCAAGTCTATGCATAGCAGTATAGGAATGCATGGGACCATGAATCCTTGAAAGAAAGACCCTATCAGTTGGAGAAGCCTACAAAAACAAGACTAGTTGCCTACCATGCCATGACAATAGAAAAACGCAAAAGAAAGCATGGTTTGACAGAAATCTTAAAGCTAAAGACATCAAGGAAGGCGACTTAGTCCTGTTATACAATGCCAAAGTACACAAGGGAAAACTGAAGTATCTAGGTCAAGGACCCTACCAAGTACAAAAGATGAATCCCATCAGAGCTATGTTGCTAGAAACATTGGATGGAGTCCAATTCAACACAACAATAAATGAGAGCAGACTGAAGCGCTACTACATCAACATGCAAGACATCCCCGAAAAAAACAAAGATTTGGGAAACCAAGTCTTCCTTAGTTAGGATTAGATTGTATCATGAGCACTCAGTTGCATATGTACATCTTCGCACATATAGGTAGCATCAATCAATTTTTTTAAAACCTAGGGCTTAGAAGTGATGCCTGAGTTCTAGCTACCCTATGAAAATCCCAACAACAAAAAAAGCATATGGTTAGTCCCTACCTAGCTACTAGGTCATGTGCACTCACACACTTTCTCTTAGATACATAGATGATTGCATGAATAATTGTACCACACACTTTCGTTCCACACTCTCAAAAATGTATAAAAATAAGATCTCTCACACACACAGAGAATGGTCATACCGGCATGCCAACCAATCTAATGATCAATGGCACACCACATACACATGGATGCAGGTTCCAAAAAGATGCCGCTACTAAAGAGGATGCATAGAAAGAGCCCACCACCTCAACCACGAGACCCCCTCCAGAGTTCGCACCCATCTACATCCTCTCAACCACGGTGACCATAGGCATTTGTGGTCCAAAGCCATAGCTCAGAAGAGGAATCAATGCATGACCAAGAAGAACAAATGCACCCCAATCACCACCAGCCTACACAACCATTGACGGGGCCCAGTCATTGGAAATTGTTTGGCCACCCACATCGACTTATGCTCTTTCCCAGGAAGCAACATCTTACTTAGAGCAAAGGGGTCTAGGCAGTTTGCATGAGAGCCTAAAATCCTTGGAGGACAATCCTACAATGACCACATACATCAAGGACTTTCTCCATTCTTACCACTCCAGCAATGCAAAGGTTGGCAAGTATAGTACAATCACTGTACATCAGAACCCACTAAACATTATCCTCGATAGTATAGTCATTCAAAGGGCTTTCTCACTGCCCAACACATGGTGCTAAATACCCTACACACATGGCCTACCGATGAAAAGTTTCTTGAAGTACAATCTCTCCTCACCAAGGGCACACTGTTCCATAGGGATGGCATATTACTTCGCACAATCCTTAACCATCACCTCAAAGAAGCATCACAATTCCTATCCACAATCCTGGGGTGTTGACTCTATGCCAACATGGACTTAGGTAGAACAGAATGTGTGTGGAGAGTAGCGGCAAAGCTCTGCTTGTACTTGCATAAGGCTAGAAGTAATCCCTCTTAGAAATCCAACCAGCATGTTCTACATGCAAGTTCTACATGCAACTCCTACATGCAAGTTGTACATGCGAGTTCTACATGCAAGTTCTACATATGACTTCTACATACAACTCCTACATGCAACTCCTATGTGCGAGTTGGACATGCGAGTTCTACATGCAAGTTCTACATGCGAGTTCTATATGCGAGTTCTACATGCAAGTTCTACATATAACTTGTACATGCGAGTTCTACATGTAAGTCCTACATACGACTTGTACATGCGAGTTCTACATGCAAGTTCTACATACGACTTCTACATGCAACTTCTATATGCAAGTTCTACATGTAGAGAGAGAATGTGTTACAATTCCTACATGCAAAGAGAGAAGCTCTCCAACTTGTATAAATACCTCATAATGGAATGAAGCCCATACTCTTTGGGGCATTGGGTTGAGTTCTACTTTGGTATTTCAAGCAATTGTCTCAAGTGTCCATGCTTCCTTGCACTCCACATCCAAAAGCATGTCCTAACCTTGCAACTCCTCCTCCCCTCTCCTCCAACCTTGCAACCCATCCTCCTCCTCCCCCCTCCTCCTCCTCCTCTCTCCCTCTTCCTCCTCCTCCTCCCTCCCCCTCCTCCTCCTCTCTCCTCCTCCCTCCTCCTCTTCCCTCCTCCTCCTCCATCCTCTCTCCTCTTTTCCCCATGCTCTTACACCTTCTTCCTCTTCCACTCCTATGCTCCCCCTAAACCCTTATTTCCTCAACCCTTAATCTTCATGATCTACAAGGGAGACGAGTTCTCCATCATGTACTCTACTCTAAACCTTGGAACCTCTTCTAAACCTTGGAACTCCTTCTAACCCTAGAACCTCTTCTAAACCTTGGAACCTCCTTCTAAACCTTAAAACTCCTTCTAACCCTAGAACCTCTTCTAAACCTTGGAACTCCTTCTAAACCTTGTAACCTCCTAACCCTAGAACCTCCTTCTAACCTTGGAACCTCCTTCTAACCCTTAAACTCCTCCTAAACCCTGCAACCCCCAATGAAGACAAAAGTCTTCATTACCTCAACCATGATGATACACGTTCCTTTTACACATGCATGCACTATGTTTGCTTAACACACTTAAGCCTACGTCTCTCACCGGAACATGACTCGAGGTCCTAAGCTACATGTATACTACAAACGACAACCCCAATATATCTGTAGGTGACAAAAATCCTCGAAACCCTGCATACTGAGAATACCTTGCTCTTCCTATGAAAGTTGTAGGAAAGAGCCAACATTTGGCATCGTCGCCGGGGAGACCAGCATCTCAAGTAACGAGTAAACATACGCAGGTATGTGTAAAAAACAAACTACTTCAAACTTTCATGAACATAACACTCAAGGGCAAGGAGAATAAAAGATTTTTCCATTTCTAGCCAAACATATCAACCCCAAGCATCAACCTTGGGTTACTAACTTAAGAAATTTTCTTTATTTCTTTAAAAGAAGCCACTTGATTAAAAATTAGGCTAGGTAGTGGACACGAATGTGTAGAGCTTGCAATGTCGATCATTTCACCTTTTTGCAGAAGAGCAAACCGAGCTATCCATAAAAAGTTACGGCTCGGGAAGAGTTTAGGGTTAAACCCTAAACCTAAACCCATTTCGTATAAAAACCCACTCCACCCCCTCATTCTTCATCTTTCACATTTTGCCTCCATCCTCTTCCCCATTCTGAGCCCTACACAAGACACACCTCCCTCTCCATCGACCACCACCCTACTCCCATCCTCACATGGTAAGTGACTTTGAGCCCATCTCACAGCGATAACCTAGCCATCCACCAACCGTCTATTGGTCCTTGACAATCTCGTTACATCAAGAAAGACATGGAGAGTGTTTAGGTGACCACCTCTTCCTCCCTTTGGATTTCCGTTCGTCAGGTTTTTTTTCTTCTCTTTTTTTCCCCCCCTCCCATTTCCACCACCCCCTCCCCCCTCCATCTCCACCACCCCTTCCCCCCCCCTTACATCTCCACCACCACCACCACCTCCCCTTCCCCCCCTCCCCCTAACAACAAGGGCCTTAAGGCCCTTGCTACTGAAGGCCAGCGTCCGCAGTGGTGCTTGTGTGCAATGCCAGCCCAGGGCGGCGCGGTGCCCACCCGCCCGTGCCATCTCCTCCAAGCGCCCCGCCACTGCACTCTCCCACCACCCCCTTCACCTTGACCCTCCATGCTCGCCCTCACTCCTCTCCCCCCTGCCCTACACCCCTCTGCCCCTGTCCCCTCTCCCCTCCCCTCCCCTGCACCACCCCCCTCCGCCCCCATCCCCTCTCCCCTCCCCTCCCCTGCACCCCCCACCCCACCACCGTGCACCCCCCCGCCCCCGTCCCCTCTCCCCTCCCCTCCCCTACACCCCCCCCCTCTGCCCCCGTCCCTCTCCCCTCCCCTCCCTTGCACCCCACTCCCCCCCCCGATCGCCGCTAGGGAAGCCCCCCACACACACAGTTTTTTTTAAAAAACACCCTAACCTAACCACTAAACTAACCCTAGGTTAGATTAACCTAGTTTAGGTTAGTCACACCTACGTTAGGCTAGGTTAGTTTAGTCTAACTAGGTGGGTTAGTTTAATCTATCTAGCTTAGTTACTCACTCCCTTTAACTCCTCCACACCCCAACATGGCTGGACACCGTCGCAACAATGATGGGGATATCAACCTCGATGCAGAGGCTGACAATTTCTTTAATCAAAGAAATAATAACAATCAAGGCAGATGCCCCTTGGGAAAATTGGAACTTCCCAAATATAATGGTAGGGGAGATCCAGCCCGATTCCTCCAGCATTTTGATGCCGCATGCCGAGCAAGTGGAGATCAATCCCATGAAACCAAGGTGGCTTGGTTTCCCATGGCCTTAACTGATGAAACGTTTGAATTGTACCTCGACCTTCTAGCAGAAGAGCATGCCACATCGAACCTACTTCAAACAGAATTCAAACGATGCTTTCAAACGAAGAGGCTACAAGATGATCCCGCTCTCCAACTAAGCAAAATCGAACAAGGCCGACGAGAAGATGTATGCACGTACCTGGGTAAGATGAAACGATTAATCGCCAAATGTAACCCACGCCCAGATGCAAAGTGCCTCACAGCATGGTTCATTGCAGGACTAAGAAAGAAAATCCTAAAAGGATATGAAAAAGATAAGCAACTATGAAACGTTCAGTGTTGCTCATGCGACAGCCATTGACATCAAGGATGGCATGATCGACTCAGACACTAGCAGTGATGACGGCAGATCCAGTACACAAGATAAGCGCTCAAAAAAGGGCAAATCAAAGGCCATTGCCAAAACATCAAATGAAGATCTCCTAAAGGCCATGACCCTGAAGCTAAAAGAAGACATGATGCAGGTCATGGAACAAAAACTTCACTTGTCTCAGCCGCCAACTACAGTTACAAATCCACGACGAGAAAATGTTCGGTGTCCACACTGCATGGCCAATCATATAGCAAATGAGTGCTTGGTCCTAAGAGCCAAGATCACTGCACAAGCAAATCCACCGCCAAGGTTGTGGTGCCATATCTGCATTGCATCTTCAACATGTGCAACAACCTGCCTCGTCCTCAACAATACCAAGCAGCACCCATGCCAGTATACAGGCAACCGGCACTTGCATAAGCGCCCCCAGCTCCAAGGCAAAATCCTGTTCCCATTCAGACAAGTCCCACAACTACTCAAGAATCTGAATCAATGACCATATCCAAGAGCACCAAATCCAACTCCTCAGGCAGTTCCAATACATCAATTACAAGACGAGGAAGTAGGCTCACCATTTGAGTATGAAGCAGAGTACCTAGTGTACTATGTAGAATGTGTGGAGGGTCTAATACCAGTTTATGGAAATCAAGTATGTCCCAACACATATCATGCACCAATCAAGTGCTACGGTTGTGGAGAAAATCACTGGATCGTAGAGTGCCCTCATCATGGTAGCCCAGCTACTTTCCAAACCCCCTTTGCAGAGATTGTGGCATAGGACATGCCTATATGGATTGTCCCATGAAAAATAAAGGCCCAAAACAAACAGAGGTTAAGCCTGACATCCCAATCGGCATCATTGGGGTGGACCATCAAAGCCTAGGTTTAGCAAGTGTAATATCACAACCTATAAATATAATTACACGCCAATAGAAAGAGGCAACCAAGGACCCTAACATTCCAATCCAACTAAAGCGACTTCTTAAAAAGAAAGCACAAGTGCCTCCACCTCCGCCAAGCAATGAGCAGCCGAGCTCATCCACATAAACTCTCGAGCCTCAAATAAAAGAAGCTTTATACCCAAATGCAAAGGTGGAGAAGCCTCATTTTCAGGCACTTCAACAATGGGTACAAAAGGAACAAGCTCAATTTGAGGTTAAGACACAAGCTCAAGACCCAATCCATGACTTGGCCCCACAAAGTATTGATATTGTACTCAAGCCTATGTTCCAACAACACACTCCACAACATAATGTACTACCATGTCAACTTGAAGGAGCCGCACTCTCTAGCATCCTGAGTTTCCCTGTGTCAATTTCCATCGGAATCCTCCTACGAAATTGTCCTAATCTCTGGGAGAGTTTCAAAGGATGGATTGAACTCGCAAATCCCCCTCCACCTATGAACGACATCTAAGATATCCCTGTGCAAATGGGTGAGAGAGATGACATATGCAACATTACTATGCCTTTGATCCACAAGGCATATAATGAAGTCCAAGCCATAGTGGATGGTGGAGTAGGTGTAAATGTCCTATCAAAGGAGCTCTACAAAGAATGGGGTCTCCCACCAATGCAAAAGGCTAATTTCAAGATATGCCTTGTCGATGATTCTCGGGCTAAAGCCTTGGGAATAGTGAATGGCATGTCCACAAAGATCGCAAGAGTCTACTTTTCCCTTCAATTCACAATCTTGGATCTTCCCAAAAAATCCTATCAAATCTTATTGGGACGTGCTTGGTTACGAGAACCATTAGTCCTCCATGACTGGGGAACTGATAGACTGACAATCCAGAATCGCGACACCATAGTCAGGGTGAATGTGGGGATAGGAGCTATTAAGCCAATTGTCCCTAGAGCATTGGATGACACATCTTCAACAACAATCTCAAGCAAATCAGCTCGCTTGCAACAGCATGCCATAGCAAGTGACTCACAAAGCAATGTTAATAACTGGATACAATTATTGGCAACCATCGACAACTGCCATTCATTAGACCCCATCTTCTCACAGATAGATGCTAAGGTGCTACAAGTAGATCCTCCACTCCCACATGAAGAACCAATTGATCTAGAGATGCCATTCTTTATGGCTAACCTCGAGTGTGATAATGAACCTAAAGAAGATACCCATACCAATGATGACTCATATTTTCCTTGGGATCTTGTAACAGAGGCTGAGAATGCTGAAATTGAAGGTCAAATCTTTGATAATGACTTAGCCATTCTGCATGCCCTAATGGTAGTCGAGCTCCCAAAAGTTGAACCTCCAAAGTTGAATAACAGCAGAACATCCCGCAAGAAAGCTGAAGGAGGAAATCACAGAATAGCCAAGGCCGAGCACTTCAATGAATTCAAATGAGTCCAATCAAGGATCGTCGAATTGTACCTTGCTAAAGTCAGCTCCCTCAAAATCAAAACCACCACCACTTGAATGGTCCCCTGAGGGCATGGAAGGAGTATGCGTAGCAAATGAACCCTTACTTGGAAACACCTTACCAGTGGAAAAGTTACCTAATAGTTCCCAATGTAAGAAGTTTCAAAAATATAAGCCACATGTGCAATCAAGAGGCTTTCGAAAAAGAAAGTCAAAACTTCCATCGCAAAGGGGAAGGCTAAACCCAGCTGGGTAGACAAAGATGACTAGAATTTTTTTAAGATGTAGTACAGGGACCATCCCAAACTATTTGAGGGTCAAAGGAGGGGAGGAGATGGCTGGACTCCGTTAGGTACTTTGCACTTTGGTGCAGGTGGATGGTTGGCGTTTGAGGCAACCATGGTAAGTCTACTTCTTCTCATTTAATGTATTGTTCTATTTGTTTTACTACATATTGCATGCACTTTATCTAACTCTCATAAATTGGGCCCATAGCAAGCTAAGATGGGTCGCCTTCCTACAGACACAAAGACGAGATGCGGGTTTCACATAGGAACAAAGCCGTGGTTTATTGAGTAGGAGGTAGTGGGAGCGACGGTCGATTGGGCTGAGGTGGTTGCTCGCACAATATAAGTCTACTCCTACTTGTAATCTCACTTTTTAAACTATTTTATTCTTTAAGTTCCAATCTAATTTCCAATTAATATGGTTTCGCTCTTAGAATCAAAGCTCAAACGTCCCATCAGTGGAGGTGAGTAGTGATGATGAGGGATTAGGCTTACATGGCTTCGATGAGGGCCAGGGATCAGAAACGGCTCACAAGGGCTAGGGATCAAGCGTAGCTCACAAGGGCCAAGGATCAGGCGAGCATGATGAGGATGAGGACAAGGACAGGACAACGATTCAAATGAGTAGTAGTAGTAGTAGTAGTATTAGTAGTAGTTTGCACATACTTCGCCATCTATATGCTTTTGTATGTCGGCTCGTTTGAGCGATTTTGCATCACCTTTTTTGAAAGGGTAATTTTGTAACAAACAATGTCGTATATCTTCGACATGTATATGCTTTTGTTGCTTGGCTCGTTTGAGCGATTTTGTATCACCCTTTTCACAAGGGAAATTTTGTTACAAAAAAATTTATTTTGTAATTACTTAAAAAAAAACATTAGTGGGGCAAAACAGGGCTTGCTGTGGCCCTGTTTAGCCCCACTATAATCGTCGCTATATAGCAACGTTTACTAGTGTCACCTATAAAGCGACATTTACTAGTGTCGCTATATAGCGACATTTATTAATTTTGCTATATAGTGACACTTATATAGCGACCGTTCTTTTTTGATGCTAATAGCGATGTAAATACCAATCTTTGCGCCCGTTTAAAAAAAACTTTTTAGTGTAAAAAAGATCAATATTTCTGTCGGAAAAGGGCCTATGCCTTGTAGTGTGTATAGATCAAAATTTAAGAGTTACGTTGAGTCAGTATAAGTCCTTGAAGGTCTTTCTAGTCAAATATTTATTGAATGATATAACTCATTTGTGGAGTGTTTTTGTTTTTAATTGGAAATTCATTATTTAAATGAGAAGGTATAAGTTTATAATTACTTTATAATTATGCATATTTGTTATGTTTGAATAAATATTTAAACACTATAAGAAATTGTATTTGAATTTTACTCCTTTGTTGTCTTAGCTCATAACTCTGAAATGCATTACTTTGAGAATCCAGTCTTAGTATATAAGCAATCTAGCCTCAGGAGCACTTTGATCTCTTGACATGGTTTGCAATTCCCCTGGTAGAATGCTTAGACAATCAAGTTATGTATGTAAGCGATCTAGCCTCTGTGAAGAGAGTGGGAGAGAAGTAAGGAGTCTCAATTGCAGCTTTCTCACATACACAATAGGGGAATATACACAAAGGTAGAGGCTGAAAACAATTTTTCTCTTCTTAGTTGTGAAAGCCAAAAGAACTCTCTCTTAGTACAAAAGGAATAGGTGAACCCTATATGTGGTTCACAAACCAAACTCATCTGACCTAGGTGTCATACTAACTGAGCCACTAACTAGAGTACATAAGGATAGCTGTCATCCAGCTATTATTCATGGGCGGTGTACCAACCACATCTACAGCTAACAAGTCGATGACATAAATGCACAACGGTCACCCTAGCATATTATGAGTGGAGCTCGATATCTCAACACTCCCCCTTGAGCTCAATCCCAATTCCTACACACCAAGTAGGTCTCTAAACTTATTTAGCACTATTTAGCATTTAGTATTATTTAGCACTATTTAGCATTCAGTAGTATTATTTAGCTTTTAGTACTATTTAGCACTATATAGCACTGCTAGTACTGTGTGTTTCAGCACTATTTAGCATTTAACACTATTTAGCATTTAGTAGTATTTGTCATTCAATACTATTCATCACCACTATTTAGCATCAAGTACTATTTAGCATTTAGGACTGTTCAGCATTTAGTAATATTAGCACTACCTAGCATTTAGGAATATTTAGCATTTACTACTAAAAGCATAAGCATTTAGTACTATTTGACACTATCTAGCACTACTAGTACAGTTGTGTTTCAACACTATCTAGCACTGCTAGTACTGTGTATTTAGTACTAAAAGGATAGCTAAAAAGACTAAATACTACTAAGCATTTAGTACTAGTTAGCATTTAGTACTATTTAGCAATATTTGGCACTGCTAGTTCTGTGTGTTTCAACACTATTTCACATTTAATACTGTGTGGCATTTAGTAGTATTTGGCATGTAGTACTATTCAACACTATTTAGCATTTAGTACTATTTAGCATTTAGGACTGTTCAACATTTAGTAATATTAGCACCACCTAGCATGTAGTACTATATATAGTACTCAAAGGATAGCCTAAAAGGCTAAATACTACTAAGCATTTAGTACCATTTAGCACTATCTAGCATTTAGTACTATTTAGTATTTAGTACTATTTAGTTTTTAGAACTATAATTTAGTATTTAGTACTATTCAGCATCCAATACTATTTAGCATTTAATACTATTTATCATCTATTATTCAGCACTCTAAGTTAGCAGTTAGTACTATTTAATATGTAGCATTTAGTACTATTTAGTAGTATCAGTAGCACTTAGTACTATTTAGTAGTATTAGTAGCACTTAGTACTATTTAGTATCAATAGTATTTAGTAGTATTTAGTACTATTTAGTATCAGTAGTATTTAGCAGTATTTAGCACTAGTTAGCACTTAGTACTATTTAGTATTAGTAGTATTTAATACCTTAGTTAGCACTTAGTATTATGTAGCAGTATTAGGATTAGCATTAGTATTGTTTAGTACTTAGCAGTATTTGTAGTATTTAGTGTAAGAAAATAATACAACGTCTGTGCTCGATAGATAACAGGATCTCGTACACAAGAGAGAAAATAGATAGTATGGAGAATCAAAAATTTGATTACTGTAGAACTGATACAATAGATGGCGTTGCCTCCCAACCGTGCACTCCTATGAAAGAAGCTTCGATGGCATGCTGGAAACAGTAGAAGATGGAGGCTGGATGCTAAGGAATCAGGGTTGCTGTAGCCAGTGATGAAATGGGCTTCACGAGCTTGCTCTTATATAGCCACTAGTCGTAGTTGGTTAGGCTTAATTAGGTGACTGACCCAATCCGCCCAAAATGATTGACTGGGGGTCGTCGGTCCCGAAATAGGCCACCGACCATACGATAGAACTGGTGCGCAAAACAGAGAAACTGACCTACAATCGCCATTCGGCCCAGAGCCATCCGGGATCATTTGAGGCTCCAAACGGGCCCCGCAACCCGAGAGTGGTGGGCTGCCTCGAGAAATGCTCCATCTACCTCAGTATGGTCAGTCAAGGGATGCCTTCCTGCACTTCCATGTAGCCTAGTTGGCAGTGTGCCAACTCTATCTGAAGCCGTCCAGCCATCAAGCCAAACATGGCCCCCATCTGGTGTCCAAACCAGGACCTACCGGATAACCGAGCTACTCAAATGCCTTCTCCTCATATGGGGGGCTTACAAGTAGAGTTAGCTGGTTCCCGCGTAGTTACATGAGAGTGGAGCATTGATATCTAAAACACCCCCTCAATGTCCACCCGTAAGTGAACTTACTTTTTCGGCCCAATGCCAAGTCGATGAAGATGCCTCTCCAGCAAGTCTATTCCAAGAGCCTTCGTGAAGATGTCCGTAGCATTCTTTGTAGTCAGACAGTACACCAAGTCGACCTCTCCATCCATGATGAGCTTGCGTACAAAGTGATATTGAATCTCAATGTGTTTTGTGCGAGCGTGGAACACCGAGTTCTTTGCAATCACCATGCAACTTTGATTGTCGCGTGATAACTGTGTAGGCTTGTTCTGCACTGCACCCATGTCCCCCAAAATCCTCCTCAATCACACTGCCTCGCAAGAAGCAAAGCATGCAAATTTGTACTCGGTCTTGGTAGAAGAAAGAGCAACTGTGGGTTGCTTCTTACTGACCCATGACACAACTCCAGATCCAAGTGAGAAATAGTACCCTGTCATTGATCTCCTGCTATCCACGTCTCCTGTCCAATCCGAGTCACAGAATCCGGTCAAGATGTTGTCCTTGGTATAGGTGATGCCATAATCAAGTGTGCCTTTGATGTATTTCAGCACCTGCATCCTTGCCCTCCAATGGTTCTCCTTGGGCTTATTGGAAAACCTGCTTAGTACACTAGTCGCAAAGCTGATGTCCGGTCATGTGTTGCACAGGTAAATCAAGCTGTCCACAAGCCTTCTGTACTTCGCTTCATCCACCAGTGGTGATGAATCCTTGTTTGAGAGCTTCACGTCAACCTCCATAGGGGTACCAACTGTCTTGCACTCAGCCATGCCAAATGCCTTCAGTATCTCTCCAGCATACTTCAGCTGTGAAATGAAGATCTGTTTCGGCTCCTGCCAAACTTCAATCCCCAAACAGAAATGCATCAGCTGTCATTTCAAACTCTCTTCCTAGCAAATGCTTCGTCTGCGAGATCTTCTCTTTATGGTTCCCTATTATGACAAGGTCATCCACATAAAGGACCACAATCATACACCTGCCTCCTTCTCTGAAGATATACAAATTTGCATTAGATCGGCTCCTCCTAAACCCATTTTGCAGAAAGTAGGCATCAATTCGCTGATACCATGCCCGTGGGGCCTATTTCAACCCGTAAAGTGCCTTCTTTAGTTTGCAGACTTTCCCTTCTGAACTGGGGATCTCAAAACCTGGTGGTTGTTCCATGTATACCTCCTCCTTGAGATCTCCATTCAGAAAGGGGGATTTCACATCCATCTGAAACACGGGCCAACTTCCCTAGGCAGCTAAAGCCAAAACACTGCGAATTGTGGTTAGTCGAGCTGTGGGAGAAAAAGTATCTTGATAATCAAAACCATGTACCTGTGCAAATCCTTTTGCCACGAGCCGAGCCTTGTACTTACCCAACATGCCGTCGGACTTGTACTTGGTCTTGTACACCCACTTGATTCCGATTACCTTGTGTTTTGGTGGTCGATCCACAAGGTCCCAAGTGTTGTTCTTCATTATGGAGCCATACTCCGACTACATAGCCTCCATCCACCTATCATCGCCCTATGCCTCTTCAAGACACTTGGGTTCATCAGCATGGATCACTTCTGTCATCAAAGCATAGTTGACCAAGTGTTCCTGCGCCCTTCTTTGCTCCTCTAATCTCTTGGACCGGCACTGTTCGGATGGTTCCTCCTCAATGGTTGGAGGTTCTCTGGCATCCAAAAGCTGCTTTTCCCACTTCGGGAATGGCCGTTTCCATTGTGGTTCTATAGGCTCTTCTTCATCTTCTTTGTCTTGAATCCTCCCAAGCACCGTTGGGGGAGTTTAGTCTGCTATTGGTGGCGGTACTGGATGGATATCCTAGTCCTGGTTGTCTGGGAAGGAAGCATCCTCCTCCAATTGATGCGATTGTTCTGAGAAGACCACATCACGACTTATAATTACCTTCTTGGTAATAGGGTTATAGAGATGGTAACCCTTCACCTCTTTACTGTAGCCCAAGAAAATACACTTTCAGCTCTTCGGTTCCCATTTGGTTTTGGTAGCATCAAGGACATGCACAAAACAATCACATCCAAAAACTCTGAAATGTGCAGCTGAAGGTTTCTTACTAGAAAAGGCTTGCAGTGGAGTCATCCCATTCACAGCCTTCGTGTAGCTATGATTCAGGATGTAAACTACAGTGTTACATGCTTCAGCCCAGAAAGACTTTGATAAATCTTTCCCTTTCATCATACTCCGGCCCATTTCGCAGATGATGTGCATCTTGCGTTCTGCTACTCCATTTTGCTGTGATGTATGTGGCCGGGGTTTCTGCCTCTTGATTCTGTGACTTTTGTAGTAACTTTCGAATTCAGTTGATGTGAACTCTCCACCTCTGTCTGATCTCAACTTCTTCACCTTCCTTCCCGTTTCTTTCTCGACCATTACATGCCATTCCTTGAACCTACTAAAAGCCTCGTCTTTAGTCTTCAGGAAGTATATCCATATCCTTCTACTGTAGTCGTCAATCAATGTCATGAAGTAGTAGGAACCACCCAAAGCTACTGCCTCCATCTTTTTGCAGAGGTCCATGTGAACGAGCTCTAGAGGAGCCTTTTCCCTACTGGCCTCTTTAGGAAAGGGTTGCCAATGATGCTTTCTCATCATGCAAGCTTCACAT
The DNA here is from genome assembly GCF_047967505.1 of Dipteris shenzhenensis. NCBI lineage: Eukaryota > Viridiplantae > Streptophyta > Polypodiopsida > Gleicheniales > Dipteridaceae > Dipteris > Dipteris shenzhenensis. Next base: position 6,053,877 of record NC_141626.1, read on the forward strand.
ACATCGGGTAGATCTGAAATTTCTGGTAGATCTGTAGTCATTCCACTTTTATGCATCTCCTTCAAAGAACTAAGGTTTAGATGACCAAACCTCTCATGCCACAGCTTAGTGTTCTTCACATCTGCTCAAGCACTAAAGGCTGAGAGTTCATAAATGTTGTTGCACCGTGTACCTTGAGAGTGCTCTCAACGGAAGCAAGAACGGAAGAAGGAGAGAGAGAGACAGAGAGCCACACAAGTTTTGGTGGGTGCAGAACCACCCTAATCTTCTTTTTCATTCATTTATATATGTGTTTGAGTATTGTACATAACCGGGGTTAAGGCACAGTGACCTTTAACCCCCACAACCTCCCACTTAAAGGACAATGTGCCTTTAAGGGAGAACAACCATTGAGCATACTATCCAATGCCCATCAATACACAACAATACTCAAACCGCTGACTAGGTAGACTCTTCGTCAGCATATCTGCAGGGTTATCATCTGTATGAACCTTGACAAGCTCTATGCGCTTGTCCTCAAGTACCTCCCTGATGAAATGGTACCTGACCTCAATGTGTTTGGTCTTTGCATGAAAGACTGGATTCCGTGCTAGCTGAATAGCACTCATGGAATCACTATGCAATGTCGGTACACCTGTATGAATCCCCAAATCTCCCACTAGCCGATCAAGCCATATAGCCTCCTTGCAACCCTCTGTGGCTGCAACATACTCAGCCTCTGTGGTAGACAAAGCCACGCACTTCTGTGCACGAGACATCCACGACACTGCACCACCTGCAAAGGTGAACACATAACCAGAAGTGGATCTCCTGCTATCCACATGCCCTGCATAGTCTGAATCTGTGTACCCAAGTACACGCATGTCTCCTTTACCAAAGCAAATGCACATCTCCTTAGTACCCTTCATGTACCTCATGATGCACTTAACTGCCTCCCAATGCCTCTTTCCTGGATTAGCCATATACCGGCTAACAACTCCCACTGCAAATGCAATGTCTGGTCTAGTAGCTATCATAGCATACATAAGACTCCCAACTGCTGATGCATAAGGAACCTTGGCCATCATGGCCCTCTCCTCATCTGATTTGGGACTATCTGTATGACTCAGTTTCACATATGGAGGCAATGGAGTACTCACTGCCTTCCCCCCCTCCATATTGAAACGCTGTAATACTTTTGTAACATACTCTTTTTGTGAAAGCCAAAGGAGTTTCCTACTCCGATCACGCGTGATGCGCATACCAAGAATATGACCTGCAAATCCCAAATCCTTCATATCAAAGGCCTCATGCAACTTGGCCTTTAATGCATCTAGCTCATAAGTATTCTTGCTAGCCAATAGCATATCATCCACATATAGTGCCAGGATTATCAGGCTACTATCCTTAGCCCTTTTAGTGTAGAGGCAGTGATCAATTTCACTCCTTCTAAAACCCTGGGACCGAATGAAAGCATCAAACTTCTGATACCATTCTCTAGGTGCTTGCTTAAGACCATAGAGACTCTTTTTCAGCTTGCAAACTAAATGCTCTTTGCCCTTTTCTTCAAAGCCTTCCGGCTGCACCATGTAGATGTCCTCATGCAAATCCCCATGCAAGAAAGCTGTCTTGACATCCATTTGCATAAGCTCCATATCCTCTACTGCCACTAGTCCAAGCATGCATCTAAGTGTGGTCATCTTCACAACCGGAGAGAATATCTCATCAAAGTCCACACCCTTCTCTTGCTTGAACCCTTTAGCAACCAAACGGGCCTTGTACCTAGGCACATCATCACCTGTGACCTTCATTTTGTAGACCCATTTACATGGCAATGCTTTCTTTCCATGTGGCAAAGAAACCAAGTCCCAAGTCTTATTCTTCATAAGTGAACTCATCTCTGATTGCATAGCATACTCCCACTTGCGTTGATCCTCACGCATCATAGCCTCTCTGTAGCAAGAAGGCTCCCCGCAATCAGTAAGCATCACATAGTCTACCCCTGGAACAAACCTATCAGGCGGTCTAGACACTCTAGATGATCTTCTCAAGGGCATTTCAGCTTGCTGTCCCACTTGCATATCAGCCACATTTGGCTCATCATTTCCACCAATAGATGATCCATCATCTACCCTTGATTGTATACCTGTGGGAGTACTTGGTTGTACCATTTCTTGCACATTTGGTGCATGGACAGCTTGCTGCCTATCAACATATGCAGGTGGATTCACATCCTGGAAAGTGATTCTCCTCATTTCCACATCCCTCATGGGTGCCTTATGCATCTTCTTCTCATTGAAGACCACATCATGGCTGCGTATGATCTTCTTTGCTTCTGGATCCCAGAGACGATAGCCCATCTCTCCACTTTCACCATAACCTAGAAAGATGCATTTCCTAGACTTAGGATCTAGCTTCTTTCGAAGCTCTTTTGGCACATGTGCATATGCCTCACACCCAAATATACGCAAATGAGAGTAAGAGGGCTTCTTGCCACTCCATGCCTCTTCAGGAATACCACCATCCAAACTCTTACTAGGTGATCTATTGATCACATGCACTGCAGTCTTCATTGCCTCAGCCCAAAAACCACAAGAAAGACTTGCATTGGAAAGCATGCATTGCAACCTTTCTTGAATGGTACGGTTCATCTTTTCTGCAACTGGATTTTGCTCTGGAGTACGAGGGGATGTAAGCTCCCTCTTAATCCCACGAGTATCACAGAAATGCTGAAAGTCATGAGAGAGATACTCTCCACCATTGTCAGTCCGTAGGCATTTAAGCGTTCTACCTGACTGATTCTCAACCAAGGCCAGCCATTTCTGAAATACCTGGAACACATCACTCTTCCGAGCTATAGCATAAGCCCACACTTTCCTAGTTGCATCATCAATGAATGTCACATAGTATTCGGCCCCGCCTAATGACCGTGTAGGCATGGGACCACATACGTTTGAATGCACCAAATCAAGCATTTCAAACTCTTTCTTTCCCCTTCTTTTATGGGCTGATTTAGTCTGTTTCCCATAGAGACAGTGCTCACAAAATTCAAAATCAGAGAAACTCAAATGTGGTACATAACCCAAACGGCATAAGAGTTTCATTCCATTCTGGCTCATGTGCCCCAACCTGCAATGCCACAAAGAAGTGCTTGGCTGCTCGGTTATTGCAACAACATGATCAAATACCCCTGATACATGTAAGGGATACAAAGTCCCACACTTGGCACCCCTAGCCAAAAGCATAGAGCCCTTTTGAATTTTCCAACTTTGAAAGCCAAAAGTGGTGTGAAAACCAGCATCATCTAGCTGACCCACTGAAATAAGACTCTTGGTCAGCTTAGGCACATGTCTCACATGTTTCAAAACAAATGCAGACCCATTTGCAAAAGAAAACTTTATGTCACCTGCTCCCACTATGTCACATGCATAGTCATTTCCAAGATGCACACAACCTGTCTTTCCACTATCATAAGTGGAGAACCATTCCCTATGGGGAGTAACATGGAATGAAGCACCAGAATCCAAAATCCAATCCTGGGAATATGCATCATCTGAAGTGGTAAGCAACTCTGCAGATAAACTAGACATGAAGAGAACATCATTGTCACTATCACGTGTGACTGCATTGATTTCCTCGATCTTCACTTTTCCTTTGTCCTCCCTTGGACTCTCTTCCTTTTAATTTGCACCCCAATTTGCATTCTTTTTCTTATCCTTTTGCTCTCTTTTCAGCTTGTAGCAATCCTTTTTCATATGGCCCTTCTTGCCACAATGGTAACACTCAATGTTCCGTGCCCTGGATTTGCTACGAGACTTCCCTCTTTCTTGGGACTTCCCCCTGAACTGTGATCTGCCCCTTTGCACATTTAAGGCTGCATCCTGCTTGTTGCCATCCATAGACTTCCGTCTAATCTCCTCGGCCAACAAGCTACCCACAACATCATCAAATTTCAGTACTCCACCAGGTGCAGAGTTACTGACAGCTGTACGGAAGGTATCCCATGAGGATGGCAATGAACATAAGAGAAATATTGCCTTAGTCTCCGCATCAAAATTCATTTTCTGAGCCTGAAGCTGGGCTGAAAATAATATTGAATTCATTCAAATGAGAAGCAATGGAGACCCCTTCCTTCATCTGCAGCTCAAACAACCTCTTCATGAGGTAAACTTTATTAGAGGCAGTTTCCTTCTCATAAGTGGCACACAGTTTCTTCCACAAATCTTCCGTAGTCTGCTCATTTACTACTGTGAAATAAACTGACTCTGCAAGATGAAGTCTAATAGTAGACTTTGCTAATGCATCCAACTCATTCCAATCATCCTCAGACATATCCGCAGGCTTAGCTTCAATACCTGCCAAGGGTTTAATCTGCTTCTTTTGAATAAGCACATCCCTTATTTGTTCTTTCCACAAAGAAAAGTTTGTCCCATCAAACTTTTTAATGCTGAAAAAACTCCTTTTCAGACATGGAAGAGGATGCCATGATGCAAATAAAGCAAAATCCCAAATGCTAGTGCCTGCAAGAGAGAATCACACCAAATACCAGGTGCACCCAAATGTGTATGCCACAATAGAGTGAAATATCACCAAAACTCAAAACTCAAAGCATCAAAAGATGCATCTGACTCATGTGCATATACTATGCATCCATATGAGCAAATCTGACCCAAAAGAAAATGCCAATAAGTGCCAAATGACTCAAGCATAAACACCGTCCACTAGCATATGCATCAATAATGTCTCATCCAAGAGAGCATAGCACTATCAGTGCATCACCTGCAATGTTTCAAAGCTGTCCCTCAGCATAAAATAGCATCCATGTGCAAAGCGTCCATAAAAAATAGCATCCCACAAGGCAATTTGGGCCTATCAGCGCATCCAACAAGGACCGCAATGCATCCAAATGGCCTATAAATCATCCACTGCAACCCAATGCATACCACGAATGAGCGCACACTGCTCAAACTGCAACCAGAGTGATCTGCATAAGGTATGCTCAAGAAATCATAGTCCCACGGTAATGAGCGCTACTGAAAATAAAACCTGAGATGCCTCAAAACATGGGCGCCATTGCATAATCGGACTCAGCAAGAAAATCTGTAAATATCTCTCTTCTGCCAGAACTCCAAAATCCCAACCGATGAGTGAGAAATGGGAGTCAATACTTATCCACTGCCATGTGGCATAAATCTAAGGTTTCAAAACCTTAGTATGAAAAATGCATAACAGAGAGACGAAATCGAATACACAGAGATTTATAACTCTGAAAATCCTCCACCGAATCACGCAAGAACTGATAGGTAGGGGTTTTTGGGCGTCCGGAACGCAATGGGACAGACGGTTTTGGAAACCGTGGTCTCAATCACTGGGTCCAACACACGGACTGAAAAACGTTTTTGGAAACAGAGCTATCTGTAAACTCCACCGGAGTGCGAATGATGAGCAACATAGAAGTTTTAGGACCTCCTGAGTCCACCGGAACTGACAGATCTGCAAATGGTTGCTCCAAACTTGAGTTCCAACACCCGGGCAAAAAACGCAGGAATTGACACAGTGAGTCAGAAATCCACTGAAATGATCTCAGATTCAAGAATGAAGGTGTTTCCAAGCTCCTGAAGTAATGTGGACACCAAAAGCAAGCAATAGTTGCCTCCACAAGTCACTACGGAGTCTCTGTCATCGAACGGAACAGGGAAAAGCTCAAAAAACGACTTTTTCTTTGAAAGCTCTTAACAGGCTCTCAAAACCACTTCGCAAAGCCAAAGTGACTTTTCCAAAGGTTCCTCCAAGGTCTCTGCACACTCGGATGCAAGTAAAGTCACCCACAAAGCTTCCCACAGAGCTTCTCCTTCCTCCCACAGAGCTGTTGAGCTTCAAAGCATTCACGCACGCTCAGCTAGATCACCCGGGCTCTGATACCAGTTGAGAGTGCTCTCAACGGAAGCAAGAACGGAAGAAGGAGAGAGAGAGACAGAGAGCCACACAAGTTTTGGTGGGTGCAGAACCACCCTAATCTTCTTTTTCATTCATTTATATATGTGTTTGAGTATTGTACATAACCGGGGTTAAGGCACAGTGACCTTTAACCCCCACATACCTTTACCAATGACCTTTCCTTGAAGATCCAGGATCTGTGCACCATTCTTATCGAATTGAACTTTGAGGTCCAGATCCATGATCGCAGAAATGGACAACAAGTTCCTCTTGATATCTGGCACATAAAGAACATCGGACAACTATTTTACAACTCCATCTGACTTGAGAGCAATCGTACCTTTTCCTTTTGCTGGACATTTTGCATCATTGCCGACTTCTACCAGGATGTCATTCCCTACCGACTATAGAGAGGTATACCAATCCTTCCGACTGGTCATGTGGCGCAATGCACCACTTTCAATGATCCAAGGTTCATCCGTAGGTATATGAACTGCCTCTGTGCAAATCTCCTCAATTGCTACGAACAGCTCTATTGGTGCTGCCTGCGCGCTATTGCTAACTCTTTCTTTACTCCGTTCTTCTCATCTGCAATCTTCTTTTGGCACTCATTCTGCTTGTGCCCTGCCTTGTTGTAATAGAAGCACTTGATCTTCTTCTTTCTCTTTTTATCATCAGAAGAAGATGGGTTACCAGAGTCCTTACCCTTACCTTTCTTTGATCCGGTCTAGAAAGCTGAATCTTCTCCAGTCCTCGTCTTTTAACGCATCTCCTCCTCCAGAAGCATCACACTGAAATCCTCAAAGTTGAGGGGTCGATTTTTGTTCTGCGTATTCAGTGCCGTAACAAGACCATCGTACTTTGGTGGGAGAATCCATATGCACCTTCGTGCTAGATTCTCGCTGGTGATGGTGATGCCAATCGCAGTCATCTGATCGCACAGATTCTTCACCCTGGTGATGAGCTTCTCTACCGCTTTAGACTCAGACAGCTTCTCGTTCGCAAGTTGAGTCTCCAGATTCTGAATCCGCATCTGATTCGTGGTCTCGTACTGATTTTTCAAGACCATCCATGCGTCCTCCACTGTGGTGACATGTTGAATTAATGCCATGACGGAATCACTAACATTGCAGACAATAGAACACAGTGCATCTGCATTTCTTCTTGTCCACACGAGAATCTTACCCGCAATTGGTACTATCTGTTGTCCTACATTGGTTGGATCCGGTCTCACAACCGGCGGCCTCACGTCCACCCCAGTAGCAGTGTCCCAAAGCTCATATGCACTTAGGATAATCTTCATCTTGAACTTCCAGAGTGGATAGTTAGAGCCGTCCAACTTTCCACTTTCGCCGAACGGTGGGATTCGCAGTCTTGCGGGCTAGGCCATCTCTCACAATCTACTCGCAAACAAAAACACACTACCAAATCTTCTTGCTAGAGTCCAGACTCTGATACCATGTAAGAAAATAATACAACGTCTGTGCTCAACAGATAGCAAGATCTCGTATGCAAGAGAGAAAATAGATAGTATGGAGAATCAAAAATTTGATTACTATAAAACTGATACAATAGATGGCGCTGCCTCCCAACCGTGCACTCCTGTGAAAGAAGCTTCCATGGCATGCTGGAAATAGTAGAAGACGGAGGCTGGATGCTAAGGAATCAGGGTTGCTGTAGCCAGTGATGAAATGGGCTTCACAGGCTTGCTCTTATATAGCCACAAGTCGTAGTCAGTTAGGCTCAATTGGGTGACCGACCCAGTCTGCCCAAAATGATCGACTAGGGGTTGGTCTCGAAATAGGCCACCGACCATACGATAGAACTGGTGCGCAAAACAAAGCAACTGACCTACATGTGTTGTTCGGCCCAGAGCCATTCGGGATCATCTGAGGCTCCAAACGGGCCCCGCAACTCGAGAGTGGGCTACCCCAGGAAATGCTCCATCTACCCTCAGTGCGGTCAGTCAATGGATGCCTTCCTGCACTTGCATGTAGCCTAGTTGGCAGTGTGCCAAATCTATCTGAAGCCGTCTAGCCATCTTGCCACACATGGCCCCCATCTGGTGTCCAAACTAGGACCTACTGGATAACCGAGCTACTCAAATGCCTTCTCCTCATATGGGAGGCTTAGAAGTAGAGTTAGCTGGTTCTCGCGTAGTTACACGAGAGTGGAGCATTGATATCTAACATTTAGCACTATTAGTAGCACTTAACACTTAGTATTGTTTAGTACCAATCACATCTAGACTCCAACACAACCAATGGAAATATGGCCCTTGAGAGGTCCCCTTTAGGGGAAAGGGCTGTGTTGGAATATGTCCCTTGCCCCTAAAGGGGACCCCTCAAGGGCCATATTTCTTTCAAGTTTAAATACTACTATTTTTTTAATTATTGTCTATCTTTAGATAATCTATTTGCCTTTTGAAATCAATTTCAAATAATTGTTCTTTTCCTTACACAAAGAGGTAAAGACACCAAAATACCATGTCCAAAAAAGTTGAAGACTAGTACAAAGCAAGCTGAAGCTGTTGAAAATGAGAAATGCAAAACTCCTAATATTTTAAATGTGTTCATAGACACCAAGAAAGAACAACAGGTAGAGGGGCATGCCTCATGTGGAAAAGAAGATAATGAACAACTATTCGATGGAAGTCGGTTGGAAGATGACAACTCCTTGGAGGATGTTGGGGATCAGGAATACGACGAGGATGAAATGTTGGACAAAGTAAAAAAGCAGGAGGCAGTGGCACAAGGGGACCTGAAAGTTGCAAAAGAGAGAGGTAGGACTGTTTTTTTTCTTATGTGGCCAAAAGAGGGTATTTATTTTTATAAGTTCCTATTTTATCTATTTCATTATTCCTATTTTATATATTGCATCTATTCATGTATTATATATTGTTCAACAAATGAAAGTTTGACAATTAAGGAAGCTCTTACTAAGATGAAGTGCCACATACAACACAAGAAGAAATCTATTGTGCGGTCGTTGTGTACAAAAGCAAGAATATAGAGGAAAAGGAGGGTATGTACTTTTTTGTGAAGATGCACATTTACAGTCTTCTGTGTACAACACCTCAAATGCATTTCTAATCTGACTTTATTTCTTTGTAGACAATCTAATTAGAGACATCGAAGATGATCGGCACTTGAATGAAGATGATCTATTGAACTTGGATGAATAAAATCTGCAGCAACCACACAGGATTATAGAGGAAGCAATAGCAAGATTAGACATGCAGAACTTGCCGAGAAACCACAGCAAGGATGAAGACATAGGTGGCAGTGGGAAGTTGACTAGAAAGGATAGCAAGGGTGAACACATGGATAGTGGTGAAAAGCTCAACACAAATAGCAGTGAGAGGGTCACTGAGGCAGCTGAAATTATATCAGGGCTAAAGCCTGCCTGACAGCTCTAATGGAGAGCAAATGGAGGATGACATAGTACTAGGTAGCCTTCTCCCTGCGGGGACAAAGAAGAGGAAATTTAGTCAAGTAGTTATTAAGTCGTAGCAAATTCCCAACCCCAAATGTTAGGACCAGATCATCTATGAAATGACATTGTATGAGAGCTGGTCTCGCAAGTTTTAAATGAAACTCTTTTTGCAATTTATCTTCTTGTTTTTTTACAATTTATCTTCTTGTTTTTTGAATGAAATTATTTTTGCAATTTATCTTCCTTGTTTTTTAAATGAAATTCGTTTTGCAATTTATCTTCTCGTAAGTTGATATGAAATTCTTTTTACAATTCATCAACTCAAGTATGATTGATTTGTATATGTGTTATTGTTGCTTCTAGGTGATTCCGAAGATGTTCTGCCTCAAAAAAAGTTGTTAATCTTTGATTTGAATGGAATATTGTTAAAGAGCTGGTGGCAGACTGCTCTTGAAATGGCCCAAGGTGGTGATGTTCATAAATTAGGCAACCATGTTGTCTCTTTATGGCCACAGTTGATCAATTTCATGAAATCTTTGTGGGAGCATTTTGAGATTGCTACATAGAGTAGTATGACAGGGAGAAATGTCAGTCCCATAGTGTCTTTGATAGAAAGCAAATTGGGATATGATGAGTTTAGGGAGTTTAAGTTCTTGTTCAACTTTGCACAGTGTACAAGGGAAGAATTCCACCACTCAACATGACTTGATGAGATGTGTCTGCTTAAGCCATTTAGTGCATTGGCTGTGCATGACATTGACTATGATCCCACTCTTGGTTGACGACACTCCTTTGAAAGTAGCATTAAATCCACCCAGTTCCTGCATAACTCCTTTCTCCTATGACAGAGATCCTAATTATTATGAGCTATCAGATCAGTTGCTCCCATACTTATTGGATTTAGTAAATGCCATAGAAAGTGTTCCTGTCTTTACAATGAGATACCCTTATGAAGGCCATGTGATTGAGTGCATTGCAGCTGCCCGTGGTGAGCATCCAACCAAATTATTCATTGAAGTCTTTTCTACAGATTATGCTGACATGGGGTGTGTTGATGTTGTCATTTCACTGTTAACTGAAGATCCAAAGCCCACGGACTGGTTTATCATCCAACAAAGAATAGCATACCTTCCACATGAGATGTGCCAATAGATTATTAGGCATAATCCTTATGTAAACCAATACCCACCATACACTAGGCCTTGAAGGCCAGATTGTAAAGGACTTGTACATTGATGAATACAAATGTTGTTACTTTCTAAATAAGGACTTGTACTAGCTACTTTGTAATACAAACTTTGCTGATAAAATTAATGGTGAGCTAATAAATGTACTGGTGTTCTTACATGGTATTGGTGCTGTTAAATGGTACTGGTGTTTGCTGATAAAAGTACTAGGTGAGCCATTATTTTAACCAGTGCATAAATAGCCAATGTCGATGCAATAAAATATATGGTCCTTTTTTATATATTATCTTTTATGGTATTTTTTGCTCAGCCATACAGTACCAATTTGGGTTCTGGATAAAATAATACTAACTGTTAGTTAGGTTTAAGCTAAGGAATCATGTGTCATGTCTGTTATGGTGCTCATACGGTTGGCTATTTTTGACCAGCATTACAAATCGATCAATGTGTAATAGAGCTGTACACTCTTCTGCTCTAGAGCTACAGGATGGAATTGCAAAAAGGGCTGATAACATCTTCAGAGAGCTTACAAATGCAAGATACAACCCAAAAGAAATAGCAACTTCGGATGTCCGAGACGACAGTCCCTCGGGTTGGCTACTAACAAGGATGCTGAGGAAGAAGGGCCAAAAACTCCTACATTCTAGGGTCGTTCCTTCCTTGAACATAGTATATTGGGGTGTGTGGAGTGCAATGTCACAAAGCTGCTGTATGTATCCAAGCCTGACTGGATTGTATATTGGGGTGTGTGGAGTGCAGTGCAAAGCTATTGTATTCAATCCATTTGGGCACCGTAATGTCATATGACTACTTCTATATGTCTCATTATGATTTTACATGGCACCTTCTGATTTTGTATGGCTCATTCTAAATTATAAGTGCAATATATTAAAAAGAGGAATAACATTACAAAAATATCATATGACAGTAGTAGAATGGTTCTCTCTCTCTCTGTCTCTCTCTCTCTCTCTCTCTCTCTCTCTCAATTGACAACAGATGTGCTACTTAAGATAGTACTACATAATATCACAATGTACTAACCAAATAGTACTAAGTAGTATGATATGACAGTAGTAAAATGGTTCTCTCTCTCTATCTCTCTCTCTTCTCTCTCTCTATCTCTCTCTCAATTAACAACAGATGAGTTACTTAAGATAGTAGGACATAGTACTAACCAAATAGTAATAAGTAGTACGATATGACAATAGAACAAACTTAATATGAACTACAAAAATTACTACAATAGTACACAATCACTAAAAAATAGGGCTAATAGTATGATATGACAGCAGTACCTAAATAATAATAATATAATAGTACACCATTAAAACTAATAGTACTAAAAACTGTTAAAGTTCCTCACTGTGGAGCATCCCCGAGAGAAACAAGATGCCTTTGTATTACAAAAAGCAACCCCCAAAGGGGCACCTAAAAATACAAAACGTGCACAAAAATATGTAAGAGCCATTGCAAAAATACATGCTCAGCAATAGCTCTTATAGAGAAATGTTTGCCAAGATTCGTTCATGCATCTACTGGGATACACGATACACCATTCTCTGGCCTTTAACCTTGTGCTTTACTTGCAACATTTGGAACTTTATTGCCAACAATGCATCAGCATGCACTATAGCGAGAGGTGCATCTTTTAGTAATGCATAACTACTTTTGCATTTTGGGATTTTTGCATAAAAGATTCCAGAAACCACTTGATCCCCAATGTTGAAGACATTACCTTAGCCATCCATCTCTTGCTCTATGAGGACTGTTTTTTATTTTGAGCACATCACCACATAATAATCCTCATTATCTTCATTTTTAGGGGACCATAATACTGCAAAGTGGTCATCCATCTGAAGCATGTCAGCCAGCTAGTCTCTATCCATTGCATATGTTAAAGATTCCTTCTCCATGTCTGATGCAGTCTAATGGGCTCCAGCCTATGTTCAATGTCCATGGACTTGCATGAGATAAATTAGTGCACTTATCCCATGTTTCATCCATGCAGAATGAACAAAAGCATGACAAATCTCTAAACAAGGCTTGTGTGGGATCTTTGTTACTAAAACCCAATATGCAGTGTGTTGAACGACTTCCTTTGATGGTCTAGCAGTTCCATGCTTTAGACTTGTCAACATCAGCAACCTTTACTTCTACAAAGAGCCTTTGTTTAGAATCATCTCCCATCTTCCATGCCAACCATTCCACAACATCATGTGCATTTTGTAGCTTTGCACCATTTACATCCAATTGCTCACTGTGGTTAGTGCATGCTTTATGACTGCACCAGCCCCATCATGTTCTCCCTTGCCATGACCTCTTTCAAAAAATTTCCACATCATCTAAATGCAAGTCAAAGAGAAATACCTAGCATAACAAACAATAGATATATTGCATTTTAAAATATGCAACATCTTCAATGTGATGTAGAAAATAAGGGGGCAGTGTCCAATGTCTTACCTTGCAACAAAGTAAAATGGGCGAGATGTTGCCCCATTTGACCAAACTCAGTGTCTCTTAAACTTCAAGCCTTTAGAGACTAACCATTGATGGTGGAGCATAAAGTAATGCTGCACAAATAGTGTCATGTTCTTTGTCATCTGAAATGTAAAAGATGGATTGCTTTTTTATCTCGCTAATAGCATATATGAACCAAGATGGTCACTTGGTCATTGTCCAATGCATTGATTGAACCTCATTCTGCACTTTGAATGTATATTTCTCTGCAAAGTCAACAACTGAAAGCACCACCTCATCAAGAAAATTTGTGGTGCACTCTTTGAATTGAGAGTGTTGCCACCAGTAACTACTATAGAAGTTATGAGTGATAAACACATTTAAGTGTTGCAAGTATTGAGGGATGATGATGGATGGAGAAGTTTCCTTGTATAAGAATTTTATTCTTTTCTTTGCATCACCTTTTCCCCTATCCTCGATGACATATTCATACGTATTCCATCTTATAAATGCACCATTTGCATCATCCAACTCACATGGGCAAAACAATGGTTGTGGGCACTTATCACATTTGCACAATAAGCATTCAAGCTTGTGCCATTCAGCATCCTCTTCCTTTGGACATACTGTCGAATGCCACATTTTAGACACAAAAGAACAACTGCTGGTGTGGGCAACACACGCGTCCTCCCCTTGGGGCCTACAAACCTTGCATAACTAATAACACGTATCTCCATGCAACAATGTGCTATTCTGCCTCATGGAATTCACTACTAGTCGTAGGTATGGTAAATACAACAAGAAGTATTCCTTTCTTTCAGTTTTTTAATGAAATAGTGCTTCAGATTCTGAAAAGAACGGAAACCAATATCTATGGAAGGATGGTCCTCCTTGAAATTAAGGAAGAATTCTACCTGCAAAATCAATCATCAACAGTCAGTATTATTTAAACCTAGACAACAAACAAAAAAACTATAAGTTATTTTAAACTTAGAGTGCCATCATTATTTTTCTAAGTTCCATCATTCAATTACTAAGTCTTATTTGCTACTAGTAGTGCCAAATATTGGTAAGTGCTAGATAGTACTAAATGCTAAATAGTACTAGGTGCTAAGTATTGTTGTAAATTCTAGATAGTACTAAATAGTAAATGCTAGATAGTACTAAATATGTTTACATATATTACTAAGTGGTAAATATTTTACTAAATGCTAGATAGTACTAAGTGCGAATATTACTAACTTCTAGTTTAGTACTATTAGTAAGTGCTAATATTAGTACTATTAGTAAGTGCTAATATTACTAAGTGCTAGATAGTACTATTAGTAAGTGCTAATATTACTAAGTTTTAATATTACTAAGTGCTAATATTACTAAGTGCTATATAGTACTAAGTGCTAATATTAGTAAGTGCTAATATTACTAGGTGCTAGATAGTACTATTAGTACTAAATATTAAGTGGTAATATTACTAGTGCTGGATAGTACTAAACAGTAAGTGCTAGATAGTTCTAAATAGGAAGTGTTAATATAAGTAAGTGCTGGATAGCAAGTGGTAATATTACTAAATAGTAAATGCTTTATCTATAGTAGTATTAGTACTAAATAGCAGGTGCTACATGGTAAGTGTGCTATTACTAGGTGCTATATAGTACTATTAGTATTAAATAGTAAGTGCTAATATTACTAAGTGCTAGATAGTATTGAAGAGTACTTACTAAGTGCTAATATTACTAAGCACTAAGAATTATTGGATCCTAAATAGTACTCAGTAAATAGTACTTACTCAGTGCTAAATGTTACTAAGTGCTACATAGTACTAAATAGTGCTAAAATACTGCAAAATAATACTAAATAGAATGAATAGTAGTAATAGCAGAGTTAAGGCAAGGAAGAGAACAATATCTAAACAGTATTATATAGTACTAGTAGCAGGGTTAGTGTAAGGGATAGTACTAGATAGTACTAAATAGAACTAGTAGCAGGGTGAGGATTACCAAAAAGCAAGCAAAAGTGAGCGAACCAAAAAAAGCGAGCAAGAAAATTTGAGCGAGCCAAAAAAAAAAATCAAAATAAAACAATAATAGATTGACAAATACTTATTTTAGCAACTATCTAAGTTCTTGAAAAGTCCATCAGAGAGTTGGACCTATGTTATTGCCAAGGCATCATTAGTAAAGATACACCCTATCTTCGCTCACTTTTACTCATTTGATTTTTTGTAATCCTCCATAATCAAGTTCTCTCTCTCCACCAACATAAGTGAGATCACCAATGCAATCTTCCACGAGTCAAAAGTTTCATAGGACTTCTTGAATGGAATAGTCCACATTACATGCATGTGCAAATGCTTGGTTTTTGAGACTCTATTCACTCTTGTAACAAAACCCATGTTTTTCTATTTGCAAAAACACCCTCCCTAACGAATCACTCTTACATCCCACCAATCCAACAAAATCTAAAGAGTAAGTACATCCGTTTCTTTAAAATGAATTAAATTCCAAAACAAATCAATCTTTGCTTATAGAAATCAATGGTAGAATCCAAAATAGACAACATATTGGCATTATCCCTATTAGATAAACTTTCCTCTAGATCCGATGCAAGATATCGGTGGCTAATTATTTATTAAATTCACATTTTGATGCATGAATTTTTAATAAATGGTGCAAAAGGTCATGATAATCATCTAAATCATGCCTTGCCATTCATTTTATATGTAACATGACCCTATTTTCATTTGTAAATCAAAAGATACAAGACGTCAAAATTCTCATCTTTTGGGTCAAAAGAGGGAGTGCGTTAACGTGCTACCTATTTTGGCCCAAAACAGGCAGCGCATTAACGCGCTCCCTCTTTTGGCCCAAAACATGAGAATTTCAATGTCCTATATTTTTTGAATTACCAAACCAAACAGGGTCATGTTACATATCAAAATGAATGGCAAGGCATGATTTAGATGATTATCATGACCTTTTGCACCATTTAGAAAAAAAATCATCCATCGAAATGTGAATTTAATGGAATTTTAGCTAGTTCTTGTACTAGATTTAGACCAAGGCCACTCGTAATAACATGTTATGATCATGTTCGATGTTGAAGTTTTTATTGAATGATGCACTTAAAATATATACTACTTGTTGGTAGCCAAACCATTTCTATGCAAGCTCATCTAATAACACTATCACTAATGTAGACTTATAAGCTTATGTTATAGTCATCTTCAAAATTATGGTGATACGATAAAGCTTTATTAACGATCAGTACATACATATAGTGAGGTTATGGTTTTCTCAAGTGATGCACTTCAACTATATAGTACCTATTATTAATAGCTAAAGTATTTCTATTTAAGCTCATCTCATAGAATATAGAACACTATTACTAATGTGCACTTGCAATATTATGTTATAATCACGTTCAATGTTGAGGAAGCACTATAAATCTTTATTAATGATAAGTACATAAATACAATGAGATTATGTGTTGGTAGCCCAACCATTTATGTTTTGCTTGCTTTTTCTCGCTCGCTTATTTGGTCCTGCTCGCTCAACATCGCTCGCTTGATCAACTGCCTCAGGGACCTCCTACAACCTCCATCGCAACAACTCAACTTCACAACTCTCAAGCCTCATAGATGCATGCAACCCTTAGACCTCAAACCTCACAAATGCATCGCAACCCTCAAGCCTCACACACCTGCCTCATAGAGAAGAAGACACATGAAGATGGACACAAAACCCAAAACCCATGCAACCACAAACACACAACTACCCAAAATGATAGCGCACGTTCAAAAATGCCAACAACAACAAGCCAGGCATCTCAAAAACTACCACCCACTGGTAAAATCTACTGCCTCACCTACACGTCAATAAACACACAACAACCAACTCCATGCATCACCATAGCAGATTCCACACGTCCCCATTTAACTAGCCCCATCCTTCGAGCTCACCTTAGCAGTCGGGGAGGGACACATCTCGGCCCTTCCCGATCAAAATCTAATCAAGATTTGGCTCTCGGCTAGAGGAGGGACACGTGTTGGCCCTTCCCAATTGGAATTCGGTCGAGATTTGATAGCCTCCAATCGGTTACCAAATCCCTCCCGGGAAGGTCCTCCCCGTGTCCCTCCCCTAACCCATCATCTCTACGAGGCTCCCTGTCATACCCCCATTTATGAAGTTCACAAACTGCCCTCTATGTGAAAACAAGGTGAAATTTTCACTCCTGCCAAATGAGGCTACTTTCTAAAATTCTTATGAAGCCTTGGGTGTTCGTTTATGTGGTGGCTTACATGCTAATTTGAAAAAGTTGCACTTATGAATTTACACCCTTTTTTTTGCGATGGTTGTGTATGTGATTTCTTTATATAGAAGGCACTCGAGAGAGGTGGCACTTGGCATAGCAAGAAAGTTTTTCAAAGTTTGGAAATGTCACACTAGTCAACGCTAGCTTCTTCATCTCTTACAAGAATAGGATGTCGGCAGACATCAAATTGCTATCTTCTGGTGTGCATTTAGCAAGATAGTGTTTAGGGATTTTGAGATTATGTGGAAAGCATCGTATGTTGGTATGGTCCTTTGCAAAAATTCCCATTTATTTTTGTTTGCAATTGTGAGATTCTCTAAGGACATTTGGATCACCTTTGACGTGTTTATTCTCTAGTTTGTTGAGCAGGCAGTGCAGGAGATTCACAAAAGAGATGTATATGCTAGTTCATGCATTCGAACCTTGTGGAGGTCCTTGACATTGTTAGTCCATGCAATCTATGTATTGTTCTTACATAGGCTAGTTGTATTGGGAATCGCATTTGAGTTGTGGTTAGAGAGCAGCCACCAGCATGACCATGGAAACCATGGCCTTCCATGGAATGACAATCTACCAAAGCTCAAAAAGCTTCGAGCATCGAAATAATTGCTTTCATCGGCGATACCTTCATATTTGTATATAGTAGCTCGCTAGGTGAAACACTACCATTAGAGGAATTTTGGACTCAAAAAGGGCCTCATAAGGAGTGGATTAGCAAAATGGATTAAGAACTAATAAGGCACATGTGAGTCCAAAAAAGTGCATCTCCCTAGGAGGTGGTGGTCCCAAGATGCCTCACAAACTGCACCTCCCTCTCCTACTTCAAGGGCCCGGCCCCCCTACTTGGCTATTTATAGACTTGAGCACCATGGGCATCACCCATGGATCATGGACGGGCAAGATTGCTTGCCCACATCGATCCCATGACTTAGATGCATTCAATGCACCATGGGCAGGCATGGGTGGGCATCCGATAAAATTTATGCAGTAAAGAGTATAGTGAAGAAGGCAGAATTCATTTCCATCTTAGGGATCCACATCGTTGTGCATTGTGACATGCAATTTTGTAAGAGGTTGCAGTAGCTGATTTAGGGACATTATAGACATCAAAAGTTGTCCATGCATGTGGCATTGCTGGCATTAGTAAACAAGGTTACTTAGTTGTATAAAATGTTTTTGTAGCTGCACTTCATGGTGAAGGTGTAAAGAATCATTGTTGCCAATAGAAATGCAAGAAAGAAAATAAATTCTTTTATCCAAGATATGATAGGTGGATTTTACACATTCAGAGAGCATGATGTTGGAAGGCACAAAGAAGACGAAAGGCAGCCAAGGTACCAAAAAGAAAGGTTGACAATATACCAAGGGAGAAAAGCAAGGACCAAGCACCTTCAAGTACACGGAGATGAACAATGGTTTTTTTTAATGTACCCAAGGTCTAAGATGCTATGGTTGAGTATTACAACATGAAAGCACGTGATAAGTGACCTTGATCATGTTTGCTTGAGTTACAATTTATTAAGTAGTATAAATCTATAATTTTTTCACATTGTGAAGGGAAGCTTGTGTTCTCTGGATGAGTGTGAGGTTGTCAAAGGGCACAAGTTGGAGAGGGTGAGTATTACATTGATGAACAAAGCCCTTGAATATTCCAAAAATAAGGAAGCTCAAGAAGATTTTGGCATCCAATTAGAAAGACACATTTGGTGGCTTGCTACATTTGAATTTTTGAAAGAGACGCACTCGTACTTGAAGTGGGTTTTTAGTAGATCTCCAATTCCAAGTGTTGTATATGCCCAGACCAAGTGAGAGTTGCTTCAAGTTGAAGGATTTGGATCCTCTCAACTTGAATGAGCATGTCAGGAGATCTTCAAATGTTGAAGTCATGTTTGGAGTGGAATTGAGTGCCACTGCAACATATCGGTGCCTTTTTTGCATTCACTCATAACAAGCTCAAGTGGCTAAGAATATGAGTAGAAAAGAACATAGAGGGAAAGGTGAAGGGAAGAAAATAAGGAAAGGAAACAAAAAAACTAATGGTAAAGATGTGATTCGTGGTATGGTAGTTGATGATGCTGAGAAATGGATGTACTATAACAATGGAGTAATGAGCTGTGATCAAGATGCTATACCCAATAGAGATGAAATTGATAAAAAATGGGATCCAATTTTTTACATCCTATTACAAAGAGTGCATTTTTGTGTGTTGCATGCCGAGATGCAACTCCTTGACAAGTTGCTTTACTTGCACGTGATATATCTATGGAACATAAAATTGGAAGAGGAGTGGAATCATGTATTAGAAAGCTTGAAGCTCTTCTCTCGAGCATGGGGCTACATGGAGCTATGCAAAGACATACAACTCTTAAGAAATCAAGAGATCTTCAAAAGAGTTTTCTCCAATCATGGCAAGATTTGATTAAACATGCATTGGAATTATTGGAAAGACTTGTGTGAGTGCACCACTAATTTGGAAGCTAACCCTAATTTGAGACATTTGAGAGCACACATTTAGAAAGCACGGGATAACCTGGTAAAGATATTGAGAAAGCCTTCTATAGATGATGTGGATGTGCAACTATATGAAGTCACAGTGAAAGAGTTTACCAAAGCCATGGTGGATGGGTGGGGTGAATCACACATTACTCATTACATGGTTATGCTTGTTCTCCACAATTTTTTAATTTTAATTGCAATGAAATTGATTTCTTCGGATTTTACCTCACAAACCCTTCCGATGGATGTAATATATTATTTATGCTCACGGTCCATGGTAATTACAACAATATGGTTCATTGAATGTTTAGAGTGCTTAAGAGATGGAGAAGTCACATTACAGAGCTCAAGGCACATACTTCAAAGGTACTCGACATGGAGGTGGGGTCTCTTGTGGGATCATTGGTTCCTCAAAATGCGAGGGAGAAAGATTTCCAAACAGAGTTAGCCCAACTAGCTTGTCAAACTCAGACACGTAGAAGAAGGCATTCATCGAAAACTTCAGAAGTATCCCAAAAGGAGAAAGGATGCTTAGCAACCAGAAGTTGGTTAAGAAAGTGTTGTGCCACCAAAAAAATGCACATTGGTATCATTAGTCTAAGCCATATGGAAATATCAATTTTCTTGGTTTTTATTTTCTTTTAACACCTTTGGGAATATTTTTATTAGGGGGACATATTTAGCGAAAGGTTTAACATTAACTCTAAAAGTGACTTTAAAAGGTGAAAGCCCCTTCATTGCCTCAGTATATCTTCTTTTTTGCCAAAAATCCTCTCTCTCTTGGAAAAAAAAACTCTCATGTCTTCTTCCATCGCTCTTTATGAATCTCCTCCACCTGCATGGCGAGAAAAGAGAAAACTAATTGAGTAGTGGACAAGAGGACAAGGTTATGGATCCCGACAATAGCATAGAACAGAGCTCTCAAGGACTATGGAAAAATTTTGGAGGAAGGATGGAAATACAACAACACAGAGATGGATTTCAAAGATGTAGAGGGCCACGACAACACAGAGATAGAATTCAAAGATGAAGAAGGGCCATGACAACAAGAATAATGGAGAGTTGAAGAAGAGTAGGAAGAGAGACAACAAGAAGAGTAGGAATAGAGACAAAACTATGATGATGAAGACGAAGAAGAAAAATCGAAGGATGAAGGCAAAAGATAGCAAGATGTCCCAAGGCCACCGTTGGCCAGACACAAAGGCAAGTTATAAAGCAAAAGGCAACACTTGGGACATAGAGGAACAAAGACAGGAGAGGATTCTTGCAACTTAACATGCAAGGCAACATTTGTAGGCATAATAGGATTCTGGATGTTCCATCACTGAGAAAATAGATTGGTAGAAAAGCTTTGCCTCTAAGGGGTGCAAAAAATAAGCCTCATAGAGGTGGTAGAAGGTGGAGGTAAAGGTGGAGGTAGCGGTGGGGGTAGAGGTGGAGCTAGAGCTAGAGGAAGGAGATACTGTAGGAAGTCAAGCATGAATGGTATTTGTGAGATACACAAAACCAAAAGAGTGTAGAAATCCTGATCCAAAGAGCTTTGTTCACTCGCTCAATTAAAGAAATCATGGTGCAGTACAAAGATGGCTCTCATCACTCTTTTAGTTTTGTTTTATTTCAGAAAAGGGTAGTTATATATTATTGCCAAACTTTTTACATCCTTAGAATCTTAAAAGATTCTCCATAAAAGCACATATAACGTATGTACTAAACAAAAAGAGAGATGACAACAACTAGATTTCGCTCTTCTTCATCTTTGACCTTTTGGGAGTTAGGGGTCTTTCTCTTGTCTTCTCTGGCTTCCTTGGTACTTGCTCTTTCTTCTGGTGTACAACCACGGGAGGCAAATTTGGTAGAACCTTTGGTGGTAGTAGCATTTCCCTTTGTAGCAACATGAGTATGATATCTAACATCGAAAGGAGAGAAGGGTTCTCCTGAAATCGGACCCTCTATCAGCAATAGTGGGGGATGTTGCTAGGAGATCTTCTCAAGAAAGGAGCACTAAAGAAATGAGTAGCCAGAGGGGAAATCATTAAAACTAGTGCCATGGCCTTAGGGTCAACCTCTATGGCAAGTGGTATCTCCTTGGAAGTAACATGTTGATCAGGTTCAATTGGTACTTTGACCACCACTATATGGGACTCTTCCTAGCAGTTAAGAGCATGTAATTCAACCTCCATATTCAACTAGGAGTGGGCTTCATTGTATAGCTCAATGGCCTTCTAGAAATGTTTTTGTTCTTGTCCCACTATTCCCCAAACAAATTGTCAGCAAACATATCAACATTATTTAATTGAATTTGTTTTCTAACAATCCAGATATACCAAACGGTATGTGCTCTGCTCTGAAGTCAAATGTCTCTTTTAACTTTGGCAGCATCCCCTAACAAGATAGCCTTCTAGTTTAAAGGTTCACCCATGAGCATGTGGGCCAGTTTCCCAACTTTTCGGGAATGCTACGAAAAGATGGAAGATGTCTTCTCTCACTGCTGAGCATCTCTTACAATGACCATCCCCTATCCCTATTCTTAAACTTCTAACATTAATCCAGATTGCCATGTGTAGCATCAACCACAGTAGGGTGGAAATTTTTCTCGAGATGTCTTTGGTTCAGATACTCTCAAATCTTCTCTTCCACTTCTCTACACTGTCTCCAAGCTTTCATCTTTTGTTAAGTTCTCTATATACCTCCTCAATTGTGGAAGTTGACATGGCGATAGGGAAAAAAACTGAGCTACCTACCAAACTAAACTATCTCTTGTAAACCAACTAATTCCCCTACTTCCATTGGGTATCACCTTGCCAAAGAGCTATTTTTTTCATGATTAGATCATGCTAATTATTAGCAAGGGACAATTCCCTTCTAATTTGGGCCAGCTTTCCACTTCAAGTTAGCTTTGTCCCACTTTTGACCCAAGCTTTGTAGCTCCTTTTTGAAAAGAAGAATGGATTTGATAAGTCTTCATCACTCAAATGGTTCTCTTTGAAAATAGTTGAGACCCAAATAGAATCTAAGGCTATAAAAGACCCCTTACCAAAGAGGACTATAAAGCTCTTGATTTGTTCAAAAGCTATCAAAAGAGATTCTACAACAAGCTCCCTTTGGTGCTACAAGGTTCCAAAGTAACACAATGCCAAGAGTAGAGGGTATCTCTTCCATTTAGGAGCCCTGATGGGACGAATATGTGCAAAATTTCTAAGCAATAGCAAAGCCCAAGCTTCCAAAGGGTTTAGGATAGCCTTGATATCTAGGAGGCATAGAGTTTGTGGCCAGCTTGTTCAATGTCAACTACCCCTAACCTGCCCTCTCCTTTGAGTTTGGTACAGACAGTCCATCTCACTTTTGAGATTCTAGAGGGTCCTCCCCATAGAAAGGATCTACACAATTTGACAAATTTTTCAAGACCAGATTTTGAGGGTGACCAACAGGAAAAATAAAAAATGGCCACCGAGTATAGAAAATGGTTTAGGACAAGCTTTCACCCAACCAAGTTAGCTTGATAGCCCCTCCACTTGTCAATTTTTTTATTGAACTTGCATAGAAATTAGTCCCACCTTTGTTTCATAGAAATGTTAAATCCCATTGGTATTGCCAAGAGACGAAAAACTGAACCATGGGGTATTCAAATGCATCCAAGATCTCTCAATTCCTCCTGCTCCTTGGCACTTAGTGTTGCATACCCTATTTTTGAGTGGTTTATTATAGATCCAGAGGCCTCACAAAAAACATTAAGGCATTTAAGAACTCTTTGTATGTCCTACTGATGATTGTTTTTTGGAGTGAAGTTTATATCATCTACAAGCTACTAGCAGAAACGTTGGTTGCCTAAGGAAAGCTCTATTCCTTTGAGTGTATCAATCTACACCTCATTGTGTATAATCCACCCCAAATAGGACACCCCTATCTTATAGATCTTCTCAGGGCAAAAGATTGAGTGTATCGATCTTTACCTCATTGAGGGGAGCTAGAGGACACCCCTATCTTATAGATCTTCTCAAGGCAAAAGATTGACTCATCTCCCCATTTACTCACCCTTTAGCTGAACCATTAGAGAGGAATACTTTCACAAAAGAGACAAAGGTAGGGGCAATTCCATGTCTTGTAAAGATTGAATTATGAATATGCTTTATTGAAGTCAACCTTTACGAAACAAATATCTTGTTTAGTTTCCTTTGCAAATTCACAACATTCCCAAATGTTGATAATTGCCTCTAGTAAGTGTGATCCTTTAATGAACCTTAGATCCTAATAGAATGGACTCTTGATAGCCAAGTTAGCTTGAGGATCTAAGATTCCATTTTATTCTAGATTCTCAGGGAAAGGGCCTTTGCAAAAAATTTATAGCTACAAGTAAGCATGGTGAGCGGCCTCTAGGGCCCTCCTTAGGAATAAGCTTGATAATTCCCCCATTTATGTGAGCAGGAAGGAGGAAGAGTTAAAGCTTTCAATTCAAACTTGCAATAAACAAGGGCCAACAATTTCCCAAAAGGGTTTGTAGAATTCCATTGGGATTCCATCTTCACAAGGCATTTTTCCATTAGCCATTGCATGCACTGCTTGCTTGAGCTCTTTAAGAGAGAGTTCTTGAATCCTTGAGTTTGGCTAACCTCTCTAAAGTGTCAATAACCTCTTGGATTTTGTCCATCTTTTGAGCTCTAATATTGGCTCTATCTTTTCTTGCCTACGTTAGAACTTTTGAATTATTTTCACTGCCTCTTGCCAACACACTTCAGCCAGTCTGACCTCAACAAAATAGGCCTCCCAAATTCAAAAGATAGCTTCCTAAATACTCTTAAGTGTGAAGATTGTAGGATCTGCCTTAAACCAAGAGACAGATGGTTTGACCACCCCAAAGTCACACTTGAGGGTGACAGGTTTATGATCTGAGAGAGAGAGAGAGACAGAGAGAGAGTAGGGTGAAACTATGGTGATAGGGAGCACACTTTACTTAACAAATACAAAGATAAAGATAATCTGTCTAATCTGGCCTCTCTCCTATGTAGCGTAGTTTGGCTATTCACCTTCTTTGACCGTGTCAACCAAATGCATCTGATCTTTAACATTTTCCCAAGCATCCAGTTTTGCACCTTTGACAATTGTGCTCTTTTTTAAGAAACCTATCTTTACAAGTGTCAACCATGTTAAAATCTCCCAATAAGAAACCACTTTCACTTATTGGATCAAGTGACTCCCAAGCATTCTTCCTATTTGGGGCATAAATTGAAGTAACTGTGAATCTATGTCACCTTCCATCAGACACGTAATGGAAACCCATCTATAATGTCTGTCAACAAAGTTCTGCAGGACACATCCCCCAAAGTGAGAGAGTACCATTTCATCATTCCTATTAATGTCCTCTTCAAAATCCTTGGACCCAGTCGGGCTCAAAGTCATCATCCTGCATTCTTTCTTGATTTTCTTTGATCCACTCTTGTATTTCATCATTTGCTAAGGCTTCAAAAGAGTTCTTAGTAAGGGGGACCTAAGGGATTTTAACATTTCCTATTTTGGAAGGGGATTGGGATAGGAGGGAGATCCCACGTCTACAACCGGCCTCTCTAGATTTTTGGTCAAGGTAGGAACCTTGGGCACCCACTTCTCTGTAGGAGCCACAGGAGGATTAGGAGTAGAAGACACTGGGAGTTTAGGCTTATTTTTCTTCTAGGGAGAGTTCTTCACAGCATAGCTCGCTAGTCCACAAAGGAGTAACTGTTGTTCCTGAAAGATGCTTCCATTTCTGTTGAGGATGACTAATGATTTGAGTTGTTCTTCAGCTATATCCATCTGAATGAAAATTTTGGGATTCCCACTTGGGTCGAGAAATTTTTTTGTTTCAACACCAAAGACCTTTCCAAGACCACTACAAAGGGTCGAGAGCTATTTATAGAGGGACAAAGGCAAATCTGGCAATTCAACAAAGATGGGGATCTTGGTAGACCTTGGTTTGTCAAGGGAGAAGTTGTGAGACCACCAGAATAGGTACAAAGGTTGGTTTTGGATGGTCCATAGACCATGGTACAATGTGCCTCATGCTAAGGGCTTACAATGAAATGTGCATGATTAGAAAGTGTGGGAACATTTGTGTCTGATCTCTCAAGACCAATGAGGCTTGAGTCTACATCGTGCACTAGTACGTACCCTATGGCAATGACTGGTCGAAGTAGGTTCTCTTTCCACTCAAGGATCTCATCTAGAGCCATGACTGGTGTATCATCAATTGTGTGATGTGAATAGCTCCACACTAGAGATGGTTTGGTACTCTGTGCAAGAGGCTTACCCGTGTACCAGTGAGAGTGTCTACCCATGAGAACACTATGTGAAAGCTACCACTGGGAGCTTATGCTCAACGGTCAAAACCATGTCATGTAATGGAAGAAGAACTGTGTGCCAAGGATCAAGCTTGTATGATGAACATGACAACTGGGTGTCAAGAGTAGCCAAGAGACTATACAAGGCCCATGGATATGTCTAGGAGCCAATGCCAAAAAATAGTCAACACTGTGTGACTTTACATGGGTGGCATGTGTGTGCAAGATGTCCGCAACAATCCTAAATTCAAGAGAAGGATGACTCTACCAAGTGTCACATGGATAGACAAAACTGCAAAATGCCAAGTATACTGAACTGGTGTCAGATGTATGAATGTGAATCACCAATGATAGATCCGATGGGACTGACGTCGCTCGAAACTATTCGAGTAATGTGGCAATGGATTACTTGGCTTAATCTCCTCTATGGTTGTGATAGTCTACAACTAGACTAATTGTCAAAGCATTAAATGCAGCAAAATAATTTATTTTATGTGCTAGGTATGTTGCAATGGATCAAGAGGTGGTTTCAATGATGAGGATTTGATGATGGTGACCTGTACATAAGTTAAACTCAGATCTAAGATACTTGGCACATAGAGCACGATCTAGCATCATTTTTTCTTTTTGGATCACCTCTAAATTCCACTTGGATTAGAAGTTTGGCTCCCGAAAGGATGGCCAAACTTTGATCCCAAGAGGGCACTGATAAAAAAGATGAGATGGATGAAGGGTGATGTGGCAGACTGAGGTCATATGCCAATTACAAAGTGTGCCTGTGTGACACTGTGTGTGCTTAAAAGACATTGATGAGGTGGTATGCTAATTGGGCATGTAGACTGAGTCGATTATATGGCATTGCCATGTGTCATGATGATCTAGTAGGATGTGTACTTATCACTGCCATGTGTCAGGATGGTGTGGTAGGTCAGACCTATGTGGCAGTTGATTAGACACTGCTAGGGATGATGTAGCATCGTGACTAATTAATGACATGGTAGGCAGGCCCAAGTTTTGCTAACGTGGTAATAGGGCTGATGTGGCAATCACCACTGATGTGGCAGATTGGGTTGAGGTGTCACGTGGCAACTTGACCACACCTCAATGTAAGGCTATCCAAAGGGTTGCCACGTGTCAAAGATAAGATTTGACAGAATCTATGGGGATTCCGTTGGAATCTCAGAGGATGGACACTCATGTGGCAGATTGGGTTGAGGTGTCACGTGGCAACTTGACCACACCTCTATGTAAGGCTATCCAAAGGGTTGCCACGTGTCAAAGATAAGATTTGACAGAATCTATGGGAATTCCGTTGGAATCTCAGAGGATTCCATCGACATAGTTGTTTGAGGCATGGAGTCTCCGTGGTCATGGAGCTAGGATGTTAAAGATGGAGTCAGTTGTTGAAGCGTCATTCGTTGGATGCGCTGGAGAAAGAAGCATTTGCTTTGGCCGTCGAAGGAGGCCGCTTAGTTGGCTGGCTGCATTGTTGTTGCTATTGAATATGGGCTACGTCGCCTAGTTGTTAGAGGATTGGGCTAAGCATGGCACAGGCTTGGTTCATTGCAGCTCGATGAAGGCTCTCCTATGCAGTTGCTTGCTTTTGGCATTGCAGGTTGGAGTCCGTTCGGCTGGTGGTCATTGTACTTCATTGGAGATCCATTGCTACGAAGTAGAACATGAGTCGTTTGCTGGCTCTGGAGTCCTGGTGGTGTTGAGGCGCTGCTCAGGCATAGCCCATTGGCTTGTTGAAGGCTCTTTGCTGGCATCTGACTTCGTTAGAGTCATTTTCTCATGTGGTCGTTGATGAGGGATGAAGAAAGATCTAGGTGTGGCGCTATTTGCTTGCTTTGTGGTCGCTGCCTACTCTGCTTTTGCTTGAAGCTTGTCGATGTAGAGAGCCGCTCATTGATGAGCATTGTTGTGGGCGCTGTGATTGTTTGGAGCTGTGTTGTAGAGGTCGCTGAGTTTGCTGCGCATTTTGTCTAGGCTGCTTGTTGCATGAGGTGCCAGCTGTGTCGAAGAGGTTGTGCTATCGAAGGTCGTTTTCTCACAGCTGTGGCTGATGGAGCCGCTTTGCTTGTTGGTCGTTGGCATAGTGCGCTTGCTTTGCTGGCCGATTACCAGCTTTTGGAGGTGCTTGAGGCTTGTAGGCAGTAGGAAAGCCGATGAAGATGAGTTTGTTCTATGGTGCAGAAGGCTTACGAGTCGCTTCCGTTAAAGCCGTGTTGATGGAGTCTTTTGCCTTGTGCAGTTGCTTTGTATGAGCCGACACACAGTCAGCCTTAAGCTTGGGGAGTCGAGACTGCTTCCATGGAGTTCCAATGAATGCTAATAGTGCCTTCTCCTTGCTATTAGGAGCTTGCGGGGTGTAGAACCAGAGAAGCCAGAGAACCAACAGAGGAAGAAATTCGAATTGGCTGCAAGAACTCTCTCAACCGTCCTTACAAAAACTCATGGAACCTTAAAAACCCTCTCTCAAACCAACCAAAGACTGAACCTCTCTCATATCTCAAGCTCTAGGAAGCGAACTCCTGAGCTTTTTAAACCAAAACAGAGAGGAGAATGAGCTCTACATGAAGAGCTACAGAAATGAAGAAGGTGCCTCACACATGAGGGCTTGTTGCCTTGATGGAGCAATTGCTTGCATGCTTTGATGGAACACGGGCTTGCGCTCTCTCTAACGGAATGCTCTCTCACATAGTTCAAAGAATGCCTTGCATACGAAGGGTGTAGTGACTTGACATGAAGCAAGGGCTCTCACTTTTTTGCCTACTTTTAGGCAATCGACACATTATTTTTCAAAAAAATTGAATTGCCTAGTTTTTTGTCCCAAGCCCAAATGAGCACCTAAGGGGGAGAGAGAGAGAGAGAGAGAGAGAGAGAGAGAGAAGAGTGCACACAGCATAGCTACTTGTACAATATGTTGTATTGAACATAAACATGAATATATACATGTGGACCCCTTAGGGTTAGGGTTAGGGTTTGCTCCGAATGCCCTATCTAAATATTGCAATTTACACTATCCTCAACAATTCTTTGAGTGGTAGATTCAAGTGATTTGCGGCGTCAAGATCTTCAAAGTGAATGGAGGGAATAGCGATGAATGAGGTCACCAAGTTTCATAGAAGTGCAGCTACAAAGCAAGAATCTTGTGTAAATATGGTCGTTATAGATACTGTGTTTATGAAGGAGTCCTTAAAAGCTAGTAAGGAATGTTTATAAATAGCAACATGCTAAAATAGTAGCATGTTGCCTTGAGATACGAGTCCCACGTGTGGGTTTTAAATAGCAACAATCCAATTTAAGGACACTAAATATAGATGCATATGGAAATGATGGCGTATGTACAAACTAGGACAACGTCTATATTCTTCCCTACTCATCTTCACCCTTTTCTTTGCATGACCTTCTGCCTCCAACCCTTCTTGCCTTTTGGAAAACTAGTAGTCTATAGCTTCACCCACCTCCACCTTTCATATCTACATGTAAGTCAAACCCTCTACCTTTCAGATCTACAGAGAGATCTAGAAGTAGTTCACTTTGAAGTAGACCACCTTGAAGCAAGGATTTGCACTAGGAATTGTAACTGTTAGTGTTGGGGGCATCTTGTAATGGAGCAACACCCAAGAGGTAAGAAACTTACCTTAGCTTTCATGAAGTTGATACTTACCAAAGCCTAAAGATGCAAGGGGAGGAGGAAGGGGAAGCATCATGGAAACCTTGGATTCTAGAGTCCAAAGAATAGGATGAAGAGGAGATGCAAGGTGAGGAGGAAGCAACAGAGAAACCTTGGAATGAAGATGCCCAAGAACAAGATGAAGAGGAGATGCAAGAGGAGGAGGCAGAGGAACCTTGGGATCAAGAGGCCCAAAATCAGGATGAATAGTAGGTTATCAATCTAGAAAATATTTTTTTGCAATAGAACACGTGGCACTAAGGTCAAATACAATTAAGGAGACAAAAAATATTAAAGGCCTTGACATTGAAAGCTATGGGCATGTTGTGTCTTTGCTCTCCATTTTGAAAATTGATGATATGAGGTGTGTTCTCTTTCATGACATTAAAACAATATTTGACTTGAGGGAGGATTATAGATCTTGGTATGCTTATGGAGGATGACCCTATCCTATGCATTAAAGACAATTTTAAGTCACAAGACTTTGTATCCATGTGCTTTGACGAGAAATGCAAGGAAGATAATGAGATGGATGATGAGATACTCCTAAAAGAGACCTCAAGTTTGACCAATTCAAAAAAGATAAGTACAGAAAGAATAACTAGAGAATCTTGAGAGAAGCATCTTTCTTTGGAAGGACAAGATCTAGAAGTAGATGAGAATATGAAGGTGAGTAATAATGTCTTTTGGTATCTCCATTTTCAATTTTCCTTCAATGGAAAGCTCATTTTCCTTTGAGTGATCTTGTCTTTTGGTTCCTCTATTCTCATATGAGCTTCAATGGAAATCTCATTTTCATTTGAGTGATATAATCTTGGTTCCTCTATTGCCTTTAATGAAAATATCATTTCTGTTTGGTTTGTGTGGTGAATATGAGTCCTTCCTTTTGAGGACTAGTGAGAGTAGGGAAAGAGGCCTTGGCTAGCTTGCCAACCTCTCTTACTATGTCAAGGCACTCTCTTCTGCAAAAATTTTAATTTGTCAACACACACACACACATATATATATACATATCTATAGATATACATATCTATATATATATACATACACATGTATATATACATGTATATATATATATATATATACATGTATATATATATATATATATACATATCTATATA
The DNA here is from genome assembly GCF_047967505.1 of Dipteris shenzhenensis. Classification (NCBI taxonomy): domain Eukaryota; kingdom Viridiplantae; phylum Streptophyta; class Polypodiopsida; order Gleicheniales; family Dipteridaceae; genus Dipteris; species Dipteris shenzhenensis. The sequence goes on from NC_141626.1 coordinate 6,084,787, forward strand.
TATAGATATGTATATAGAAGGGACACATAGTTTTGGGAGGTAAACAAATCAACCACAGCAGAACATCAATATCATTCTTGTGAAAAATATGTGCTTATAATATTTTTGGTTACTATCCTTGGGCTTGCTCTAGGGCAGTATATTATCTTACATGTATTACCTATGCCCTTGCGAGAGGCATTACAAACCCTTTCAACTTGGAATTTCATGGAAAACACTATCTTTTTAGGTTTAGAGATCTAGCTTTAGCACATCAATAGATTGAGGAAGACAAATCTATACACTAGTAAGAGACAAAGCAAACTGAAGATGAAAAGGCAGAAGTACAAGGAAGTCCCATTGCTAAGGGTTTAGAAGTTCACTAATAAAAGTTACAAGGAGGGCCTTCGCTCTTAGATTATAGGAGAAAAAATAGTTAAGTACATTTATTTTTTTCACAAGAATAACATCATTCTGTAATGACCTGTACATTGTATTGGTACTAAGTTTTCAAACTCTATCTATCCACTTGTGGTTTACAAAAGTATTTGAATTTCTCTATTCTGCATGTTTCTATGTATCTATTAAGTTGTCTAGGATCTGCCTTCTTCTTTCTTTTTGGGCCATGTTGAATGCTAGTTTTGCTTGTGATGTTTCCTTTTTATCTTAATTTTCAGCCTTTGTAGTATGCCTCTTTGAGATTGTTTTCCTTTTGTGGTCCTACAAAATGTTGTGTTGGAGAAATGTTCTCTATTCCTTAATTGGACCAATTGTAGGGCATCCATCTTTTTTGACAGAATACAAAAGGTGATTATAGATACTATGCTACATTTTAAAAAGCCAAGAAGTCCTGTTGCTTTTTTAGGAGGTGCACCACATAAGGATATGCCAGTAAGAAAAGAATAATTTTTTGTTACCATGTACTGGGTTGATTGCAAGTTGCCCAAGATTCTTTCATTGACTTTCCAAAATTCTTCAGATCCTCTTCTAATGCAAGGGGATCCCTCTTGCTTCTAGTATGTTTTTCACAAAGTGTGAATAGCTTGTATAATTATTTCCATACTTTTGCATCAATATTTCATTTGTGTTTTAATTAATGGGTATTTACCATGCACACAAAGACATAGAGAGAGAGAGAGAGGTCTTTTATGCCTGAGGGTAAGGGGTGCAATTTTTCCCACATCATCAAATTCATAAGTGCATCATGGCTAGTGCTAATCTCCTACAAATCACATTCCCAATTGTAAGTGCCTTCATCATCTCGCATATTGTGTTTCCCTAAATTTTCATATAGACTTGTATTTCCACCCCCTTACTGGCTGATAGCGGAAGTGAGAGAGGGAGAGAGAGAGATGAGTGCACACAATATAGCTACATGTACACTAAGTTGTATTGAATGTGAACATGAAGATATACATGTGAACCCCTTAGGGTAAGGGTTAGGGTTTTCCCCTAATGCCCTAGAGGTATGGTTCAATTTACACCATCAGCTCAATAACCACACTTAAATTGCACTGAGGGTGCATGTACAAGAACTTTTTGTGGATTTAGTTTGGTGCATACGATACCATCCAAAACTGAAAAGAAAATTGGAAACAATCAGAGTTGTATGTGTGTATGTGAGGACAGTGACTATGTAGTGGAAGCATGTACAATGAGTACAACTTACAATCCTATACATAATGTGTATTTCCCCCTCTTAAGTTGTGGGGCATCCTTCGCCTTTGGGAATAAAACCCAGAAGATAGGATGAAAGGGAGAGGAAGGAAATATGCAAAAAGTAAAGTCCACCTGGATCAAAGACTGGTCAGTCAAAAGATGACTACATGGAGAATTGTGTGTATAGATGCTTGCTAATCATATCAAAGATGAGCATGTCATGATGTCATTGTGGATTGTGCAGTTGCTCTTTAGAAGAGGCATTTGGATGTGAAGACTTCAGCATGTTTGTCACATTGAAGGAGTTGTTGTGAAACAAAAGAATCACAACAATGGTGCAACATTTGATCTATCAATTCATGTGGATGCCATTGCCACAATCATTAATATTGATGATTTTCCTTGTATTATCAGATTTCTTCTTGAGAAATACATAATTGAAATTTTGCTAGAAGTTTCAAGTAGCCCAAAGGGAACTACTTTATTGATCAAAGTTACTATGATTGCATTTGCAGTAGTGAATATTGATGTAGTCTCTAAGGCAATTGGAGGCTTAGTTAAGTAGTTAGTGATCAATTATGGGCCACTCTCAACTGGATGAGCAATAGTAACTGCTTTTACTCAAATCTAAATTTGTAATGGTATACTCTCTTGCTATAATTGAGCCTGCTTGTGCGGCTCAACTTTCATTTGTTCTAGATAGATGAAATGAATACCATCAAATGGTTAGTGATTTCCAGAAATGGGTTTAGTGATGTATGTCACACATAACATAGGTGTTTGGAAGTAGCGCAGCAACACACTTTCAATTCCGAATGGGACTATCCTCACTTCACTTTCAACAGCTCAGCTAAAAATCAATTGTTGTTTGCTGAATGCTTTCACAAAACAAAACTTCATGTACATATCGATAAGATCCTTGGGCTTGATAAGCCCTTCATCTCAATTTATTGAGAAAGCTCCTTGAAGGCAAAAATTTGCTTGCTAGTTGCAAAAATGTGTGTACATTTTCTCTTAATCACCAAGGGTACGTCATTGATTTTCAACTTGAAAAAAGCATTTAGGTCTACTACCACATAGATTATGCTTTGCCAACAATGCTACTATTACTTTAAACTACAAGGCATTCCTCTTTGACATCATATAGTTTGTTTTGGGTTTTTGAAATATACTTCTATGTAGGATTTTGAAATATAATTCTACGTAGGATTTTCTTTTCAAAATGTGAATAGCACTTTAAGGATCATCAATTTTTCAAATCATGTGTTATAGCATGAATTTTTGGAATCTCAAGCATGCAAATGCTTTGCAAGCACATTATGAAAAAAGGGAACTCATTTTGAGGCCTTATAAGAAATTCACAATTTCTTCTCTTTTTTTTTCTCCAAAATATGCAAAAATGGATTTGCATTAAAGGCTCCTATAATATTCTCTCTTTAAAGCAGATTTCACCCCAGTCTTGACTTGTGTCAGTGATACATCCTATGTCATGACCCCATAATTAACCTTTACGTATCGTTTTTTTTCAAAATTTTGAAGTGGCTATGTGAAGGACTAACATGGACTTATATCACAGTAAGTCCATTGCTAATAGTTTTTGTTATAATACATTCATGAGGGTGTGAATCAATGGGTCAACATTGCTTTAAAAAATGGCAACATGTGACTATGCCACTAAAGAGCACTCCAACAAGAAGAGAGTTTATAATCTCCATATTGACTTAGAAGTAGAGTATGAATTTGTGCAAAAATTATGGAAGTGTCCACAAGTAGGTGACATGAAAAGATAGAATATGAGGATAGAAGGATTGCATTATACCAATTTATGGTGTAATGGAGTCATTTATTAGAAATCTTTATATTCAAAGAGAAACTACAAAAGGAGATCGAAGAAGACAATGTGAAGAAAAAGGATAAGTTGAGGAAAGCGAGAACAAATGCCACGCCATTGGTAGGTAGACTCACAACAAATAGAAAATTTGCAACATTGCAAAAGTGAAAGGTAGCACTGGGGAATGTAATTGTAAAGGTCAAGAAGCAAGGTAAGTTTGTTTTTCTTTTTCTTTTTTGAATGTAACACAATGACAATGATAACTCAATGATAATAGCAATCCAGTATACAAAAACTCTTGTGTGTGCTTGTTATAGGAAAGTATTAGAGCCTCAAAAGGAGAATATTGATCCCAATGCCATTCTAGTAAAAATGAAAGGTTTACTTCAACTTCTATTGCAAAAAAAGATGCTAATGGAGAAAAAATTTAAAACTGTCAAACACAAAGTTGTGCAATAGTTTATAGACAGCAACAAAGTTAATGTGAATGTAATCCAAGGGGAACTTGATGAGAAAGGAGTGAGAAAAAATGGTTATATTTCTATTTTCAAAGTAGTGTCATCAACCTCGAAGGATCAAAGGAATAAATGTGTGCTCTTATCGAAGTCTACAAAAGCGTAGAGATTAAGAGGCCTACTGAACTAGCAAGTGGATGATTATATTCCATATTTTTTGCATATTGAAAGGGTGTACAAAAGGGATAGGGGAAGCACAATGTATAATCCTTGGAATAATATTTTTATTAATCTTCAAGAAATACAAAGGAGAATGGTTGAATTTTAAGGGGTCACCTTTGAAGAGTGTCAAGGATATCTCAAATTTATAAAGTTGGATTAATGTGGAATTGGTAAGGAGGAAAATATTGAACAAGTGACCATCACACTAATGAAGAGCTCTTGATCCATTAATTATAGAAGCACACTCAAAACACTTTAGTGTGCAATCAGAACAGCTCATTTGGTGTCTAGGCACGTTTGAGGTAAGCATTTCAAATGGCTTCTCCCAAGCAATATTTTAATATTTAGTTGCACAAGTAAACAATCCTTGCATTTTCTTGATGGCATGTCAAGGCTCAAACTTCTAATTGGGTATTCCATTACATAAAAATACCAACAATCATTAAAATCAAGTTCAACAAGAGAATCTTCATATTGAGGGCAAAGGTGATTTCCAAGTGGACTCGCATGTGGTAGGTGACCTAAAGACTATCAAGTGTATTTAAACATAAGCAAATGAGGTAATTCAAAATCTCTATGCCTTTACTGCAAGGAGCTAGCATATGTCGTGAATCCTAAATGGTGGAGGAAATCACCTAACAGAGATAAGGTAGCTTAAATTTTCAAAGCTATTCTTGATATCCCTTTGTGCAATGTACATATATACATATTGCATGCTTTCTTTCATATCATTGAAAAGTTAGTATTTCTATATATTGTATTTTATTGCAAGCATTGTCTTGAGAATCATAAGAAGGTGGCACTTCAAGCTTTGGAAAAACTATTGTCTAACATTGGTCTCCATGAACGAGATATGCATATTACAACAAACCTTAAGAAGTCAATAAATGGAAAGAAAGTCCCTATCAAGCCATCTATTTGTGGATTCAAAGATCAAAAAATTTTATCACATCCATAGAGCAAAATAAAACTAAGTAGGTAATTAAGATATGTTTTGCAAGTGAAATATGGCCTTTGGAAGCTTGTACATAATGCAGTCAGGGGGTGCAAGGTAACATGTTGCCAATTGTATGCTTCCCTCTTTTTTCTCTTACTCATTCAAAATCCATCTTACTACTCTCTCACTCAGACTCACTCTCCTCTCATTCTCACTTTCACCACCCTTTGTATCCCCCTCTTACTCCTTTCTCACTCAGTCTCACTACCCTCTCACTCTCACCTCCTCATTCTCCCACTCCCTCTTACTCTCATCCTCTACCTCCCCCTCTTACTTCTCTCTCACTCAATCTCACTTCCCTCTCACTTTTCACCTAGTCTCACTCCCCTCTCACTCTCACCACCCTGTCCCTATTACTCACATCTCATTCTCATCATGTCCCTCTCATCCTCTCAATTTCTCTTCCTCTCAATCTCACTTCCCTCTCCCTTTGAATCCCCTCTCCTTTCCACTCCCCTCTCACTCGCACTCCCCTTTCACTCTCCCTCTCATCCTCTCCCTCATATTCTCTCTTTCTTACCACCCTCACTTTCTTGCACTCATCAGCCTCACTCTCTTTCTTCTCATCCTCTTTCTGTCACTCTCATCCTCTGCCTCAAATTCTCTCACTCCCCACTGTCACCGTCTCATCCTCATTTTCTCACTCCCCTTGCTCTCTTTCTCACCACCCTGACTCTCTTAGTCTCTCCATGATTTCTCACTCCCCTCACTCTCTCTCAATCCCACTGACACTTTTACCCTCTCCTCGCATCCTTTCTCACACTTTCACCCTCTCCACTCTCACCCTCTAATGCCCTTACTCTCTCCCACAATTTCTCGCACTCCCCTCCCCAAACCATCTCCTCTCCTCTCCTCCCCAAACCATCTCCTCTCCTCTCCCTTTGTGAGAGTTACCACTCTTATATTAATGTGCCATAAAATCTAAGGATCGAGGTAGATTATAGCACAGGACTGTGCCACAAGGGCCCATGTCGGGTGGAGACCAATGTAGAAGAGAAGGTTACTTATAGCACCCCAATTGGAGGATCGAGGTAGGTTGTAGCATATGATTGTACCACAAGAGCCCATGTTGGAGACCAATGTAGATGTGAAGGTTACCGATAGCACCCCAATGCATCAGCCATAGTGGCCCATGGTAATGTAGGGCCAGTCGCACATGCAAGTGTGCATGTATTCGCGCATGCATGCATGCACACACACACAAAATAATCTAAGGGAGTTGTCATGTGTAGGTGAGAATTCACAAAACAAAAGCCATTAAAAACAAAAGCAAACAATTTCTTTAAGGGGATGTCTTAAAAATAATATTCACTCCCTATTATAACACCCAACTAATGTATGTGTAGAGGGGAGTTACAAAATTGCATCCTACTAGTAGGGATTCTCTTGTGCATCTCACTGACTTGTAAACTTCAACTTTCACATGCCCATGCTACCTCCTCTGTACCCCAAATCACATTTTTAATTGGAGGGACAACCTAACTACGATCCATGCATGTCTAATTGTACATCTCTCTCTCTCTCTCTCTCTCTCTCTCTCTCTCTCTCTCTCTCTCTCTCTCTCTCGCCCCTCGCCCTCGCCCTCGCCCTCGCCCGCCCCTCTCCCTCTCCCTCTCTCTCTCTCTCTCTCTCTCTCTCTCTCTCTCTCTCTCTCTCTCCCCCCCCTCTCCCGCTCTCTCCCTCTCCGCCTCTCTCTCCCTTTCCTCCCCCTCCCCCCCCCTCTCTCTCCCTCTCTCCCTCTCTCCTCTCTCTCTCTCTCTCTCTCTCTCTCTCTCTCTCTCTCTCTCTCTCTCTCTCTCTCTCTCTTAACTCTTTTGGCTCTCTTGGCTCTCTCCCTTCCCCTCCTCGACTCAAGTCTCTCCGCTTCCACTGGAGGTCTACCTGTTGCCACTCTTCATCATCCCACATCAACTCAAGTCATTCTCCACTCAACTCAGTTTTCCCCCATCACCACTATTTGCCGTGTCACTCTCTAGGTTCCAGCCTCGAGGCCTTTAGCTTTAGCTCTTATCTTTAGCCTTAGCTCTAGTCGAGTTCTCAGTTTTTTTTCGATGCCACCACCTCCCAGTTTTCTCCCTTTTTTCAAGTGCCTAAAGTTTTTGGAGCCCAAAAAGTTCAAATTTTGAAGGTCCTAGCCTCTCCACCCTTGGTTGGGGTAAACCCCTTGAAGGATTAATTTTAACATTGGGTACTCAATTTATGTAGGTCAAATAGGGAGCTTCCAAAGATGAAGATTTTACAACCTTAACTCCAAAAAGCAAGCCCTCATATTTTGCCATTGTAGCACTATTGACACCCACTCCATATGCGAAGACTTGTTTGATAATGATCCTTGTTTGAGACAAAGGATCATTTTAGACCCACACAAGCAACCCTATTACTTACAACAAGAAATCAAAGAGCTCAAGCTTCAGCTTGTAGCTCTTGGGAGGAAAGTGCAGAATATGGAGAGTAATGGAAAGCAAGAAATTATTCTAGAGGTCATACACAAATGTATTGCATCCCCACTAGCACCGATACTTCTCTTCGCAGTTAAGGAGAAATGGCTATTAATATCGGGAACAAAGTCAATGGATTGGATCTTTATGTGGAGGTAAAAGAGCAGGAAACTAGGGCACAAAATAAGGTGATCTTACACACTGGGGGATCGAAAGATGGTTGCCTTCATGATGATGAGGAGAAAGAATTGCATAATCACATGTCTTAAGAGGGAAGTGTCACAAGTTAAATGGGATGAAACAATATATATAATATCAGTCAAAATGGCATTCAAGCACAAGGCTACTTCAGTCCTTAGACAAACACATAAGCCAAACAGTACAAAGATTTGGATCCAACTCAAACAAAGAAATAGTGAAACTCACCAAAGAAAAAAAAAACGTGCAAAGTAGGTAAATGGGTAGTTTGTAGAGACTACAATGTAGCTTTGTCCTATAATAACTTGGAAGGAGTTGGCTTTGTAGACTCCCATGACTCTCTGGTTATCTAGATGGATTAAGCCACTTTTTGGTGTTTGAACTTTGTCTCACTGACTTGTGGGGTCTTCTGCAAATGTTATGTTGGGATATGTGTGATCAAGGGCTTGCTAGGTGCATGTGTGCATCCACTAGCAGTCATATGGTTGTGTGTGTGTGTGTGTGTAGAAGAGGCACACTTAGTGCCATAGGCTATGACACATGTGATGATGTAATGCAAAGGCCCCCACATGGGGTGGTGCCTATTGTGGAATTCCTATGATTTAGGAGTTACCTCCATTGATGTAGGAGAGGTGCCATTGATTTAGGCCACCCTCTCTCCATTTACATAAAAGAGGGACTTCCCTCTCACAATGAATAGAACACCCATTGCTACATCTTTTGTGTTCTCACTTACCACAATGCATCTATTATCCCCCATTTTCCAAGATGTAAATCTCTCTCTCTCTCTCTCTCTCTCTCTCTCTCTCTCTCTCTCTCTCTCTCTCTCTCTCTCTCTCTCTCTCTCTCTCTATTTGAATGAACATCCATAGAGCATTGTCAAGCACCCTTTAATTCTTTATTTGATTTGGGAGACACACACACACACACACACACATAGAAGGAATCCAATAAGGAAGAAAAGGGTATGTTTAATAGCACATAAGATGCGAAATATATATTCACTTTTATGAGATATTTGTTCAAACTTATCTCCTCTAACAAACATTTTGGCTTCCAATGCATATCTATCTTCAACTACAAGCATTAAAAAGGAGGTCTGAGTGGAGTAAAATGCATTTGATCATTCAAAAGAGTAAAACACACCTTTTGACCTACATGATTCCATTAAAGTGCCGATTGATTGGGGAATGGGCATAGTTCTTTTTAAAGGAAGATAGCAGTCTAGATAGCATGCCTCTTAACCACGAAATGTTATAGCGCCCCATTAAACCCTTTTCATATATTCTTAAATTGCATATGCATATACATCTATAATTCAAAATTAAGAATCTTTTTGTACTTTCATGGTGGAAGTCAAAGTCTAACCCCCCTCTTCAACTTCACCAATTGAAACCTTTGAACCATGAAGACATTAGTCATACCATCTTCAAAGAATCAAAATATATCATGCCACATTATCCAACATAAAGAAGATAGCTACAAGACTTTGATTGACTAACAAAAAGATCCAAGAATGGCCCAAAGCCTAGCATAAATGATTAGTATATGTTGGATCCAACACAAGGATCATGCATTGTGAGAAAGATGAACGCATACGAACACATCTCAATTTGAAAGAGACTTTATGTGAAAGGTAGGGGTCTTCTCTCATGAGAGAGCAATTTCGAACAAAGCGACATTGAAAAAGGAAATCAAAAGTATCATACATACATTGGATGTAGTTAGAAAATTTAGAATAAGGCTTTCTTCTCAAATATGAGAGTGCTCTCAACAGAAGCAAGAACGGAAGAGGGAGAGAGAGAAACAAAGAGCCACACAAGATTTGGTGGGTGCAGAACCACCCTAATCTTCTTTTTCATTCATTTATATATGTGTTTGAGTATTGTACATAACCGGGGTAAAGGCATAGTGACCTTTAACCCCCACAACCTCCCACTTAAAGGACAATGTGCCTTTAAGGGAGAACAACCAGTGAGCATACTATCCAATGCCCATCAATACATGACAATACTCAAACTGCTGACTAGGTAGACTCTTCATCAGCATATCTGCAGGGTTATCATCTGTATGAACCTTGAAAAGCTCTATGCGCTTGTCCTCAAGTACCTCCCTGATGAAATGGTACCTGACCTCAATGTGTTTGGTCTTTGCATGAAAGACTAGATTCTGTGCTAGCTGAATATAGCACTCATGGAATCACTATGCAATGTCGGTACACCTGTATGAATCCCCAAATCTCCCACTAGCCGATCAAGCCATATAGCCTCCTTGCAACCCTCTGTGGCTGCAACATACTTAGCCTCTGTGTAGACAAAGCAACGCACTTCTGTGTGCGAGACATCCATGACACTACACCACCTGCAAAGGTGAACACATAACCAAAAGTGGATCTCCTACTATCCACATGCCCTGCATAGTGTGAATCTATGTACCCAAGTACACGCATGTCTCCTCTACCAAAGCAGATGCACATCTCCTTGGTACCCTTCATGTACCTCATGATGCACTTAACCGCCTCCCAATGCCTCTTTCTTGGATTAGCCATATACCAGCTAACAACTCCCACTACAAATGCAATGTTTGGTCTAGTAGCTATCATAGCATACATAAGACTCCCAACTGTTGATGCATAAGGAACCTTGGCCATCATGGCCCTTTCCTCATCTAATTTGGGACTATCTGTATGACTCAGTTTCACATATGGAGGCAATGGAGTACTCACTGCCTTCCCCCCCTCCATATTGAAACGCTGCAATACTTTTGTAACATACTCTTTTTGTGAAAGCCAAAGGAGTTTCCTACTCTGATCACGCGCGATGCACATACCAAGAATATGACCTGCAAGTCCCAAATCCTTCATATCAAAGGCCTCATGCAACTTGGCCTTTAATGCATCTAGCTCATAAGTATTCTTGCTAGCCAATAGCATATCATCCACATATAGTGCCAAGATTATCAGGCTATTATCCTTAGCCCTTTTAGTGTAGAGGCAGTGATCAATTTCACTCCTAAAACCCTAGGACCGAATGAAAGCATCGAACTTTTGATACCATTCTCTAGGAGCTTGCTTAAGACCATAGAGACTCTTCTTCAGCTTGCAAACTAAATGCTCTTTGCCCTTTTCTTCAAAGCCTTCTGGCTGCATCATGTAAATTTCCTTATGCAAATCCCCATGTAAGAAAGCTGTCTTGACATCCATCTGCATAAGCTCCATATCCTCTGATGACACTAGTCCAAGCATGCATCTAAGTGTGGTCATCTTCACAACCGGAGAGAATATCTCATCAAAGTCCACACCCTTCTCTTGCTTGAACCCTTTAGTGACCAAACGGGCCTTGTACCTAGGCACATCATCACCTGTGACCTTCATTTTGTAGACCCATTTACATGGCAATGCTTTCTTTCCATGTGGCAAAGAAACCAAGTCCCAAGTCTTATTCTTCATAAGTGAACTCATCTCTGATTGCATAGCATACTCCCACTTGCGTTGATCCTCATGCATCATAGCCTCTCTGTAGCAAGAAGGCTCCCCCCAATCAGTAAGCATCACATAGTCTACCCTTGGAACAAACCTATTAGGCAGTCTAGACACTCTAGATGATCTTCTCAAGGGCATTTCAGCTTGCTGTCCCATCTGCATATCAGCCACATTTGGCTCATCATTTCCACCAATAGATGATCCATCATCTACCCTTGATTGTATACCTGTGGGAGTACTTGGTGGTACCATTTCTTGCACATTTGGTGCATGGAGAGCTTGCTGTCTATCAACATATGCAGGTGGATTCACATCCTGGAAAGTGATTCTCCTCATTTCCACATCCCTCATGGGTGTCTTATGCATCTTCTTTTCATTGAAGAGTACATCATGGCTGCGTATGATCTTCTTTGCTTCTGGATCCCAGAGACGATAGCCCATCTCTCCACTTTCACCATAACCCAGAAAGATGCATTTCCTAGACTTAGGATCTAGCTTCTTTCGAAGCTCTTTTGGCACATGTGCATATGCCTCACACCCAAATATACGCAAATGAGATTAAGAGGGCTTCTTGCCACTCTATGCCTCTTTAGAAATACCACCATGCAAACTCTTACTAGGTGATCTATTGATCACATGCACTGCAGTCTTCATTGCCTCAGCCCAAAAACCACCAGAAAGACTTGCATTGGAAAGCATGCATTGCAACCTTTCTTGAATGGTATGGTTCATCTTTTTTGCAACTGGATTTTGCTCTGGAGTATGAGGGGATGTGAGCTCCCTCTTAATCCCACGTGTATCATAGAAATGCTGAAAGTCATGAGAGAGATACTCTCCACCATTGTCAGCCCGTAGGCATTTAAGCATTCTACCTGACTGATTCTCAACCAAGGCCAGCCATTTCTGAAATACGTGGAACACATCACTCTTCCGAGCTATAGCATAAGCCCACACTTTCCTAGTTGCATCATCAATGAATGTCACATAGTATTCAGCCCCCCCTAATGACCTTGTAGGCATGGGACCACATACGTCTGAATGCACCAAATCAAGCTTTTCAAACTCCTTCTTTCCCCTTCTTTTATGGGCTGATTTAGTCTGCTTCCCATAGAGACAGTGCTCACAAAATTCAAAATCAGAGAAACTCAAATGCGGTACATAAACCAAACGGCATAAGAGTTTCATTCCATTTTGGCTCATGGGCCCCAACCTGCAATGCCACAAAGAAGTGCTTGGCTGCTCGGTTATTGCAACAACATGATCAAATACCCCTGATACATGTAAGGGATACAAAGTCCCACACTTGGCACCCCTGGCCAAAAGCATAGAGCCCTTCTGAATTTTCCAACTCTGAAAGCCAAAAGTGGTGTGAAAACCAGCATCATCTAGCTGACCCACTGAAATAAGACTCTGGGTCAACTTAGGCACATGTTTCACATGTTTCAAAATAAATGCAGACCCATTTGTAAAAGAAAACTTTATGTCACCTACTCCCACTATGTCACATGCATAGTCACTTCCGAGATGCACACAACCTGTCTTTCCACTGTCATAAGTGGAGAACCATTCCCTATGGGAAGTAACATCATGGAATGAAGCACCAGAATCCAAAATCCAATCCTGGGAATATGCATCATCTGAAGTGGTAAGCAACTATGCAGATAAACTAGACATGAAGAGAACGTCATTATCACTATCATGTGTGACTGCATTGATCTCCTCGATCTTCACTTTTCCTTTGTCCTCCCTTAGACTCTCTTCCTTTTGATTTGCACCCCAATTTGCATTCTTTTTCTTATCCTTTTGCTCTCTTTTCAGCTTGTAGCAATCCTTTTTCATATGGCCCTTCTTGCCATAGTGGTAACACTCAATGTTCCGTGCCCTGGATTTGCTACGAGACTTCCCTCTTTCTTGGGACTTCCCCCTGAACTGTGATCTGCCCCTTTGCACATTTAAGGCTACATCCTGCTTGTTGCCGTCCATAGACTTCCGTCTAATCTCCTCGGCCAACAAGCTACCCACAACATCATCAAATTTCAGTACTGCACCAGGTGCAGAGTTACTGACAGCTGTACGGAAGATATCCCATGAGGATGGCAATGAACATAAGAGAAATATTGCCTTAGTCTCTGCATCAAAATTCATCTTCTGAGCCTGAAGCTGGCTGAAAATAATATTGAATTCATTCAAGTGAGAAGCAATGGAGACCCCTTCCTTCATCTGCAGCTCAAACAACCTCTTCATGAGGTAAACTTTATTAGAGGCAGTTTCCTTTTCATAAGTGGCACACAGTTTCTTCCACAAATCTCCCGTAGTCTGCTCATTTACTACTATGAAATAAACTGACTCTGCAAGATGAAGTCTAATAGTAGATTTTGCTAATGCATGCTAATGCATCCAACTCATTCCAATCATCCTCAGACATATTTGTAGGCTTAGCTTCAATCCCTGCCAAGGGTTTAATCTGCTTCTTTTGAATAAGCACATCCCTTATTTGTTCTTTCCACAAAGAAAAGTTTTTCCCATCAAACTTTTTAATGCTTAAAAACTCCTTTTCAGACATGGAAGAGGATCCCATGATGTAAATGAAGCAAAAATCCCAAATGCTAGTGCCTACAAGAGAGAATCACACCAAGTACCAGGTGCACCCAAATGTGTATGCGACAATAGGGTGAAATATCACCAAAACTCATGTCTCAAAGCATCTGACTCATGTGCATATACTATGCATCCATATGCATATGAGCAAATCTGGCCCAAAAGAAAATGCCAACTGCAATGGCAATCCAAAATGCCAATAAGTGCCAAATGACTCAAGCATAAACACCGTCCACTGGCATATGCATTAATAATATCTCATCCAAGAGAGCATAGCACTATCAGTGCATCACCTGCAATGTGTCAAAGCTATCCCTCAGCATAAAATAGCATCCATGTGCAAAGCGTCCATAAAAATAGCATCCCACAAGGCAATTTAGGCCTATCAGCGCATCTAATAAGGACCGCAATGCATCCAAATGGCCTATAAATCATCCACTGCAACCCAATGTACACCACGAATGAGCACACACTACTCAAACTGCAACCAGAGTTATTTGCATAAGGTATGCTTAAGAAATCATAGTCCCACGGTAATGATCGCTACTGAAAATAGAACCTGAGATGCCTCAAAACATGGGCGTCATTGCATAATCGGACTCAGCAAGAAAATCTGCAAATATCTCTCTTCTACCGAAACTCCAAAATCCCAACCGATGAGTGAGAAATGGGAGTCAACACTTATCCACTGCCATGTGGCATAAATCTAAGGTTTCAAAACCTTAGAATGAAAAATGCATAACAGAGAGACGAAATTGAATACACAGAGATCTATAACTCTGAAAATCCTCCACCGAATCGCGTAAGAACTGACAAGTAGGGGTTTTTGGGCATCCGAAACGCAATGGGACAGATGATTTTGGAAACCGTGGTCTCAATCACTAGGTCCAACACACGGACTGAAAAACATTTTTGGAAACAGAGCTGTTTATAAACTCCAACAGAGTGCGAATGATGAGCAACATAGAAGTTTTAGGACCTCCTTAGTCCACCGAAACTGATAGATCTGCAAATGGTTGCTCCAAACTTGAGTTCCAACACCCGGGCAGAAAAATGCAGAAACTGACACAGTGAGTCAGAAATCCAATGAAATGATCCCAGATTCAAGAATAAAGGTGTTTCCAAGCTCCTGAAGTGAAGTGGACACTAAAAGCAAGCAATAGTTGCCTCTACATGTCAATACAGAGTCTCTGTCATCGAACGGAATAGGGAAAATCTCAAAAAACGACTTTTTCTTTGAAAACACTTAACAAGCTCTCAAAACCACTTCGCAAAACCAAAGTGACTTTTCCAAAGGTTCCTCCAAGGTCTCTGCACACTCGGATGCAAGTAAAGTCACCCACAAAGCTTCCCATAGAGCTTCTCGTTCCTCCCACAGAGCTGCTAAGCTTCCAGGCATTCACGCACGCTCAACTAGATCACCCGGGCTCTGATACCAGTTGAGAGTGCTCTCAACGAAAGCAAGAACGGAAGAGGAAGAGAGAGAAATAGAGAGCCACACAAGATTTGGTGGGTGCAAAACCACCCTAATCTTCTTTTTCATTCATTTATATATGTGTTTAAGTATTGTACATAACCGGGTAAAGGCACAGTGACCTTTAACCCCCACAAAATAGCAAATCTTAATAACTCAATTGAATGAACACCTACTAGACAATGTTTATCCAAAAGTCGTTCTTGAAATATATAGTAGAACCTTAATTATCACGGATACATAAACTCATGACCCAGTTGTTTTCCATAATTCACACACAAGATAACAATCGTATGAAAGAGATTCCATTTTACCATACCCACTTGTACACAAATCAATCCTACAATCTTAAATAGCGTTCTAATAGGCTAAAGATGTAATTTTCTAAACCATAGTGCTTGACATGCTGCTTTGTTATGCATGCTATATTTAATACGATTTGATGGCATCAAGCCTCTACTATCATGGTGGTTAATTGCAAACTTTGACTATTGCAAGCATCGCTCGAGAGGGTAGAACTGTTCCAAATCACAAGCCAAAAATGTCTCGCAAGTCCTCACTTTACAAGTGTTTACTATAAGAGATGTGTTGCTTTTTCTAGATGATGCTTTCATGTAGATGTGGCAAATGAGTTGAAGAACCACCAAATATTGAGGAACCACATCCACATAACCAGAGGCTGCTCCCATATAGTACATTCAATAGGAGCATAGATAGACACAAGGTTCCAAGAAGCTCCTAAGAGAAACTCTATAAGATCCAAGAGATCATCTAGTATTGTGAGAACGAGGATTCTCACATCCGTGCACATATACTGAATTATGCCCTCAATGACTAATCAAGGAGATCTAGGAACAAAGATCAACGGTGAGGCAAAGGATAATCCAAATGGAGATCATGCTTAGATGCAAAGATGAATCTCATTCTAAAGAAGTATCTTATCTTCTAATGAGTCCAAAGGATAAACCAAAATGGAGATAGCCAAGATGCAAACATGGAATCCATTCTACAAAACCACACTTGTCAATAGAAGTGATTTTCAGCCATGATAATTGGTTCTTTTTTTTGTGAAGTTCGCATTTGGAAAAGGTTGGATTGTTTCAAGAACAACCATTCGTCCAAACCCCAAAAGCATTGCATCAACTAAATCCTACCTACACATGCATAAACTCAGATCTTGCCATGTGTTTGGTAATTACATATAGGCTATCATTGTTGCCCCCCCCCCACCCCCAAAAAAAAAACACACACAGACAACCAATAATAATAATAACAAGAGGGCATGTATGCACGAGAGCACTAGCTTCAAATTGTGAGTTGCACGGGTCTCTACATACCTGGAATACTTATTAGGCTATGTAGTTCCAATAAAATTGAACGAGTATTAAACCCATGCTTTGCACAGGCAAAAATGCATGATCATCCTCAACCACTCCCAATTTGAAGGTGGATATTTCTAAGCTAGTCGACAGAATGATTGATTCTTAATTGCTAATCAATTCACCTTGCATACTTGGATTGGCTTTTGAAATTTGTCTTAATGGCTCTAAGACCTTCCACTCCTCCTTTCATTCCATTAACCTTCCATCTCCTCCTTCCTCCCAAATTTGAACTTCCATCTCCTCTATTCCATTGACCTTCTGTGTCCTCCTTTCCCCTAAAGCTGCCTCTTGTCTTTCCACCTCCTCCAAGAGCTCCTTCTTTATGACACATGGCAAGCTCTTCTCCACCACGCTGCCATGTGTCCTCTCTTTTTTTTTCTCATGTCTGTGGTTAATAGGTTAAAGATAGGATATGAAGGTTTTTATTTGAAGGCTAGTAAAATTGTTGCTTTTATTTTAAAAATGGAAATCTAAATATTGGGAGCTATTTTGCTTTGAACATTGGCAACCGCGTTGGGAATTGGTATGAAATGTAGACGAGGTCATGATCCGACCAGTACGCTTGCGTTGTTCCAAAGAAAGTGCTTGTCAAAGGTGCGTTTGTCCAAATGTGGTGAATTTGAGACCCATAAATTGTTGTGGAGGCTTTGTTCACTAATTGCAAGTGATTTTCTTCCATGATATTTTGTAGTTGCAGTTGCTTTTGAGAAGTTTGTAGCATATTAAGAAATCCCCCAACATGAAAGTTGGATAGAGCGATGGCCTTTGTTGTTGTAACACAGGTGCGATTTGTTCTAGGAAACTTTGGAGGTTGCATGCTTCGGAACGATATATTGCCACTATAAACATTGCTTGTCTTGGATTTGGTTGAAAGTGAGCCATGATCATTTCAAGGTGGGCCATTGTAAATGTTTTGTGTGAAACCAAAGAAATCTTGCATTTGTATAAAAGTTATGTATCCATTCCTGCAAAAGCTATAATAGTAGCGAATGTTGTTGTGATGATATAGTGTTTAGGGTCCATGGTTCTGGTTTCATTAAGGCAAAGTAAGTCGGATGCTTGGATGTTATAGTCTGCATTAATATCCTTAGAATGTAATTTTAAAGAGTGAGTAGTTAAGGTTTGTATAATATGTGTTCGGATGCAGTTTTTGAGGCAAGGGACGTTGAATTGCTAGATGCAGTTGTAAGGAGTCTTTCCATCTCAACGGCCACCACAGTTATATCTACATGGAAATGTTTGTTATCCAAGGGTTTGACAAGATAAAGGTTTTCTTTAGAATGTACTCTTAAGAGTGATGTATATGCAATGTCGTGTTGTGGATAACCTGTAGGTTTGAAACACAATGTTTCTAGCATTGAGCCCTGTGCACGGTGGACGGTTCTTGCAGAAGCCGGTTGGATTGGGAACTGTGCTTGTGAAATGATGTAGTTGCTATTGCTCTCTATTTGTATTTCCTTTGTGATTAATAATATTGCAGTCTAGGATTGTTCAATATGATTTTCGTACAAGTGCCAAGTTTGCTGACGTGTGCATGCTCCAGCGGTGGGGCTAGAGAATTACACCCACATAACTACGTTTGAGCTGGACGTTGTTATGGCCTTAAAGTGGCCGTCAGCCCCATTCATAAGACCATCAGTTGTGTTGTAGTTCCCTACACATAGCTTGACAACGATATTTGGTTTTGGATTTATTTCTTTGTGCAAGCCAATAGTTTTGCTGGGGTCATTCAGTAAGGAAAGAGTGCCGAGGCAATTGCCATTTATGTTATCCACTGCATGGATAGTGTAAATGTTACCGGCGGTTGTATGGCGAAACGCCATTTTGTTATGCACACAAACTAGTTTTTTTGTGCAGAACAGATGAGGTATCATCAAGTCTAGTGGTGGCTTATGGTAACATATCGAATTGATTGTGTCAATGTCTTGTTGAGTTTGTGTGTTTGTTCAAGATTTGTTTAAGATGTTAGTGAACAATAAATCATTTTGGTGCATGACAGTGGTGAGTTGGTAACACTTGATTTGTTCTTTCCAAAAAAAAATCTTTAAAGAGTTTTGATGTTGGAATACCCACTTATCAAGGATAGCAGGTTCATGACGTCCAAGCCCCCAAAGGGAATGTTGTGAATGTGCTTGATGGCACGGAACTGATTATCCCACAAAGTTAAGTATGCATTTCCCAATTATCGATACCTCATCCAGGATAATAGTTTGAAGACCCAAATATTGTTTTGTGAACCTGTCTAGCTTGTCAACTGTGCTGCTGCTGCCAATTCAGGCAATTTTTTGCAATTTAGATTAGAATGCTAATTCTTTTGCACTAGCCATGGCACCTTCAACTACAAACAAAAAAGTGTATGTTCCCTTTAATAGACAGGAATATAACAAAGCTAGTGCGATAACTATGGATAGATTCACCATCCTTTCAACTTGGAAGAAGATCTATCTATTGTGTTGTATATGTGTGTGTGTGTGTGTATACTTGTGCAGTACCTAGACCAACTCTCACAATAAGCTTACAAAGGCAAGAAAGCAATGTTATCATACTACACAACGAGTAGCCAAACAGTTGCAACATCATATATGAAAAACGCTTAGTTACGGGATCCTCTCGTTCTTTCGGCCTATTTTTAAATGAGTGCAATAGAATAGAGCAAGGTAATAATAGAAACAATCAAATGTAAAAATTTAAGTAGGGCTACATTGCAATGTGCTTTCTTCATGAGCCGCATCCAGCTACTAGGAACAATCTCTCGTGATGATCCTCTTATTTGTTGAGTGTGTGCAATAGAATAGAACAAGGTAGCTATGGTAAAACATCATATGTAAAAATTAAAGCATGGCTACATTACAATCCATTTCTACAATTGGCCGCATACAACCACTAGGATCGATGTGTCATAGTGATTCGATGCGTCGAGAGGAAAACAAGCGATAAGCAACATCGAGAGACATTCGCCTACTAGGATCTTCCTTAAGCATGCCTATTGAGATGTGCTTAATTAGCCTAATATTGGTTTCCCAGTGACTGTGGCGCGGCAAAACCTTAAATTGTGGCTTTTTGTCCTGCACATAGTAAGTACATTTACAAAGCCCTGATAGTATCCAACCTAGTGAAAATATATATGTCGCAGCTGTCCAAGGTTTCTTGGTTTCACCTTTGAATACTTCAGGTGCCAACCATTGTTTATTAGCAAAAAAATTTATGTCCACCTGCGTTCTTTTGTTATACTCAGAATATGTTTCTTTTGGCTGCCCAGGCAACAGGTTTCCTTTAAATATTCTCCCACATGTCGCATGGCCCCAATCGCAAATGCCAACCCGCACCTGTCCCTCAGTTGTATAATCTAGCACAACATTTCTACTGTGCAAATCATAGTGAATCCAACCCTGTTCATGCAAATAATGCAATCCTAGGCAAAGCTCTGGTGCAAAAGTCACGATTTGTTGAAGCCTATCAGAGTGTGGTTGGTTTACAACTAAGCCTTTACACACCATCTAAAGTAACTCATATAATGTGCCTCCATTAAAATAAGGCATAAATACCCAATGCGGAGGACCCATCGTTAGAGCAAGTACTCGTACCAACACGTTGTGTTTCAGTTGCATAGATGCAGCCTTCAAAGACTTTGTGAACTTCATTTATGTGGTGCCCTTAAAAGATTTGGCTACAAAAAACTTGCTTGGACCTAGACTTGCAACTCCTTGTATCCTAGCCAAAAAAATATCAACCTCAATCCTGAACCAATCCTTTTATTGGTAAGGACCTCATATGTGTCTTGTGGCAACCAAACAACATAGCTGCTTATTGAGAACATTGTATTGACAGAACCTGCGCTCAACCTGGCACATGTATCCATCGACACATCTGGATCTATACGTGCTCCTATTGATTCATTTTTCTTCTTGGCAAATGCAATTAACTTAGTTTGAGTTATCCGTGCCTTCCGCTTTACCCATGTCTCCTCCCAAATTTCTAGCTTTTTGGTTGAAAATATAATGCTACTAGAAAATTCGGCATGGCGCTTACAGTTTCCTATAATTGTCGTGATTCACATGCATATCTCCAATGACCACACATCATGCGCTATATTTCCTAGTTGAGCACGGATGGACAGCACATCCTCTCGGTCGCTAATTTTCCATGATGACTTTTTTGAAGGCATCTAATAATTTGTCATCGAGACCGATTCTCTGAATTGTGCTTGCATCCATTTCTGAAATGGCTAGGTTCACCTCCCGTTGTATATAGCTATATAATTTTTTCCATTCTCTTGTTTCATTCGGATTCCACATACTTACACATGAATTGCATCATGAATCAAATACCTCAAAGATATGTTCAACAACACTTCAAAACAAAGCAAATAAACCATCCCCCTTATATCCTTGGCATTTCAACATGTTCCCTCACTCATTCATCATTGCTTTTTAAAAAAATAGCAGATAGAATTCCACACTCCTCCTAGATAGAGTGACAGTTACGTAAATCAGATTATAGAACTTCCAAGAATAATATCCATAAATAACGGCATGTACCACAAAGAAAGATAAAGGGATAAGGAGAAGGAAATATAAATTTTCCATATAAAATCAAAGCTAGGGGATGTAATGCGAAAAAAGCGTACAAAACACCGTTTAAGCTTAAAGGACATTCTACTTTGCTTTAAAAAGGAAATATAGAATTTGTAATTCAGTGTTGGAATCCTATTACTTTTGCATATTTCCCTTTGTGGTAAAACCTAAGTTTCTCCTTAGGCAGATGTTGCACAAGCGCGTATTGTGCATTGGCATAATTAGGCTCTCCCCAATCCACGCATTGATCACTGACATCTATAGTCTTCACAACACCTAAACGGCATATAGCCACCATTATGTCTATATGTTTCTTTGTTACAGGCCTTTCCCAGTTCATGTTCACTCTCAACAAGATCCTCTCAACACGATCATCATATAGTAGGCGAGGATAGTCCTCAACTAGATACTTTGCAATATTATGGGCCACCCCCTCAAAAGATTGTAAGGCTTGGCAGATGCCCATTGCCCTAGGAAAGCATCAAGACAATTCATGCATGGGGCCTTTCAAATCATCCCAGGTTAGTGCATTATCTAAAGAGAGTTTCAATTTCTTTGCTTTGGGCTCATCATCCTGTAGGGCCTCATTCAGGGGACTCTCCAGATGCATGGCTTGGAAACCTAGGACTGGCACACACTTAGTGCCATTGGAAAACCTCAATTTCTCCTTTGGTACAATATTGCAAAAAAGGTTTTGACAATGCACAAAGTAAGGAGCAGACCAGCCCAAATATGAATAACGTACATCTAACCATGCAATGATTCCCAATTTGCAGATGGTAGCTATTGCATTTAAGTAGTGTCTCTATGCGCTAGGGGACTTCATCACCATATAATGACAATATCTCCTTTCTAGGTAGATATCGTAAGTAGGGCAAGTCTTTGATGATATGGAGGGCCATCACAATAGCCACACTTCGGCATTGTGCACACATGGATCTCTGAATGAGACTTTGCGACATTTCTTGATTTACCCTACGGAGCAGAGTAAACACATATCAATATACAAATCAAAGTCTCAATCTCACACTACACCGTACATTCTCCAACATTCTAGTAAATAAACATGCTAACTAGAACAACAGATGCGAATCCCATAAGTACTTCTAGTAAACTCTTTACAACAAGCAACCAGCCATTAGTCATTAACAACTTCGACAAAGCAGACAGAACTAACATGCATTCTTTAATGAACCATTTGGAAGAAAAGAACTACTGCTAATAGAATATATTGACCTATACTTGCAAATCTTATGTGCTATTTGAGAAAACCTTTACAGGAATACTCCAAAGTAGATGGAAGATACAAGCATCTTTTTACGTGTTATTTAAGGTGACATCAATGGTTTTTTCTAGGAATAACCCAAAGCAGATGAAGCTAGCATGTATTCTTCAATGAACCATTTGAAAGGAAAGAACAATTGAAAAGAGAACATATTGACTAATACCTGCAAATCCCATGTGCCATTTAAGCAAACCTTTCCCGAAATACCCCAAAGCAAATGGAAGATACATGTATTTTCTTACGTGCTATATAAGGAGACATCAATGGTTTTTCAAAACTCTATTTAGAAAAACAAGTATCTCATCACTTTTCAGCGCCACTTGTCACAGCTTCTACTGATACCTAAAAAGTATATTTTTCTACCACACATATTCCCTAATATATGAATTCCATGTGCCAGCTGAGCAAACCCTTCCAAAAATACCCCAAAGTAGATGGAACTAACATGCATTTCTTAATGGATGACTTGAAAGAAGAAAATTTTGGGAAGAAAATATACATATTCTACAAAGTATGGATTCAATTCATAACATTCATTTCAATGCCTTGCTCTATGTTTTCCTTGGATGGTTGCAATCGACTTTGGAGTTGGCATTATTATCAGTCCATTGCCGATTGCGACAATATATTGTACAGCCTTGTGCCTAGTATTTTGATTAAGGTGGGCATATTAGATTCCAATGTTTCATCGCTCATACCAAAGTTAGTAAGGCAGACTATTGGAAATGAGAAGTAGATCTTCTGCTAGTCTGCATGGCATCAAGACTAAACCGATTTGAGATATGGGGTGGACATGTCATCTTTACATATCTGAGTGACAGTTTTGCTCAGGGCTTGTCCAATGCAATTGTGTGTGTCCCCTTGTTCTGAAGTGAGTTTCCTAGGAAGTGTGAATTTATATGGGAGAAATTCGTCCATTTTAATTTAGTCAATGGATTTGGTCAAAATGATGTCTCTCTACAACAACATGATTGAAAATCAAAAAGGCAAACATGCAGATCGTGTCTTACTTAGTAAGTTATCCATTCTGCATGGATACATTTGGCCTGAATCCTTGCACCCCGCTCCATGGCAATGCGAGGTCAAGAACTTGCAGGTCGTGTCTTTCTGCCCTAGAGCAGAAAGGGGACACGCACGCTTCGAAATCAATAATCCTTTCACTGTTGGCCATAGAGATGGCCCTCACATCCCATCAAGCTAGTGCAGAATTTCATGGAGATGATCTCACTTCAATAAAAAGCTGGTACACAATCTCATGAAGATGATCTAAGTTCAATGCCAGAGGTTTTATAAACTCTCAAAGGTTGCGTACATGGACCCAAAAATGTAGCATTGATTGCACTTTGCTAAAGTCACAAGCTCAGATAGGATCCAAATGATGCAATTGCAATGCGACTTTGTTGTCTAAAATTGTACCCTAGGATGCCATTATGTTTATAGTTATTAGGTCTGAGTGGCTTCAATGTTGTTCCAACAATCCGAAGTGGTACAAGTTGCTCTACACAAGCCAATGAAAAATGGTTAACTCACACTCAGAGAGCTTCCTTGCACTTACTCAAATTTAAGAAATGGCTAAATCTATGGGGCAAGTAGCTCACTCCATGCCAATGACACCAATTAAGCATTTTTGGCCTCTTGTGCACAACCCTTGAGCTCTCACTCATAGAAACGGTCAGAAGAAAACCTATTCTAAACCATGCACATACTTTTTTTTTTCACACTCAGTGTCGATAACAAGGGGGGGACCTATGAGCTTGTTTCACAATAGAGGAATGGTTTGCAAATAACCTATACCTGTAAAGGCTAATTAACTAGCAACTGGTTTTTCTACTGGATCTTACTCTAAAGCAAGGACCTAAGGAGCAACCAAGATTTTTGCTAGTGTGAATCGAGACGCACTACCACTGGCTGTCTTGCCACTGCTCCTCAACCACACAAAGACTCGATATATATTGATGTTAGAAGGGTGAGTATAGGAAACTTCTTTTAAACTAGAAGAAGAGCTCAATATATTGATGTGTTATAACACGTATTGGGGGAGACATCTTTACATCTTCATCTTCATCTTGTTAGTGGCTGCTTCTTCTTCTTGTTTGCAACAACACCATGAAGCTCCTCATGCTCTTGCAGTTGGCCATGTCTCCCTTTGCAACCACCCTCTTCCAAATGACCCTCTTCCACCACCCTCTTCCAAACGACCGGACTCGCCACCGGCAACCAAGACTCGTTGTCTCAACAGAGTATTGGATAGCTTACAGTTTTCAGAAATCTTAAATGGCTTGTTTTATAGGGTAGGCCATGGAACAACAATCCTTAACATAAATGATACGTTTGATGGCCAGCTGTCTAGTTTTTTTATCTTTGAAACATGATAGTTCACCTGATGGGGTTGATTAGCGGATCTCACACGTTGAGAACTTGGGCAAGTCACCTTTTGGGTCTTGCATATCCTCCGGTCTTGCTTGGAAACTATTATATTGGTTTGTGACAGCTTTCTGATGTGACTTGTTTTCAATTTGTGGAGCTCGATATCCTTTGGCCTCTATGTGTTTGAAAGAGAAATATCGGAGTCAAGAGGCCAATTTATTGGAGTTACCCCTATACCATATCTACGATGTTCTTGACAGGGTTCTAAATGGAGTGATGTTTTGCAAACAGTACCTGCTCATTGATTACATGCTACTCCAACATTCGGATTTTTGCCTTTCTTGCTTTCTTTGCTGTGCATTGGAAACGGAGTGTTGTTTTGCACGTTATTGGCTCATGGATACCATCTTTCTCCCAGATAGATTTGCAAATTTGTTTGCGGAGTTGAAGCAATACATGCGACATCCTGGTTTCAGTTTTCCGGGTGATCCTTGCCCTTGTTGGTGATTCCCACTTGATATTTGCACTGCGTTTAAGAATTAGAGAGTGAAGGTGCAGACAGCAGCAGAGCATCACGGGTACAGTACTGAGGACATCGTTCAACTGCTTGTAGCAGGGATGTCACTTATGTCGGCGCTGGCAGCTGCGGTGAGGCCGCTGCTCTGAGCGAGGCTATTAATCACGGTGGCGAGTAAGTCTTGCAGAACGTTCGAGTCCACGTAAAGTTGGGTTTCACACAAAGGTCTGATCTATGCTAAGCAGGCTGGCGTCGATCCCACTCTCTTTTTGAAGGCAGTCTCAGGTGGAGCGGCAGGATCCAGGATTATGGAACTGTTTGGCCCGAAACTTATAGATGGTGATTTTACACCCGGAGGCTTCGCCAAGAATATGGAACTGCTCTCAAAGAGGGTCAGGCAATGCGGTCGTCGGTACACAACAGGCCAAAGCAGAACAGGGGGAAGCACATGTTCTCTTCTTGATAAACCAAGAGGCTCCTGTCGTTTTGAAATCCTTCAACCGTGACCCTATGAGGATAGGCTTTGGGCCTGATCTTCCCATGTAACGCTTCTGGGCTGGACCAACCGTTGGTTCTCTCGATGGCTATTGCCATGCATGCGCTTGGGAAGCTCAAGGGGAAGACTCGTGGCATCCGCAACCAGTCGCCAGCAATTTCTTTCACGTAAAGCCAGTCAACTTCATGCTAGGAAACGCCTTTGACAGGAAAGAGGCAGTTATTCACGAACTTGTCCAAAAACTTGTCAGCATTTTACGAAACACGTATTATATAACCAACTACAGAGACCTAGAAGTAAGAAACACCTTTGTAGGTGTTGCGCATCGAGTATGCATGCTCGTCACTTGAGTCCTCCTTGCGCTCAGGGAGCACACGGGCTGCGGAGGCCATTGCTCTACGATGTTCCTACCTCATATAATGAGGCTGAGTCATTCCGTACTTCTCGTGTAATTTCCATTGTAATCGGCTAGCTACAAACAACAGTGGAGGACATCCTCAGCTGCATTTGTCTTCAATTTCGTATAGTGGGCATCCTCTTCCAATATAGGATCAAGATTTGTATCCATTTTGGATGTTGCAATCTCTTGCTTGCCTGAGAACTCTGCAGTTTCAGGTAGGTTCCCATCAAACAATTTGCCTCTGTTGCCTACTAATGGGCGATCCCCCCCAGAGGATGCCTTCAAGGAAGCTACATTGGTTGATAACAGCATATCTGGAGGAGACGGAGAGTCCCGTTCCTTGTGATTCAACCACAAGATCCGGAGCTTCAGGAATAGAGACAGGGCTAACATCATACGCCAGCCTGAGAAGATCCATCGCATTTGCTCCATCAGAAGACAAGCTCTCCAATCCTTCGACCTGAAAGCCTTCTTCGCTGAATGTTTCACAACCAGATGCCTTCTCATGATCAGCTAGCTAGGATTCTAATTTCTGCCAAGACCAGTTTCACAAGACATTGATACAGCTCTGAGTTTTTTGAAGAACGATCAGTTTTTTGAAGAAAGATCAGTATTTATATAAATTATGTATCTGCACTTTGCCTCTTTCCAACTGTTCATCAACCTACTCATAGCCTCGCTGCTTTTTAAGAAATCTCATTTCACTACAGGACTTGCACATACTTTGGAAATGTTGTACCCATAATACACGAGTAAAAGAGTGCTCCTGAAAGCACATGTTAAATCATTTAGGCATCACACCTCAGAATCTAGTACTGGACGTGATGCTTTCTCCATACTTTGTCAATATCTAACACATGAAACCATGTGCTCCTAGGAGTACATCAACAAAAGTAACATACAGAGATGTACCGTATACAAGATCCATTTCTGCCTGCCAAACTAACCATACACTTAGACTGGTGTGGTTAAGGACCTCGCCCCATCAAGGACCCAGATTAAGCACCATTCCATAATGGCTTTAGGCACAGGTAGTTTCAACAAACACTACAGTCTTGCACAAAATCCTTGTAAGCCCACCACCAAGTTTACCTGTATTTAAATTCAAGCCTCTTATGTGCAAACACAAGCAAGATTGTGACTCTGTCAGAATAAATCATGTTGTAGTTCATGTTTGGGACAGTCCTCTTTCGAATTTCACACTGCCAGCACTGCCTGAGCTCTAATAGGAAATTTTCACTGCGCATTCATAAACGCTTGCACAAGGCTTTGTGCAGCAGATACCTGAAATTAAAATTTGGAAAACAGTGGTTCAGTGGGCAAATTATGGAATTATAGTAGTAAAATCTATAGAAATAAGTTGCACCTGCTCTCCAGTGCCTTCAAACGTGATTAGCCGATCTGTGGCACCATCTTTTTGACTGAAAACCTGTACAGAAGAAAGGTACCCAACCCTGATTTGGATTAGCACAACCCCAATTTGTTATAAACCACCTCATATTTTTCTGATTTTCAACACTTTGACACATACGGAATGACCGTGACGTTATTAAAAGAGCCAACTTGCTTTCTTAGAGGTCCTTGTTCTCAACAAACTCACCTTCACGGCACAGCCAGAAATGGCCCGAATTTGTGTTATATTGGCACCTCCCCTTCCAATAATACCCCCAATCAGACTGCTTGGAACACTTATTTCTGCAGTGACCTTGGGCATTGCTGAGATTGTTTCAGCACCAGACGGTTGAGAATCCAGGCCCCCATACGCAACAGAATCTGTACCATTCCCATTCGTGTGATGCTGAACATGGAGACCTGAATAGGCAGCTTGAGCATATAGAATTTGTTGCTGAAGATAACTGGGCTTCAAGGTTACAGGTTCACGAGAAGGATTCTCCCTGCAGCACAGAATTACAGAGTTCTCAAGCTTTGAGAATTTTTAAAAGCCTGGAATTTGGAATGTGTGCCTTCCTATTCAGGATCTCAGGGACATCCCAGAGAATTCAGGTTGGAAGGACAAACATCAACAAAGCCGAAACCATGAAATTCTACGACCTTGATACAAGAAACGTACCTTAGTTTCAAGCCAATCATTTCTAAGGCCTTTTGGACTCGGAAGAGCTCACCAGAGACCTGCAAAGGAAGACAACCTATTATTGAGCTTTTATGCATGAAATCTACATTACACCTAAAGTGGAACATAGAGGACACGCCCACCCCCCAAAACACACACAAAGCAATCTCTCTCTCTCCTGTACCCATCCAGGTTAACTTGCAAGAAAGGGGTCCTTTTTCCTCCTAGTGTCACGCCCCCTTTTCCTTTCTCTCCTGCTTGGCCTCTTTCGAAGCATTACATGCTCCTTAAAATTTAATTTCTGTTCCCTCCAAAATGCATATTAAGAAAAGAGATGCTTGACTACCGAAAAGAGACATTTGAGGACTTGGAAGATGATTCCAAATCAGCAGCTATAGCAGAGCTAATTGCCATAACTATTGATTAAACTGTGTTGGGCTTTGAAAAGGAGTATCCATTCATCTCTATCACATAAATTCTTAGATTCAAATAGGGACAAGTTCACTTTCAACTTCTCACAACATTCCTTACAAGATTTTGGAATTACCTTCAGTTTTTATCAGCCACCATTCCCAAACTGATAGACCAAGCAAATTTGCAAACTTCTAGACTTGCTGCAATCTAATGTGCACGATCAACAATCAATGTGGGAAAGGGAGAAATATCGTCCTATCATAAAAATTTACTTACAATTATACCATCCACTCTTTCTCTAGAAAATACCCATGCTCCACTGCTACCAAAGAAAAGCAACTCATAATTGGTTTGCAAGAAAGTAAGAACAGCGATCCGAAAGGCTCAAGAACACACAGGACAAGGCAATAAACAGGCAAGACCAAATTCCATACATTTACAAGTTGAAGCCCCTGTTTTAAAAATCATTCCAAAGAAGAGTCTTCACAAGCTTACTGAAAGGCAAGAAAGGTGAAGTCGCAAAGACAAAATTTTGAATGTCTAACCAAAGAAGCAAAAGATGATGGAAAGAAGACACTTCGATCAATTTGGATAAATACGAAAGCACTTTCAGTAGTGATAAGTTGATTAAGAAATTATGAGGATGGTACACCTCTCATCATTGTGTTTAGCCACATCATCAGCCTTATTTGTTCGCAAAATTGTTCCAGATTCAGAGACTAGTAGCACCAGTTATACCAATCGGCAGAGGTGTGGTAATAGTTTTATAGACATTCCAGTTTATTTTAATTTACCTTTTTTAGGACGGGAGGGGGCTGAGGGATGGGGGCTGGCGGCTAGCTCAGGGCTGGCTGAGGCTGGAAGGAGAGGCTGAGGGATGACGCTGAGAAGGAGAGGATGAGGGTAATCGGAGAGAAGGAGAAGATAAGGGGAAGGTAATGGCTGGGTGAGAGCAAGCTTCAAAGCTAGAGAGTTGGAGAGCTGATGGTGAAGAATAATGTGTGGCAACCATCAGGCCTGAGACAGGAAAATATTTCTTTTTAAATATCTTACATGCATGCCTCTAATGGGTTAAAGGCATTTCAGAATGCCTCAAATGCCTCTGACCTCAGGTCCATGTTTTCCTGGCACGTGTTTTTCCTTTCTCTGCTGCTGGGGGATGATGGGGTTGGGGAATCATATGGCGTGTAGTTTGAGGAGAATATCTTGAAATGTGAGTGAGAGCCACACTACAATGATCCACGAAAGGGAGGGTCAGAAAAATTGGGTATAAGGGGAGAGGGGGGGGGGGCAGGGGCGATAACACCTTTAAAAAGCATTAAAATTACACAGAAGCTGGACAAAGCTGTTAAATTTAGGTAGAGGCAGAAATCTAGCAAACATATCAAGTCCTCAAAGCTAATCGTGAGTTAAATTGCAGAAACCACTTGACAAACACCCAAAAAAAAAAATGACACTTCAGCCTGTCACATAACCTGCAACAGTAAATGGGATAAATCCCAAGCATCATATTAGAAAGCAAAATTGAATATAACTAATTTTGAATGAACATGTTACATTAGGGTGATTAGTATGGCGGATACCATGTTTACTTCAACAAAAGCAACAAGCAAAGGATCCTAGGATAGGTACCCCAAGATGGAAAAAATCCCCCTATTAATTAATTAGGTCACTAAGCTATAGAGTAATATTATACACCCCTTTCCTTATAATAGTATTATAGATTCTCCCTCATCCCCGCCCCCCCCCTTTGGGATGTCCTTTCCTCTTTAATGCCCTTCATAACTGGTCCCCCCGTCCCCAATCTCACATGTCCCTCCCCTCCCCCCTTTATTTCCTTCAAGCTCTCCCCCTCCCCCCACGTGAGACTAATTATTGCCCCTCCCCCTCCTCTCTTTATTAATTCAAGCCCTCCCCCGTTTATCCCTAAATATTTTGCCATCATATACCACTCCCCCCTCCCCCCATACTAGGCTCATGCGTGGGAAAAAGAAGGTTTTGGGTTCGAATCTTTTCTTGAATGTTTGGGGAAGCCCTCCTTAGACATAGTCTATCCATAAATTAAATTAAGTCATGGAAAAACATAGGTTAATTAATGCATAAATAAATTAAGCCATAGAGAAACATAGGTTAATTAAAGCATAAATAAATTAAGCCATAGATAAGCTTAGGTTAATTAGGCCTCCATGCGCACCAAAACTATTAATTAATGGGTTGGAATAGGAGATAGCTGCAAGAACCATGCAAGATGCATCCACACGCCTACTAACGCAATCATCACACACCTGGAAAACAAACACACACATGCCTAGAAGGTGCGGAAAAAAACACATACCACAAATTAAAGCGTGAAATATGCCTAGTCTTGATTTATAACATAGACTTATCATCTTCTTTGCCCCTTTCATTGCAGCATATTCCCGTTTTTCTCTCTCTAATCCTTTGATTGATTTTGTTTCTCCTTCCATGCTATTGTGTGTGTGTGTGTGCATGTGTGCGTGTGTGAACACACACACCCACCCACACACACATATATATAGAGAAGAGAGATAGCTTCATGAGACTAGAATATATTCAATGCTACAAATTATATGTACATATATATGTATATATATGTATATATATATATATATATATATATATACCTTTGTAAGACTAGAATATATTCAATCATACAAATTCAGATTTTTGTTGTTTTAAAGTCCAAGTTTCTAAAATGAAAAAATAAAAGAGAAAACGAAAAAGAAGAGAAATGACCTAACAAATTTTTTTAAGAACAAAAGGTAGGCATATCTAGCAAGCAAAACAATGCTTATGTCATCATCAATGCCCAAGCATAAGCTTATATGGATTTCTAAAAGACCCGCAGTGTCCCTTCGCAAACCCAATGCTTACTAAAATACGTCAATTAAACAAAAGGGAAGGATAACAAGAAACAAAGAAAGGTGAGTAAGCAAAAATAAACAAGCAAATCAAGAAACAAATAAGAGCAAAAAAAAGAATAAATCTCTCTCTCTCTCTCTCTCTCTCTCTCTCTCTTCCCCCTCCTCGGTAGACCCTTCTCAAAGCTCGATCACGGAGTTTTTCCAACCAGAGGAGGTGGACCCCCCTACTATGAGGCCCCGACATGATCGGGATCCAAAGCTCTGACAGAGGATTGACGCACAAATCACACTTCTCTGTTCAGAGTCGGAGCTCGACCAACAGGGGTCACTGTAGCCCTTGTTAGGCGCAGAGCTATGACCAAGAGACGACACAGGACTACGCTCGTGAGCAACCGACAGCACTCTATCGCGGACTTCATGCTCCCACCGTCTCATCCACCTAGATGAACTGATTATGATGAGGAGGAGGAGGAGGAGGATGATGATGATACTGATGTGTAGTTAAGCACTCTGACATGACCATGTAGTACTTAGCACTAGCTTTTTGCATTCTCCTAGCTCCACCCTCACAGTTTGTTTGTATCAAGATTCTCAGAGTCTCATAGACCCATCAGTCTTCCGAAGACTCTAATAAACTTTCTTTCTTTCTTTCTTTCTCTCATATATGAATAAGAAAATATGACAAAATGAAAGAATTATTTAAAACATAAGAAACTAAAGGAACCACTTACATCTATGTACCGCTTCCTACACTGATGCAATATTAAATCCTTACTTAAAAAGCACAGGCATGCTCAATTTAACTCTTTTTTTAAAACTTTAAAAAAAGGGAGTTTCAGCTCCCCGCTTTTTGTTTTCAGCTTATGTTCAATCATTCTAAACATGCCTAAGGCCGATACACCGTA
The DNA here is from genome assembly GCF_047967505.1 of Dipteris shenzhenensis. Taxonomy (NCBI): domain Eukaryota; kingdom Viridiplantae; phylum Streptophyta; class Polypodiopsida; order Gleicheniales; family Dipteridaceae; genus Dipteris; species Dipteris shenzhenensis. Next base: position 6,117,415 of record NC_141626.1, read on the forward strand.
GATAAAAGACTTCATATCTAAGATTGTAGGTACATTTTTCATTATTCTTGTTGGATTATACCCTTTGTGCATTAGCAAAGTGATCAAATTACCACATTGAGGAATAAAATATTTCTTAATTGTACAGAGCCAGAAAAACCTATGGAATCGGGAAGAAATGACTCCATATGGAAAATCTATGGAACTAGGAAGAAATGACTCCATATTTTGCCAAATTAGAAATGTTCGAGTCAATGTGAGGCATTTTTATAATGTGCAAACCACTATATTCAAGTTATTGGTGTTTATCATATATATCAACCTCTGATACCACGGCCAATTGAGAGAGGCTCTGATATAAGAAAACACAAGAGTCTCCTCTTAAAGTGTAGTTAAGTTCACAAAAGTCACGAGGATAAATTCCTTCTCCAAAAGCACAAGCACCTTTGTACATAAAATCTTGAAAGTCATGATCATCGTCTATAAAATGCCTAACTTGGCTAAGCTTATATAAAACGATAGGGCAAGTATTGATAGAGATAAGACATTGCAAAATTATAATTTTCTATAGAACAAGCCAAAGAACAAAGGAAGAAGTGAGTTTGTAGGCAACTTTAGACAAATTATGAGTAAATGAGGGAAATAAAAAGAAAATGTTAAAAATCCCACAAAAAAATTAAAAATAAAAAAACAAAGTTAAAAATATAAATATAAATAACTTAGTAAGCAAAGCGAGGTCATTAGACTCAAGCATAAGCTGCCATCTAGGTTTCAAAAGATTCTCGAAACTTTTGGGTAAATCTAGTGCTTACTAAACTTTGAAATCCCAACCAAACAACAAAACCTTTGATATCAAAAAGAAGAAACAAAACAGAAAAGAAAGAATAAGAAAAGCAAAGAGAGAGAGACAGAAAGAGAGAGAGTTTGTTTCTCTCTCTCATCCTGCCTCCCAATTTTTGTTTCCAAAAGAGATTTCGTAGTCAATTCTAGCCCTACTTGATAGTTGCCCAAAAGAATTCACGTTCACTCTAGCTATACTAGATAGTTTCCTACCTTAGAGCTAATTGGAGATATCATTTTCCAGGTTTATCCACAATTATTCCGTCTCTTAGAAGCTTTAAAAAATATTTTAGTTTTGATAAACGTATTAAAAAAACATGGAGGGAGAAGAGGCCTTGTTTCCTAATTTCAGGCTTGTTATTGGTCCATCACGCTGAATTGTAGGCCAATAAGGCACATCTATACTCCCATAAGACAAAAAGATCATAAGCCACATTAAAGTCTTGTAGGCCACTAAATCCCCAACCCTGTCAAAGCACTCACACTTTATCATTCCCTGCTTCTAGCATGGTCAATTTCGGACCTCACTAGGAGGAGTGAACGTCTCCATCTGGTATTGTCCATTGTAATCCCCCTCAACTAGCACAAGGGAGATATCATAGGATTCAAATCTTTTTTAAGACTAATCCCTCATAGATAGAATAGCATCCTCGATTTATATAACCTTGTTGTTAATATATTTTTTTTACATTATTGTTTATGCATGATAACACGATTTACACAGACAAGAAATGTCTGAGCATGTCACACAAAATGATTGGTAAGATGTTAATGATTATAGTGGCAACGAAGACAATGACAATGACGACAATGCATTAGGTGTAGTTGCATTCGAGAAATGAGTACAGCTATGCCTAGAAACCATCTAATTCAGCATACCATTTGTAGCAATCAACTCTACAGCATTGAGTCAAGTGGACCCATCTTGGTTGGACTGAATCCATAATATGAAGTCTGACCTTCAGTACACAAGTTAGACGGTGGTTCTCTTTGTAAAAGGTTGACAAGCCCGAGTGGAAAGGCAAAGTAAAGAGAGAGAGAGAGAGAGAGAGAGAGAGAGAGAGAGAGAGTGTGTGTGTGTGTGTGTGTGTGTGTGTGTCAGTGTCAGTGTCAGTGTCAGTGTCAGCGTCAGTGTCTGTGTTTGTGATTCGTTATGCATTTATTATATCTTTACCCCCTTGTGCCATAGCAGCTGAGCAAGGGAAGGGTGAGAAGTTGAGAGGATGGGAGGGGAGCAATAGGTGACGACAACTCAAACAACTCCTCCCTCTTACATTTAAACTGTCCCCTCTCCTTGGCTTCTCCTCCTCCTCCCCTCTCCTACTTTCTCCCACTGTTCACCTCCTCCCTACTCCTCTCTTAACTTTCCCTCCCCCCCCCCCTCCTTCCTCTCCTTCTTTGAGATGTATCCAAGCTAAATGAAACAAAGGAATACGGGTGGGTAGCTGCCCACAAACTCTGTTTATTCCCTACAAGTGGGCTTCATCACCCACCCAACTGACTGGGATATTGCTGCTAGACTTCTTCATGTTTCCTTCCCAGGGCACTTCTTCTCCATCTGTCACTACATTAGGATTAGGACACTGTTTAGCTACAAGATCTACAACTTGACAAAGATGCAGCTAGGCACCAAATTCAGAGAATCCTCAGCTGCAATAACACTGGAACATTAGTGATTCTGAGCAGCAACTTTGAAGTAATGAAAAGGCAGCAAAATGATGCCAACATGGAGGGAATAGAAGAGAAAAGGGTGACATGGGGCAGCAAGCAGGAGGGAGGAAAGTGCAAAACAAGGCCAAAAAGGGGAGAAAAACTTGTACACAACTGCTAAAGGAGAGGAGGAATGCAGATCAGCACCCAAAATTCAGCCCCAACACATACCAAGTGCTTGAAGATGACCCGAAATGCAACTGGACAGGTCACCTTTCACCCAGGGCCTCCTGCAAGACACAAACGGCCATGTGAGAATCAAGGAAGAGGCTAGAGCTAAGATATTGGCACTGGGGGAGTAAGAGGTATTCAAGGAGGTGTGTAAGGAATGGGGACATCTTGGAGTTCGTACATAGGAGTTGTAAGGGATGGGAGATCTTGGGGTGGTTCGTACATAGGGATGGAGTTGGGGGGTAACATCGTTTCACACCCTAATTGTGAAATAAAAATTCTCTCTTCTAATTTTAAAACCCTTTCAGCTCTTTTTCACCTTAATTCATGTAGAGCCTTTCGTTAAATTCTTATTTTCCTTTTGTAAAAACAAACTAGAATCGAGTGTTTCAAACATAAAAGATTAACAATGGATGAGATGTACCATACATGGGATGGCTAGTCTTTTGCATCCACTACTCAAATCCCAAGAGCTATTCATGAATTCATCTCTATTGTCCAATAGAGATGTCTATGTAACTCATGCCTTCAGTGAGGAAGTCCCAAGTACAGATGTTGATAGAGAGAGAATTTTCCACCTACCAGAATTCCCTTGGTTCATCTCTCTCTCAAGCTACCTCACAGAGGAGAGAGGTGTTTGTGAAGCCCATTGAGTGGTGGCAGACACATTGTCACAGTCATGCTTTAACAGAAGCACATTTCCAAATATTTATTCAATTATCACTTCGAATTTAAAAATAGCCACGACTGAAAAATAACAAGCAAAAATAACTTTCATCCAAACACAAATTATAGCAGAAAATAAAAGAGATGAACGTGTAAAAAAATAATAGAACACAGAAACAGCAACACCATGTGGAATGTGAACGATGATCACCCCTGCTAGAGCTAGTCACCTAGTATATTTGTGTATTCTAATAATGCTGATTTTTTCATACAATAGTATTCCTGAATCCTAGATGGAATCAAAATGGACCCTAGAAGAGAAACTAACTATCTTTAAGAAATAACAGTTAAATTATGTGAAATAACCATATACACATGATCCAAAACTGTCTGGAATGGCCAAAAGATATGTATAACTCCAGTAAACACTAAATGATGCTAAAAACCAATGAAAAGAATGGGCTGGGAATTTAGAACTCAAGGTTCTACCACCAATCTTTCACGTAAACACTGAAACACACACTTTCCACATCCGTCTTATCAGTATCTCAATACCACAATCAAGAACTGATAGAAAAACACTGTAGAAGCATCAAATCACCATCCATCTCAAGCCAAAAAACTCCAACGGTGCCCAAACAGTAAAATCATCAAGTAGATAGTGCTAGAAAGTGTCAAAACGAAAAAAACGAACAAAAAAACCAGCCTCTGGATCAAAGTCTCAATTTTCAAATAGTGCTTCTGACAAATCACAAACAGGTGCCTTTGGTAAAATCACAATAGCAACCTGGTGATTCTGGCAAATTGCAATTTGCTTGGAACATGCAAACCCCCAAAAATCTGAAACAACTGATGCAGGAATTCCCAGACTGTAGAAATATGCTACAACAATCAGTGTTGGCTGAATCTAGAGCAAAAACTAGGAAAACTGTCATTTACATTTGCACAACAGAACAAAACTGCAAAAGAAACTGGCACAAAGTGAATCTGGCAAAAGACTTGGCTAGAACAAAGCACAATTTATGTAGGTCAAACAAATTGCTTGAAACAGGTGCCTAAAAGCACAGGCTGTGGATGCAGGGAAACTGGCAATGGAATTTGCAGCTGTAGCAGCAAATCAAAATTGTAATTCTCCAGGTGTGTCCTGGTACCTGAGAAGGCCATTACTCAAGCTAGACAACCCAGTATTGACCCAAACTGAAATAAGGGTTAGGCCTTGTCCAAAGACTTTTGCTTCCAGAGACTACGTGTAGCTCTCTCGGTTTAATCCTATGTAATCTCATTATGTCCTCATAAAACCCCATGATCACCTAGCACACCAAGGCTCACCCCCAAGGCCTAATCTAAAGGTACTAGGAACTCAGGGTGTATAATCCCTATGCAGGAATACAAAAACTCAATGCATGTGCCGAGCAATCCCAATGTCGTAAGGTTGCATGCTGACAGGTGTAGGGTGATCCGGTAAAGAACCATTAAGTCTAATTCCAGATCGTATCAAGCTCACCCCCCCAGATGATAATGCTGCTGGAGCAGGGTCACGTTTCAGTTGGTGATGCGGCATAGCTGTTGTGATGGGTTGATTGATTCCATGTTGAGTCAGGACAAGCATCAGGCTTGGACTACTGGGTATACAAGCGTAGACAGCTCGCTGTTATCGGCTTCACCTTTCGTTCAAAGTTGTCTTTCCTAAAACAATTGGCCAGATTCTAGGTGCATGGAGCTAAAATTGGAGATTTTTTTTCCTTTTCTAAGTCTAAAAGCAAGCAGGCCCAGATCGGAGCCTAATTTTGGCCCAATCCTTCTATTAAATAGCAGCCAGACAGTCTTCGACCACCCATCTCCATCTTCTCACATTCTTTTGCTCGTTTTCTTTTGAAACTCAATCAGGCCCCAAAAGTATTCCTCTGCTTTAAAGGGATGATTTTTTGTAGGATCCCAATCGCAAGTATTCCTTCAGTCAACTCTCATACAATAGAGAACAACTTGGAAACTAAACAACTCAGAAATTGTCGCAAAGTTCTGGTCACTCGATGACAGGCTTTCCACATCCCTTGCAATCCTTGTCCTCCTGTCAGCCTCAAGATCCTTGCCAATCACAACTCTTTCCCTCTGCTCTCTGCTCCTGTGATAGTCATTTCTATAGCTTCAATGGAACACTCTATGGCCCCTGGAACAAGGTGCCTTCTGCAACCCCGGTTGTTCCTTTTATTAGAGTATGGCATCTCATACTAAGCGGGGGCTTCTTTGTGGCTGTGCCCGCCCGAAGTAAGGTGTAGGAATAGGCCAGTTTAGGGCCTGATCAAGGCAAGCTGGCAGGGGCCAAAAGGCCCTGGGTAATGGCAGGGTAGGGGCCCCGTTTGGGCTCCTACCTGGTCGTGTTACGCTGTGTGGATAAAAATGAAAAAAATGTTTTTCACTTGTTGCATGTTGCTAGGTGAGTGCATAGCTATGTACATAGCTAGTTGGTAGTGGAAAAGGGCTGTGGACACCCTCATGACGGACTCCACACTGATGATATATTGTCTTGAGATGGAAGACACTTCTACAGGGACTTCTGGGAGATAATGAAGTGCAGTGTGGTTGCAGCAGGATAATCCAGAGCATGGTATCCAAAGTATGACGGGGTTTTGTTGTGGGATGGCATACTGTTATGCTCTAGCCGGGATAGCATGACCTCGGATAGATCGGTGGGCATTTTCTCTTAGATGACCAACTTTTGTAATAGTTAATGTGCGTAATTGAAATGGTCAAGAGAAGTAACTGCCAAGGTCCTAGGTGAGGGCGGAATGGCATTGACTAGATAGTTCTGAGTGCTAAGGCCTAGGTGCACCTAAATGTGCAATAATGCCAAGGGGCAAGTGGTTTTTAATGTGCCCCAAGAGAGGGGTAAAAAGGTGCACCAAGTGGAGAGGCTAAAATGATGACATTTGGCAAGGAGATCTATCTGGGGAAATGAGGGTCTCATGGATAAGTATGAAGAAAAATAACGAAGGAATATGTGTATCTGACGATTTTACGATCCATGAGAGTTTGGCTGGGTGGAATAACTGATAGCCATCGCCCGTGATTGATTTAACGTAAGGGAAAGAAGCCAAGAGCGAAAGTAGGTGACATTTGGTATCAGAGCATGGTTAGAGGATGAAGGGGGATTCGTGATTTACGACGAAACCGGTGAAGGGAAGGTGAACGATCAATTTTTGGTTGGTGTGTTGCTACGACGACTGGTGTAGGCGACGTGCTGATCACCGTGAGGCGTTGCGCGGTGGCCTGGGAGAAGCAAGTGATCTGCGCCAAGAGAAGGTCAGACGTGACGCAGCGTTGGTGGCTGTTAGCGTGGAAAAACAGTCGCAGGTGACGGGTCATGGAGCAGACGTCGACAAGAAGAATAATATCGCGACTGTTTTTTTGGACTTGAAATCGGGATAGTGAGCCTAACGTTTGGTGTCACGTAAGGCAGCGCAGAGGGGACGTGGATATTCGTAGGTGAAGGCGTAGGGTCGTATATCAACGGGTTGCGGGACCTTTAACCAGAGCATATTTTACCTCGTGCGAGGTTGACGAACAACAGCGTGCAGATTTAGGAGGTGAACGAGGATTAGCGCAGGGTGGTTGTTGGCGGACTCGCAAACCGTGTTGGAGCCTAGCTGCATCTAAGAGTCAAGTTGGGTCGCACCTACGAATAGCTGGAGTAGCCGGGATTGTCGCGAAACAACCAGGGAGCCCTTTCTTTCCGTGCAGTTTTTTTTTGTTTTCATATGGTCCTGTGATTTCTGCACTGTAGAAGAGAAAAAAAAAAACAGGAAAGCAGAACAGAAGTGAAGGGTGTATATATTGGTTAATTGAGTTTCAGAGGGAAAAAAAAAAAAAAAAACCCATCTTCCATTGTGAAACTATGGAGGCAGAAGGGCAAAATTCAAGGGTGAATCCTAGTGAGTCTAGAGTGCAGTCTACACAACAGATGTCACATCATGCAGCACCTACTTTGATTGGTAGGATTTCGATATTAGAGGATGCTTTACAGCAGATTATGAACCAGCAGCTTCAAGTGAATGCTGGTCAAAATGAGATCAGGGAGATGGTGCAAGCCTTGTCGGCTAGACCGTCTAGAATTGATAAGGGCAAAGCTCCAGCTGAGCCAGAGCCCAGTATACATTCCTTAGAGCGCGCAAGGGTCAAAGTGCCTAATATCGCTAATTATAGACCGGAGAAGTACGCTGGTCGGATGACCGAGCGCAGCTCTGATGTGATCGAGGTTTGGTTACACAAGTGGGAAGAAGCCTTCGCCATTTGTGAAATTAGATCCGATCTAAAGAAGATCCGCGAGGCCACACACCTGTTTATTGAGGCAGCGGACAGATGGTGGATGAAGCAACAGAAGGATCAAGTTGCTCCAACCACCTGGGAAGGGTTTAAAGCTGAATTCAAGAAACACTTTCTTCCACCTGATGAAGAATCCCGAGCTTGGGATGCTTATAGAAATCTTCGTCAGAGGAGTCTGTCAGTGGCAGAGTACACTGACAAATTCAGGGAATGTGTCATCAGTGGAAGGATTGTCCACTGAATAAAGACCGTCGCACGGCTAATATGATAATATCTGAATGCAACGTAGAAATGCAAGAGAGTCCCAATGCGGAACATATGCAGATGCAACTGGCGGGACCTTCTCAGAGGTTAGTACCTTGTTTGTTATGTGTATCTGTTGCTAAGTTAGTGACGAGTGCACCTGATAACATCCTATCTAAGCCCGCAGCAACGAGGTATACAGCCTTCAATGATACGGAGTTAATTAAAATGAAAGGGCAAGTGGCCAGTCATGATGTCATTGTGTTGTTTGACTCAGCGTTAACTCACAATGTGATTAACTCCAAGCTCGTGAAGAGGCTGAAATTAAAGACAAGTCTATCTGACTATGCGTATACAGTCAGGATGGCAGATGGAAGTTCAACTGAAGTATGGGACCAAAGGGTTACCCAGTTCGAACTTCGGATTCACGACTATGCTGAGAAGCTTGATTTTGAAATGACCAAGCTTGCTCATGCAGATATAGCCCTGGGTATGGCGTGGCATTCTAGGAAGAATCCAGCCATTGATTGGAAAAAGCACGTATATCAATTCAAGATGAATGATGTGCTTTATGTCTTGCGAGGTGAAAAAGATATACCTCAGGGACCGTTGGTTTCCGTGATGGAAATCAGAAAAGCTCAAGTAGAGTTTTTATTCCTTTGCACGGCATCGGTAGAGCCGGTGGATGATTCTTCGGCTAGCACTGATGTTACGCAAAGTATGGAGATGGCCAAGCTGGCTAATCTTATAACAGAGGAGTTCTCTGAATGTTTTAGGGATGAACTACCTTATGGGTTACCTCCAGAGCGGAAAGTTCAACATAAGATTGAACTGATCCCGGGGGCAAAACCTGTAAATAGACCTCCCTATAGGATGAGTTTTGCACGGCATCGGTAGAGCCGGTGGATGATTCTTCGGCTAGCACTGATGTTACGCAAAGTGGGGAGATGGCCAAGCTGGCTAATCTTATAACAGAGGAGTTCTCTGAATGTTTTAGGGATGAACTACCTTATGGGTTACCTCCAGAGCGGAAAGTTCAACATAAGATTGAACTGACCCTGGGGGCAGAACCTGTAAATAGACCTCCCTATAGGATGAGTTTTGCTGAGGAGGCGGAGGTGCGTAGACAACTAGAAGAATACCTCAAGTTGGGGCAGATTCAACCAAGTTTCTCACCTTTTGCTTCGCCAGTGATATTAAAGAGGAAAAAGGATGATACATTTCGCCTCTGTATAGATTACATAGCATTGAATAATATCACTGTTAAGCACAGGTATCCGATGGCTCGGATTGATGATTTGCTAGATGCATTACATGGAGCCGTGATTTTCAGTAAGATAGATCTTAAGTGTGGCTACCATCAGTAGAGCTGAGGATGTGCATAAAACCTCTTTCAGGAGTAGGTTTGGTCATTATGAGTTTTTGGTAATGCCCTTCGGACTTACCAATGCTCCAGCGACCTTCGTCATGCTTATGAACGATTTACTACGTCCGTATATCGGAAAGTTCGTAGTACATTTTATTGACCATATCTTGATATTCAGTAAAAGTGTTACTGAGCATCGTGAACACTTAAGAGTAGTGTTCAGTACTTTGAGGAAAGCCAGTCTCTATGTAAATAAAAAGAAAACTATACTGTGTATGGTTAGGCTTGAGTACTTAGGGTTCATAATTACTCCACAGGGGGTAAAAATGGATCCGAAGAAAGTGGCTGCGATACTAACTTGGCCAATCCCTCAGAGTCTGACCGCGTTGCGATCATTCTTGGGATTTGTCCAGTTTTATAGAAGGCATATCAAAGGATATTCTGGAATAGTATCGCCATTGATTGATCTGACCTCAGATAAAGTACCTTTTATTTGGGGACAGAATCAACAAGAAAGTTTTAACACCATAAAACAAGCTGTGGTCTCAGAACCGGTGTTAAAAATAGTTGATCCCCAGAAACCGTTGTTCCTAGAAACCGATGCAAGTGGCATGGCGGTAGGAGCAGTCCTCCTTCAAGAGGGAAGGCCAGTAGCCTTTGAAAGCAAGAAGCTTTCTCCCTCTCAAAGGAATTGGCCAACTCATGAATTGGAGTTGTATGCAGTTATCAATGCTTTGAAAACATGGAGGCATTATCTGTATGGTTCAGAGTTTTATGTGGATGTAGATCATGATACTCTGAAACATTTTTGTAAACAGCCTGACTTGAGGGGCCGCCAAGCTAGGTGGGCAGAGCTCATGCAGGAGTTTAATCTAACGATTCGGTACCGAAGAGGAAAAGACAATAAGGTGGCTGATGCGTTGTCTCGCATTATGCACAACCTGAGTTTCACGGTATTAGAGAGTGCTCTAATGACCGAGATTAGAGAAACTCAGAAAGTGGACGAGTTTGTCCAGAGCTTATGGCCTAAGGCTCATGTGTTAAAACCCGGGGAAAGTGAAAAGGATGACCTAGCATCCAGAAAAGGCCAAACTTATGCAAGATATACCATAAGGGATGGTATGCTAGTTAGAAATGGCAAGATTGTAGTACCTGGTCAGAATGATCTCAGGCAGAGAGTCATTCGACAATGCCATGATAGCCCGTGTGCGGAACATCCAGGAGTCGAGAAGACATATGATCTCGTGAAGCGAGATTTCTTTTGGCCAAAGATGAAAAAGCATATTCATGAATATGTGACACGGTGTTTCTCGTGTCAGGTAAGCAAGGCCGAGCGGGTGAAGCCACCTGGACTTTTACAGCCCTTGGAAATACCACTAAGTAAGTGGGAGAGCATTTCCATGGACTTTATTGTAGGGCTACCTGCAACACAAGGAGGGTATAATTCTATCCTTGTGGTGGTTGATCGTCTAACCAAGATGGCTCACTTCATTCCGACTAGAGAGTCTGTTAGTGCCCCGCAAGTGGCAGATTTATTCATTAGACATATATTTCGTCTGCATGGATTGCCTAGATCCATAGTGTCAGACAGAGATGTTAGATTTACCGGTCATTTTTGGACAGCGGTATTTGAGACACTAAGGACTGAGTTGGGAATGAGTAGTGGGGATCATCCTGAGACGGATGGTCAGACGGAGAGAGTCAACAACCAGACTTTAGAGGATATGCTAAGGGCATATGTGTCATTGAGGCAACATACATGGGACAAGTGGTTGCCATTGTTGGAGTTTGCCTACAATGATAGGAAACATTCCTCTATCGGGTTCAGTCTGTTTGAACTGAACTATGGTTATAGACTAGCCAATCCAACTATAGTTGGAGTACCTCAGAAAGTGCCTAGTGCCGCGAACTTTGTAGTTCAAATGCGGGAGATGCTAGCACAAGGTGCACCCGGTTTTTCATGTTTCGCGCTTAAAGAAATTTTTGCATACAGGTGACTCACTAATCGAAGGTGTGGTTTTGTTTCAGGAGATAGAGGATATTGCAAGGCGCAAACCAACAAGAATCCTGGACCGAGGAACAATGCAAATACGAAATCGGAAGATACCCACGGTGTTGGTTGCATGGCATGGTCAGCCTCTATCGGAAGCTACCTGGGAATCCGTATACCAGTTACGGAGAGCGTTCCCAGATTTCATCATCGAGGACGCTGATGCTTGAAGAGGGAAGGAATGTTATGCTCTAGCCGGGATAGCATGACCTCGGATAGATCGGTGGGCATTTTCTCTTAGATGACCAACTTTTGTAATAGTTAATGTGCGTAATTGAAATGGTCAAGAGAAGTAACTGCCAAGGTCCTAGGTGAGGGCGGAATGGCATTGACTAGATAGTTCTGAGTGCTAAGGCCTAGGTGCACCTAAATGTGCAATAATGCCAAGGGGCAAGTGGTTTTTAATGTGCCCCAAGAGAGGGGTAAAAAGGTGCACCAAGTGGAGAGGCTAAAATGATGACATTTGGCAAGGAGAACTATCTAGGGAAATGAGGGTCTCATGGATAAGTATGAAGAAAAATAACGAAGGAATATATGTATCTGACGATTTTACGATCCATGAGAGTTTGGCTGGGTGGAATAACTGATAGCCATCGCCCGTGATTGATTTAACGTAAGGGAAAGAAGCCAAGAGTGAAAGTAGGTGACACATACACCTTTCATGGTTGTCTCGAGTTCTTTTTGTGTGAGGGCAAGAGCATTTTTTTGTCGTGGTTGCCTTGTAAATACATGGGATCGAGATTGTGTTCATCATATGTGAATGGTCGGTGGGTAATTAGATGCTAAATGACTGGTGGCATGCATTTGTGTGCACATAGTCAATGAATATGTGCTTAAGTGCCTTGGGGTATGAAATTGTGGAAATCCTTGGAGAGTGGTAAAAAGCATGGGATGACGAGGCTATAATCAAAAAGGCGCTACGTGAGGTTGAAGGAGACTCTTCTGGATGGCAAGGTGGCGGTTGGGAGCTGGGGAATGTGACTGTTGCTGAAAGAGGAGGGTCGCGGCCACTACAGGAGGGAGACTGTGAATTCGGGAAGGGATGGTGGGGCACCCAGAGGATCTCAGACGACAGAGAGGGAGACTTGCTGGAAGTCACGTACGCGGAGAGGCCTTGGGCTGGCACGAGCATTGGAGAGGTGATCATGGGTTCACAGAGAAGGTGAAGGGAGCTCAGAGGCAGCGAGGGGAGGAGAAACAGAGAAGGCAAAGATCCACGAGAGCTCGATGATCAAGGGAAGGAACTTTACGTGAAGGGGAGCTCGGCGTTGGAGGACCTAGGAAGAGGCGAGAGCTCTACGCGCAAGAAGGGGGGAGTCTATATAGTTCTGCAGGGGAGGCTCCTCTTGATAGAGCTGCAGAAGCATCGCTACTGAAGAGAAGCTGTGGGTTAGGAGGACCTGAGACGACGGAGGTTGTCTATTCTGCAAGCTGGGAGATCTTGAGACGGGGATAGTGTCTTTGAGGAGGGAGTTCGGGTCCGCGGATAGAGAGATAGACTATTTTCTAGCCAGGGGCGGCGTCGATACTATGCTGGGAAGACGTGAGCTTGGAGGAGGATGCAAAAAGAAAGGAGACGCTGCATGGTTCTGTGGGGATGCCGAGAAGATACGTAAAAAAGGAGAGACCTGGAGTTACGTTAAGAATTGTTGGAAGGACTGATGGAGAGCAAGGGAATGCAATAGATGAGAGGTGGTGTGAGCGGAAAGCTCTGATTGCATGAAGGTCATCGCATGTGACGAAGAGAACATTGTGAAGAAGGAGACCCTGCATAGGTGACTGCTTTATATGACGGGTGAGGGAGTTCAACTGCAGGAGCGCAGAGAAGATGGACTCCATGTGCTTCAAGTTGACGAACCATGTGCCAAAGTGAGTGTCTTGGATAAAGAAAAGCGTGCGAGGTAGCTTGTTATGGCAACTTCATATGCAGCTGGTGAGCCCTAAGAGCATATGAGCTTCGTGAGGACGACAAGAAGGAGGCTACAGCAATGCCTATCGGGTTCAAGGGTCGCTCTACGGTGTGGGCTAGGAGGAGCTTAGAAGAGCAAAGGAGTCGAGGGACTGAAGGTTGATGGGAGAAGGAGCTTGGAGAGCAGGTGGTGAAACGCTGCTGCAGCGCTGGGGCGTCATTTATTTTGGGGGGTTGTTAATAGGAGGCCATCAGTAGGAGAAACCTGGAAGGGAATCGCGACTGCAGGAGGAAGACGTGAGCTTGGAGGAGGATGTGAAAAGAAGGGGGCCTGCATGGTTCTGTGGGGATGCCGAGAAGATACATAAAAAGAGAGCTCTAGAGGGGAGCGCAGGTCACTACTAGGTGGACACGAGGTGACGAGCTATGGTTTTGGGGGAGCTCGTGGAGGAATTCCTTGGTTGGAGAGGATATAGAAACTGGATAATGGAGTGTGGGAGTACCACAGACGAGGAGAGTTCCGAGAGCAAGGGAGAGGCTGCGATGCCGGTCATGATCACGTGATGGGCGACTGAGCTATTGCAGGCGGGGAGCTTCATGAAGGGCTTGATTGGTGATCACATGAGGTGTGGTGTTGCTACTATAGAGGCTTGGTCAAAATACTTTGGGTGACTAGTGTACACCGTGAATAGAGAAGCTACAAAGAGATTTCATTGCATGAGGTAGAAAGGGGGTAGTGACTCTATTATGCAAGCCAAAGGTCTGTGAGAGCTCTATGAGCTTGGTAAGCAAGAGATTGCCGTGGTTTTGGGATTCATTATATGAACATAGAGATGGGTGACGAGTTACTAACCGTGGTCACTATGTGGGTGGTTTCCTTGTGAATTGCGAGAATGGATGCAATAAGAATCTGAAGGCTTTGTGAGCTTGAGCTCGTCATCAGTAGGAGCTTGTGTTGGGCTGTGTGGTCCATTGGGATTCTTTCTGAGGTTTCCAGAGGAAATGTGGCCAGTGTATTAGTTTTATTAGAAGGTGTGTAGAGAGAAGGATGTTGAATGAATGCTTTTTTCCTTGTGATGGTGTTGTTCAGTTGTTTTAAACGTGGATGAGGGTGGCTGTGAAGGCGGATTGGGCTCTACTGCTTTTGTCCATCCACGTTTTGGTGCCTCCACAGAGGACTGTGCACTTCAGTTTACAAGTGTGAAGCTGTGCAGTCAATTGTAGTGTTGAAGAGGTGAGAGAGATGGCACAGGACTTCCCAGAGTTTTGGGGGATGCCATACGAGAATGCAGTGAGATTCCTGGAAAAGATGGAATTTACAGCACTTATGAAGGATAGGGCAACCCCTGAGATTTTGTTTCAGATCATGAATTATTGCTTGCAGGGAGATGCAAAAGCATGGTTGCAGACTCAAGTGGCTACCTTCTGAACTGCTCATCCTCAGCAGCAAAATCCGGAGTATACAGTGGTCAGAGCAGCTTTTCTTGCACGGTTTACACAATCCAGGAGCCCTAATGAAGTATGGAAAGAGTTGTGCAAAATTCAGCAAAGGGATAGTCAGGATGTGGATCAGTATCTGATAGAGTTTGGTAGACTGTGGAGTCTATGGTGTGAGGCTTTGATTCCTGAAGTACCCCCGTAGATGATAAAGAGAGACCGGTTTGTGGCTGGTCTGGATCCTACCCTCCGTTTGAAGGTGGAGCTGAAGAATATTGATAGTTTTGAGGATGTAGTCAGAGTGGCCAGAGAGAAGGAATGGAAAGTCAAGAGACTGAGGCAGCTTCGCATGCAAGAGGAGCCTAAAACCCTGGTCAGCAGGCCAGAAATGATCAAGGCAAATGTAGAGAGAGAGCTGGTGTCTGTTCCTGTGCAGGATGATTCCCTAAAAAAGGATTTGCATGAAGCTGTGGAGCTGATGAAAACATTCAGCCTAAATTGGATGGAGACTGCAGGAAGAAGCAGAGGTCAAAATAACAAAAGAGGAGAGGCTATGGATGGAGCAGAAGGAAGTTCAGCTGGTGCAAGGAGAGTACCAAATTATGTGATGAGCTGTAGGCTGGAATTGGAAGAGGAACCTGAGGAGATAGTCACAGATGAAGAGAGAGATTTTTTGAGTGAGACAAAGGAAGAGAGCATCTCATCAGAGGAAGAGAGTCGGTTGTCTTCACTGTTGAAGAAACCGGATGCATATAGAGTTGATGATGTAAGGGAGCTGGAAATCATTACACTTATGAATGGAGGCTTGTCAGTTGCTATGGAGGAGGGTGTTGCTCAACCAGTTCTGTGTGAGGTGGCAGAGGAGAGCCCAAGAGAAGGGGTTGCTGCCACAGATGGCAGAAAGGTTGACAGCCCATTCAAGGCAGCTAAGAATAAGTCTGTGTGTGTAGATGATGATCATGCTCCAGTGTTGTGTAGTGATGATATGCCTATGATGGTTGAATGCAATCAGTTCGTGGTTGACACTGTGATTGTGCATACCGATGAGGCTGAGATTTCAAGTTCAACAAGTGAGGAAGAGAGAGGTGAAATTAGTAGTGAAGATGAGAGCTCAATCATGTCTAAGAGAGATGAAGCTGATGTGGCTATCACTGATGATAAAACCTACAGTTAAAACACTTAGTTTGGGTGGGACCAGCAAGTGTTGATTGTGTGCATGTGGACTATGATGTGTACGATGAGGTTAAGATTCAGTGTTTACAAGAGGATGGTGATTCAGAGGATGAGCTGAATTGTGTTCTTGATGATGCACTGGATGATATGTTAGCATTGATCTCTTCAGAAGAGAATGTAAACACCAGTATGCATGTTGAGCTGGATGGCAGTGATAGTGTGGGTGATGATCAGCTAGATGCTTTACTTGATGATACCCTTGTGAATTTTGCATGTGTGGTTGGCAATGACAAGAAAGAGTGTGCTGATATGTTTGAGCATTCTTCAGGTGGGAAGGATGTTTGTTTGCTTCTCGATGATCTTGATAATTCATGTGATGGATTAAGTTTTGCAGCTTACAAGGTTGAGGCAATAGGGTATGCTGAGAAGTTCCTAATCACTGCCTGTGAGATCTGTGTGTGAGGTAGTGACCTCAAAAGATGTGGCTCATGTGAAGCTAAGCAAGACTCATGATACAAGTGTGATGGCTAATAGCCAGTGGAGTTGTGTAATATCTTGGCAAAATAAGCTATGGGATCCTGGAGGCTCAGTGAAGATGTGGGTATATGGAAGGAGCTGGTGGCTACATCAAATGGTGTGTTGTTGATTCCTTTTGATCCAGGGGGATGGTGGATTATGCATATCTGGCAATGGAGGGTTCAAAGTTATCCTTTTGATCCGGGAGGAGAAAAGCAAAGGCATAGAGTACAAGCTTGCTTTGTTTTTGATCCAGGTGGTTTGTTGATGTTTTTCTTTAGCTGCTGGACATGAATGTCACAGCAGAAGAGAAGGGGTTGCTAGAGATGTGTGGATAAAAATGAAAAAAATGTTTTTCACTTGTTGCATGTTGCTAGGTGAGTGCATAGCTATGTACATAGCTAGTTGGTAGTGGAAAAGGGCTGTGGACACCCTCATAACGGACTCCACATTGATGATATATTGTCTTGAGATGGAAGACACTTCTACAGGGACTTCTGGGAGATAATGAAGTGCAGTGTGGTTGCAGCAAGATAATCCAGAGCATGGTATCCAGAGTATGACGGGGTTTTGTTGTGGGATGGCATACACCTTTCATGGTTTTCCCGAGTTCTTTTTGTGTGAGGGCATGAGCATTTTTTAGTCATGGTTGCCTTGTAAATCCATGGGATCGGGATTGTGTTCATCATATGTGAATGGTCGGTGGGCAATTGTGTGCATATAGTCAATGAATATGACTGGTGGCATGCATTTGTGTGCACATAGTCAATGAATATGTGCTCAAGTGCCTTGGTGTATGAAATTGTGGAAATCCTTGGAGAGTGGTAGAAAGCATGGGATGACGTGGCTATAATCAAAAAGGCATGCATGAATTGTGGCTACGTAAGGTTGAAGGAGACTCTTCTAGATGGCAAGGTGGCGGTTGGGAGCTGGGGAATGTGATTGTTGCTGAAAGAGGAGGGTCGCGACGACTACAGGGGGGAGACTGTGAATTCGGGAAGGGATGGTGGGGCACCCGGAAGATCTCAGACGACAAAGAGAGAGACTTGCTGGAAGTCATGTACGCGGAGAGGCCTTGGGCTGGCAGGAGCATTGGAGAGGTGATCATGGGTTCACAGAGAAGGTGAAGGGAGCTCAGAAGCAGCGAGGGGAGGAGAAACAGAGAAGACAGAGATCCACGAGAGCTCGATGCTCAAGGGAAGGAACTTTACATGAAGGGGAGCTCGGTGCTGGAGGACCTAAGAAGAGGCGAGAGCTCTGCGCGCAAGAAGGGGGGAGTCTATACAGTTCTGCAGGGGGGGCTCCTCTTGATAGAGCTTGGAGAGCTGGAGAAGCGTCGCTACTGAAGAGAAGCTGTGGGCTAGGAGGACCTGAGATGACGAAGGTTGTCTGTTCTGCAAGCTAGGAGATCTTGAGACGGGGATAGTGTCTTTGAGGAGGGAGTTCGGGTCCGCGGATGGAGAGAAAGACTATTTTCTAGCCAGGGGCAGCGTCGATACTATGCTGGGAAGACGTGAGCTTGGAGGAGGATGCAAAAAGAAAGGAGTCACTACATGCTTCTGTGGGGATGCCGAGAAGATACGTAAAAAAGGAGAGACCTGGAGTTACGTGAAGGATTGTTGGAAGGACTGATGGAGAGCAAGGGAATGCAATAGATGAGAGGTGGTGTGAGCGGAAAGCTCTGATTGCATGAAGGTCATCGCATGTGACGAAGAGAACATTGTGAAGAAGGAGACCCTGCATAGGTGACTGCTTTATATGACGGGTGAGGGAGTTCAATTGCAGGAGCGCAGAGAAGATGGACTCCAGGTGCTTCAAGTTGACGAACCATGTGCCAAAGTGAGTGTCTTGGATAAAGAAAAGCGTGCGAGGTAGCTTGTTATGGCAACTTCATATGCAGCTGGTGAGCCCTGAGAGCATATGAGCTTCATGAGGATGATAGGAAGGAGGCTACAGCAATGCCTATCGGGTTCAGGGGTCGCTCTACGGTGTGGGCTAGGAGGAGCTTAGAAGAGCAAAGGAGTCGAGGGACTAAAGGTTGATGGGAGAAGGGGCTTGGACAGCAGGTGGTGAAACGCTGCTGCAGCGCTGGGGCGTCATTTATTCTGGGGGGTTGTTAATAGGAGGCCATCAGTAGGAGGAACCTGGAAGGGAATCGCGACTGCAGGAGGAAGACGTGAGCTTGGAGAAGGATGCGAAAAGAAGGGGGCCTGCATGGTTCTATGGGGATGCCGAGAAGATACATAAAAAGAGAGCTCTAGAGGGGAGCGCAGGTCACTACTAGGTGGACACAAGGTGACGAGCTATGGTTTTGGGGGAGCTCGTGGAGGAATTCCTTGGTTGGAGAGGATATAGAAACTCGATGATGGAGTGTGGGAGTACCACAGACAAGGAGAGTTCCGAGAGCAAGGGAGAGGCAGCGATGCCGGTTATGATCACGTGATGGGCGACTGAGCTATTGCAGGTGGGGAGCTTCATGAAGGGCTTGATTGGTGATCACATGAGGTGTGGTGTTGTTACTATAGAGTAGCTTGGTCAGAATACTTTGGGTGACTAGTGTACACCGTGAATAGAGAAGCTACAAAGAGATTTCATTGCATGAGGTAGAAAGGGGGTAGTGACTCTATTATGCAAGCCAAAAGTCCGTGAGAGCTCTATGAGCTTGGTAAGCAAGAGATTGCCATGGTTTTGGGATTCATTATATGAACATAGAGATGGGTGACGAGTTACTAACCGTGGTCACTATGTGGGTGGTTGCCTTGTGAATTGCGAGAATGGATGCAATAAGAATCTGAAGGCTTTGTGAGCTTGAGCTCAGTCATCAGTAGGAGCTTGTGTTGGGCTGTGTGGTCCATTGGGATTCTTTCTGAGTTTTCCAGAGGAAATGTGGCCAGTGTATGAGTGTTATTAGAAGGTGTGTAGAGAGAAGGATGTTGAATGAATGCTTTTTTCCTTGTGATGGTGTTGTTCAGTTGTTTTAAACGTGGATGAGGGTGGCTGTGAAGGCGGATTGGGCTCTACTGCTTTTGTCCATCCAACGCCACCACCCTGACCCAACCCGACCCTGTAAAATAAGACACTAAACACCACAGATACCAATTGTACACTACTAATATTAACATAGAAAACAATAGTTTTATAAACAGCACTAATTGCCTCCATATGGCGAGTTACCTACAGTTTCAGTGCCACCTGACATTCTACGCTAGATGTTAGTGCACTCTATGCACAAGTACACAAGCTGTGACATGATGTTGAGGTTGTCATCCCCAATGCACGGCACCCATCCAACAAGTACAAGTTTCAAATTAAACCAATGCTATGAGGGACAATGGGTTGCCAAGAGGACATAGAGGGATGGCAAAACTGGTTGTGACTGTGTGAGACATACAATCAGTCTAGCAGGGACCATTTGATAATTGCTGCATGGGTGTAACATATCCTAGTCTCACCTTGATCCTGTGATGAGGGTATGCGTATATGTGTATGTGTGTGAGAGCATATGTTTATACTATGCTATACACCATAATTGGGGGCTGATGATGTCATTGGTGATGTCACGGGACCCAATACCTGCTATGCATAATGAAGTTTATAGCGATTTTACACAAGTAGTCGCCCAATTCCAGCTGTTCCAGGCACCTCTATCTCCAGCAATTTATTCAAATTGCCGGATAACAGCAGCGCTTGAAGTTGTCTACTACTCCGAGTTGGTAGCACATGAGCACAATCTTCTCCATCCTCGGGAATGACTAACATGAGGTTAAAACCAGACCATTTGTTTTGTTTTTAGAGGATGAATTTGAGCATGGTCCGAAATTCATCTAGTTACACATAACTGGGGATCAAATAATGCTGACTTGGCATTAGCAGGAATTGGCAACACAAGTGAGCATCCATTTCTATACGAAGGTCTTCGCACTTTCTGTCAACATTCTGGGGGTGAAGGAAAGACTCGGCCTAACAAGGCTAGCACTAAAGGAGAAGGCAATCAAAAAGTAGCCCACATTCCCTTCATCCAAGCTATAACTGCACATGAAGACGAGACTATCATTTTAGCCTCTCCCAAAAACAAAGTCCAGTAACAGCAGTCTCACAGCAATTTCTTGCTGAGTCACACAGCATCACACCACAACAATAATCTGAAATCTCCAAAAACAATATGCTACTAGTGAATGGCCAATTAAACACACAACGACCTAGCCGGTTCATGGAACACACAAAGCCTGATTGTATAAATCACAATGGGTTAAATAGCCCTGTCTGTTTTGATCCCCAAAGGGTCTCTATAAAAAGCACTACCTATGGGACGATTCATGTTACAAAGTGGAGCCAGGCTTAAGCACCTTACAAAGAAAGCCCAAATAACAAAATTGCCCAAATTGCCCAAGAGTTTTCATTAAGGTATTTCCAGATAAGGAAGATCAATCCACCACAAATCTATTTGTTAAAAAGTGAACCTGATTCTACACCAGCAGACGTGGTAAAATGGGAATGGGACAATATTATTTTGACTCTAAACGTTACATAGGCAGCAAATCAGGCTCACACTGAGGTTCTTCTCACTCACTCACAGGAATAGCACCTGCACAAGTCGATCAGTTTCAGATGCACACGAGGTTAAGGGCAACTGTGCTTGAGGCAGAATCCGAACAGCTGCTCCACTTGCATCCCTTATCTCCTTTATAACTGAGCCACCTTTACCAATCAAGCATCCAGCTTGAGAACGACCAATCAAGAGGCGCGTCAAGTTGTTAAAACCCTGATTTTGTTGCCCAATCACTGCACCTACACTGTCTTCAGGAGATTCCTGCCAAAATAGAACCACAATTACTGACAGTAACTTGCATGTTCACAAATATTTTACATTTCAGACACACAATTACTAAGAATAATTTGGATGTCGCAAATGTTTATCCCAGGCCCTTGTCCATTTGTTCAAAAATAGACATCTGACCTCCATAGCAATAGTGGCCAATCGCACAAGTGCATATTCAGCAGCTGAGCGAGCCTCAATTGTCTCCTCTTCTTTTGAAGAAACCAATATCACACGGTCCTCCGCACTCTGCAAAATGAAATGTTCAGGTTTGATTTCTGATGCAAAGACCCATGAGGAGCTCTCTCAACATATAATCCAGAATACAATCAGAGCAAATTGGATATATGCATAGTATATAATAAGTATAATCGTAGTAAATTACATAGAGGGAAGGGATAATAGTGGTGTCCCTATTTGCACCAAGTTCCAAGACAAAAATCAAGGCAGTACACACTGGAACCTTGTGGTGTTAAGCCTAAATGCCGAAAAATTTGCTTAAGAATAGGCTCTAGACTAAAATCAACACACAGGACCTGACAAACTTATATCGATGTACAATGGAGGAAGTTCATGTGCGACTTGACATTAGAAGCACAAGATGAGGAAGTCGCATAAGGGCTACCCAACGTAGTAAATGATACAAGGCTTAAGACCACAACACAAAATGTAATAATATTCCAACGCTACTATCACTTGACATTAAACACAAAACATAATAAAATGCTCACTCTTCTTCAATAGTCCTCTTAATTCCATAATTCACCTTCACAGGGAATCATGTCATTGGCACACATGTTGATCCACAGTCAAAGGTGAGAGAAAGGTAACAATGATCTCATGTCTAAACTCCTCCCATGTAGCCGAAGCAGTTCTGAGTCCATCATGTGTGAGCATATTCCTCAAGATGTAGTACTGCAAACTAAATCTTTGCAGCAGCATCTCTAGGGCTTAATTTGAAGTAATTCTCCAACTTGCTTAGCCATTCTTGCAACTCGTTAGGTCAAGTAGTCTCCCCCTTGAACTTCTGCAAAATAATATTGTCCTTATAGTCTTTTCCCGTACTTGATCCTTGTCCCATCTCCTTCTGAATATCCCTATGTATAGTCTTCACAAACTGTGTGAAGGCCATAGCTTCTCTCTCATCAAGGTTTAATTGATTGCAGGCCAACAGTTTTTGAGATAGAAATTCACCTCTCCTGAGGGATGCTTGATATAGTTTGGAAAAACTAGGCACGCCATCACAGCCCTTTCCGTGGGCTGGACTATATTCTGAACCACCAGAATGAGTTGTGTTCCATGAATATAGGATTGGGAGATTGTTGTGGATGTGCCCTTCTGGCTTCAGCCATGAACGTTCATTCCACTTAGGTTGCTCATCCCTAGCAATCTCCTTTCTTTTTGGCTCAACCTGCTCCTTACTAAGTCCTTAACTGAGTAAAGGCATTATCAAACTTGGTCTTGGAGTCTCTTTCCACACCTACAACCCTCTGCTCCAAGACTGAATTGAATTGCTTAACATGACCAATTAACTTCTGTTGTTAGTCCACAAGTTTACTCTATTTCTCCATTATTTGTTCTTGCTACTCCAACATTACTACCATGCAACCCTCGAAACTGGGGTGAGGGGACTTGGAAGGTGATTGGTTATGGGATTTTGAAGATAGATTTGTCTCCCGATCACTGGCCATGAACATCATCCATAGGTGCCAATGCCTCTGCCTGACCCCTTAATTGTGCTTTATCATACTCCATTCGGGTCTCAGATCCCTTGGTAGCTTACCCTCCTTAGAGTTAGGGCCATATTTCCTTGGGGCCATAAAAAACTACTATGGGCTGCTCTTCCCTAGAATTAGAAGCACATTTCCTTAGCTGTGTACCAAATTTCCCCAATTCCCAAGCCTCCTTGAGGGCATCTTTATAATCCATATCAACCGGAATTAAACACCGTCTGTAACTGTTTAGGTCCTATTTAGAACACAGTGTAGAGGAACTGTTTGAGATTTAGAAACACTGTCTGAGTCACTCTTTTGAACACAATGTTTGAACAGAATGATGCCAGTTACCAAGGACAGTAGACGTGGCAACTGCACAGTTGGCACAGTTTGCACAAATTGGCTGAATTAGGGCTCAATTCTCCAACAAATGCTCCAGAGTAGAGTAGGAATTGCAATTAGGAATTAGAAGCCCCAAATTCCTTGGTCTGTAGGCAGAGAAGCACTGCCTGGAAACAGACTTCGAGGCAGAAATAGAGGCAAATGGGCTCTTGATCACAGTCAAACCTGGTACAGGTGTTCTAGCAGCTGAGACGACTCACTGTATGCAAGTAAATCAGCTTTTGGATCAGCAAATCTCCAGATTACTGCAGAAATACGATTCTAGTTGTGCCACTGATATCTGAGCAATTGCCGCTCAAACCTTGGAATTTCACTGAAATCACGTAAATCGGAGCAGTTTGGAACCTTGAGGTAATCAGAGGCTGACACGTGTCAATCTGGAGATAGAAACACCTATCTGCGACAGATTTTTGCAGGGAGGTAGGCCCAAGGCTCAAGAGCTAGTGCTCCAAATTTCAGAGTGGGATGATAAAGATTTGACCACAAAATCCCATGAAAAAGGCTCTGATGCCAACTGAAACATAGCTTCTACTAAGGCTGCTAACAGTGACGAGTTTTAGGGAAACTATGAAACTGGATCGCAGAAATGGCAGAAAAGGAAGTAGAGGGAAAAGGATAGATCACTCTTACTGGAAGAGGGCATGGGATTTAGCAGCTCCCACATGGCTGCCTTACTTGGAGCTAGGTGCATCCTTCTTGCATGTGCAGCCAATAGGCTGATGCTTAGAAAGTACCAACATTCATAGAATGAAATGTGATTGCATGTTGAATGCCCTGAAAGTACAGCGGAAGCCCCTTACATAGTTTTAGAAAAGTGGGCCAGCATGCTTATGGGATATTACAAAAGGGGTGCCACATGGCAAGCCCTCATAAAGAACCTAATGTTACTACTAAATGTATGGAAAAGTACTAAAGTAGCTACAATCAGTGGAACCCTTTAGTGGCTAACAGGGCAAATTATCTAGCTAACTGCTACCCTAGCATTCACTACTGTTACAAAGATTACTATTCACCTAGCCCACCCTAGTTAGCGTAGACATGTCCCTATGTGCATAGCTTAACCAAATTAGCTTGCTTTTCTCCCCTTCATGAAATAGCTTAGCTTTTCACTTTAGCTTGCTTTTGGCTTTTCACTTTATTGCCTAGGGCTAACCTTGACAGGTGACTAAGCATAAATATTCTTATGGAGTTGTCCCTCCATCTTTATCAATATTATATCGATGTTCATTCATGCGTGTGTGTACTATTGAGTCTCCATCTTCCATCATTACTTTCCAACATACTCCTCCTATCCCTTCATTTCACTGGAATAATTGTCGGGCTGAATAGATGGGCGTTGAGAAACCACAGGAGTCAAAAAAACAGTCCTGTAATATTCATAATATATAAACTGTTCTTGAAATGCCACCTTCAGAGAATAGAACGACTCATAAACAGTCCTGTAATATTCATAATACATAAACTGTTCTTGAAATGCCACCTTCAGAGAATAGAACGACTCATACAATTGTTGCACATACTCTTGTATAAACAAAATCATAGTTTGTGCAGATCCATCTGGTTACATAGGCAGTGTTAAACCAAAAGACAACAAAGAGCCAAGAACATTGAAACCAAACGGATTTGCCGGATCCATGGGTGAATTTCGTTTTTGCTCAGAGAGACTGGGAAAAACGTGAAGGAAGAAAGCTGTAAATCATGTACACTTCACTACACAGCTCCAGAGAATTTCCTAACCGAAAATCTCCATTTTCAGCAAGAATGGAAAATTTTGCAAGTCATTGTGATTTGACCACGGAGCATGCACATCAAGGGCTCAAGTAGGAGGAGAGAGGGCTAATTGCAATTTCAAACCTTCATGCTAAAATCCAACGTGTGCTCTAGGCTGAAGCGGTTAGCTACAAGCATGCTTTTTACCAGGTTCACTTCACGTGCAACAATCAGCCACAACATTCAGCCCCTTTATGCTTATATTGGTATCAGCCTAGATCACCCATAGCTATCAACCTTAAAAGTGTAAAGGTGAAGTGGCTTCTGGTGTTTTGCAGGATATGTAAGAAATGCTACGCCACGCAAAGGATAGTAATCATAGTGCTCAATATCAAGCACAATAGTATGCGAATCACAAAAATGACACCTCACACTGTAAAGGAGAGTATGCGCATTTACAGATAATTTCCAAGGATTCAAGGTGGAGGATCCTGATAGCTGTTGTCTAACCTTGAGACAACCCTCTTCTCTTAAAATCAAACTCTCCATAATATGCTCCTGTCTTTATTACAGCTGTCTGTCTTCTTGGTCATCAGAAGTTAGAAATATCGTAATGAGTGGAGGGTCAACTCACGCACGATGCAGCTCCTGACGCCTTGGGGCTGCTCTCGGCCATTTTCGTTCTTCGTCAGTAGGCATCGTTCTGTATGGTGCTTGTTATCTCACCTCCTTATATCGTTGGAGCTTCTATGGAAACTGAGTGAGTGTGGATGGATCCTCCCTACCTCTCCAAGAAATCTTCCGAGGCAGGCTTGACTAACGGCCTCGAGTGCTCCTTCATAAAGTAGACTGTTTGAGGTTTAAACTGGTTTGTGCGTGCAGTTTGATTTAAAAGCGTGTGCCAACGGGGGGTGCACGAAAAACCATCCGAGTTGAAACGATGAACAAAAATTGTATCTTAAGGCTCGAGAGAGATACCGAGGCAGCATCCGAAATCTTGATATGCGCACCCAACTCTTCTCTCAACTGGCGAACTCGAGCACCCTGCTTCCCGATAATTTTCCCAATTCTTGAAGAAGGTACCAAAAGGCGAAATGCAACGTCTGCGGATCTGGCAAGCCGTTTAGCAGGTCCCTGCCCGCTATCATCGTCACCGAAAGACCGCTTGCGGGAGGTATTATCGAGCAACTGTGTCGCATCCAACTGATCGTAGCTGCCCATGTGAGCGCACGCACATACAGAGAGCGAGGCTACTGTTTGCGAAAAGAAAGAATCACTTGAGCAACTAGCGAGCTCCAATTTTTGCGAAAACTGTGTCAGAATCCAATCAAACAAGCAAGAATGTCGGTTTGTATAAAGGTGTGAAGAACTAGAATTGACAAAAAATCAAGTTTCTTTAAAAAAACTAGATTTGCTATAGACACTAAACCAGTAACTCGAAATTGAACCTGAATCTTAACATTTTATCAAATTTTTAAATGAAAATGCGAATGAGTAAAAAAGTAGACATAACGGAACGTTGTGTAGTGTCTCATGTCAGTTAGGACCCGATCCTCCCTACAAATGTTAGGGGTGGGGATTTATAACTGATTTTGTGATGTGCATATTTTGGAAGTTGAAGTCCAACAAATACATGAATAAGGCGATACAATATATGATTTTCCTTGCGGTCTATACAATATTGTCACATGGACTACAATCGTATGAATAAAAGTGTTGATATCTTTCGATCTTGCATCCAGCTTGGATTTCGTTGCTGCATCAACATGTAAGAATTATGGTTGAAAACAAGCAATTTTAAATGGACGAGCAATTGAAAATATTTGTATGATAATATATAATATATAATTATTATAACGACACGTAGTGTCGGCAGGGAGGCGATGCACTTCCTTCCCCAAAGAGTTATAATCCAAGGGAATGGACTCGTACCGAGATAACGTCGAGAATATAAACATTGAGAATATTAGCACCGAGGATAAGTCTCGTGAATGGAAGATACTAGCATATTACCTGAATGTCAATCGTCATGATTGTAATAGATCATCGATAAAATCACCATGAGCTGCGTGCGAGGTAAAATTTAAATTGTCGTCATCTTTTGGCAATTTCTTTAATCTTTAGAGTTAGAGAAAAGGCTACTGTTTTGCAAGTCATCAAGCTCAAGGAGCATACGCTCTAGACAATGGTAGACGTTATCAATGCTTATATTGCTCATGCTTCGCTACTCAGCAATCAAGCGATTGCTGCTCTAGCTAAATTGATTAGCGGCCTTCCTAGATTTACGAAGTCCCATCTTGATTCCAATGCAGATCATGGTCCGGGACACAATGCTTCTCCTAAGATGCAATGAAAGAGAAGCTGATGCCCTTCTTATGCTGTTGATATAGCTTATGCCCAAAAGCTCGTATGAGCCTATCACCTCATGCAAATGTTTCACCCTCAAGATCCTCGCTCCTTCGCTCAGCAAGGCAACATCCACTGTGCTTACTGCTACACCGTCTATACTCAATAACCCCAAGGATGTTTTCCAAGCCCATAGATCTTGGCTGTTTTTCTAGCTCCATCAATGGTACCTCTACTTCCATCAGCAGATCTTGGCCAAACTCTTAGGGACAAAAGATCTGAAGCCTTTTTGTCATTCATTGCTTATTTATCATTCACCACCTACTATTGCTACTATTGGGCCCCTATTGGGAAGCCTAATATCTATGCACCTCCCTCTCACCATGCTAGAGTCTTCTATGAACACCGAGAGAGTCTACAAGGGGTAAGGATGGAGGGGTCTCCCCCCTATCTGTTCCTTGATGGTGGTAAAGAGAGGTAGGATGGCCTTGAAGACATTGGCCATCTTGTGCTTGTTGTTGATGTTGTTGTTTCCTATAGTTACTCCTACATCTAAGAGAGAAAGAGAGAGAGAGAGAATATAGGGTAGGCCCTCCCTTCAAAAGGTGGAATGTATAAATAACCAAAGGTTTGACTTTGGTCTTCATTATTGTATGCACACAGTTGGAATACAAGCTCTCTTTCTCTCTTCTATGAGTTGTCTTGGGTTCACTTGTATTCTTTCATAGTGCCCTTGTGATTGCCACTCCCTCTCCTCCTTCTTCCCTTCCTCATTCCCCTCTTGCCCTCCCCTCCCCCTCTTCTCCCCTCTTTAGGGGGCTTTATATTAAGATGTCAAATTGAATTGTTATTTAAAGTACAACTATTCCTTTCAAGTATCTAAGACCATCATTGCTTCGAGAATCTAGTTTTCCTCCTTTGGGATAGACATGCTAGAACGAAAGGTAATAGAAACTACAATGGTGTTGGAAGAGTGCTTGGCAGGTGTCAGCTGTGCATCTCTTGGACCATCTCTCCTCCTCTCTCTCCTTGCAACAATCCGAAAGCTATCAAAGTGACACAAGCGGACGGCAGTAGGCCGTGCATTGCTCCTTATCATGGGAGTCGAGGAGGGGAGTGCCCTCGCCTTATTGGTGAACTTTCTCACAACACGTGATTCACTACTAGACTACACATTTTTGGCGCCATTGCTAAGGAATAGCCAAGTACACTTTTGCTAGAATGCATTGTGTTTTATTGTCTTCCATTATCTACCCATTGCCCAATGCATTCTAGCTTAACTAGGAGTGTTGGTTTTGGAGAATAGGAAGGGTTGTGAGGAAGAGGGAGAGGAAAGAAGAAAAGCTATCTTTTTCTAATTTTGAATCATTTGCAAGATTAGGAGTTGTTTCTTGGTGTTTTTTGTTGTTAAATCTTAGTAGAAGCTAGTTGAGGTGATTGCTAAGCATGTGGTGTAGTCAAATCGATTCAAAAACACTAAGAAATGAACCTAGGTGTGAATTTCAAAGTGGTTTGAAAGGAGTAGATAGTCATCTTTTGAAAATCTCTCATTTGCGCCTAAAAATTTATTGTTTATTGTTGCTTTTTGTATTGAGTAGGTAGGTTAGCTAGTATAGCATCTCCCACCTCTTACAAACCCTGAAAAAAACTCAAAAAATCAAGGAAATCATCAAAAACCAGTCATCTCACCGATAGATTGTGTTGCTGGGTTAAGCTTAACCGAGCGAGTTTTGAAGTCACTACATAACATAGCAACTTGCTATATTAAGTGATGACACCCATCTACCACCACTAACAGCTCACCCACCTCTTCAATGTGTCATTAAATGAATTGACAGTTGTCAGAACAAAAATCACCTTGCAGCTTTAGGGCTAATATAGTGACATTTAAGTCGCCTGCTATAATCAAGTCGTTGCTTTATTTGAACTGCTGGTTTATACAACCTGCTCTGTTTAAAACGTCTCACAGCATTAACTCAACGACTCGCTGCTTTAAGGCCAAAGTTGCGCGATGACCCAAATTGACTATAGTAGCCTGTTAGCGTGACCAACACAACATACCTGAGGTCTAGTAGAGTGCTTGGATTTGAGCCAGAGTCGGAAGACAATGCTTCTAATAATATTATACCCTGCCAAGTACCCACCTTAATGTCAATCACCTTTGGAATCTCAACCTTAAGCTTAGACTCAATGCATGATCCCACACACACTGACACATCAAGCTCAAAGAATTCAATCAGCTTTGATGGAGAAATGGGTGAAAACTCGAATAGCGGGGCCTCTATGGCCCCTAACTCCAGTTTAGTCAGACCCCATTCTCCCACACCTTCAATCATAGCCCCTCGGCTTAGGGAATCGAACTCCAACATTATGGGGAGGTGTGCTAGGTCTAACCACGACATGGTAAACCCATTTGCAAGGCAAACCAGAGTGCCTAAGGAGCCATAGGGCCCTCCCACAACATTTGTTCCATGAAGTGCGTGAGTATTCCTATTCTTGCCCCGCATCGGTGAATCCTATGGGACCGCTTGTGCAATTCTATGAGGGAAAGCCATCTTTTAGTGGAACCTTCAAGTCAAATACACCTAGCTATCGGTCGTCAAATCTTGTGATGCAAAGGAATGAATAAAAAAACTTTTGGGGGGAACACAGTGCCACGAATAATGGCTCCTCACCCCCCTATGTACCCAACTTGGGTAGGTGGCCCAGAAGACACTCCCTACCCCATGGTTGCACCCTATAGACCGATACCTAATGTGAGTATGCCTATGCCTAGGCCATCACCGGTGCAACCAGCAAGGCCAAGCCCATCACAAATGCCAATTCCAAGGTTGAGTGGACTAGGACCTACCAATGCCAATGATTGCACAACCAATTACTTTTTATAACCCACCTCTAGTGCTACCTAACTATGACACCATGCCTACCCCACCAGCAAATCCTCCTGTGCCGCAAATGGTGCTCATAGATGAGGCTACGAGGATCCTAGTGCAAGCACTAGGATGGGGGGGGACATGCCACCAACCTTCGTTGGAAGGGATACCAAATCCTCAAGAGCAAATCAATCATCTCCAAGCTTATGACTAAATTCCTAGGAGAAGGTGATCTAGTGTTCCACATGGAGAGGTTCAAGAAAATTTGCGAGACCTTTGGGGACATAGGTGACCTAATTTGCACACACCTTAATATAGGTGGGATTGAAGAGCGTGCAAAGTATGTTGCTAACGGTTATGTGTACGTTTGAATAACACACCTCAGATACTAATTTTTGACGGTTGTGCATATTACTTGGTAGAAAAACGGGGTTTGTGGCAACTTTGACCATCCAAAGGATATCCCATGGGCACGATACTTTGCACATGCACCAAAGTAGGTGGGATTAAGGTTCATGCAAATTATCATTCCCATCGGGTATGAGTGCATTCGAATAACACACCTCAAAGAGTGTTTTTTACGGGTTGTGCATAACACTTGGGATTTGTGATGACTTTGACCATCCAAATCATATTCGATGGACACAATACTTTGCATACACCTCAACACATTTGGGATTCACACACGTGCACATTATGATGCCCATCGGGTATGTGTGCATTTGAATAACACACCTCAGCTTCTATTTTTTGTAGGTTGTGTATAACACTTGGTGAAAAACAAGGTTTGTGGCGACTTTGACCATCCAAATCATATCCAATAAGCACGATACTTTGCACGCACTTCAAAATTTATGAAATTGACGTGTGTTCAAAGTATCATGCCCATCAGGTATGAGCACGTTCGAATAACACACCTCAGAGCATGTTTTTTGATGGTTTTGCATAACACAGTGAAAAATCGGGTTTGTGGCAACTTCGACCATCTGAAGCATATCCGATGGGCATGAAAATTTGTAGGTAAGTTCAATGCCTTTGGGCTGAGCCTCGATGGCAAGGCATGCTAGTGCTATAGGGCTTTGAACCCTAAAGAGAAACTTAACTGCGACATGCTTAGAAAGTCATGCATAGCAGGGCTTGGCCCCAATGGTCCCAAGGGGAGCACTATCAACTAACTATATGAGCTCAAGCAGAAATACAACGAGTCTCTTCGAGTTTATATTGTGAGAACAAACACTTAAACTCCCACTGTAAGCCTCACGAGAGGATGAGCGATGCATGATTACAACGACACTTCCTCGTTGGACTATGGGATTCAAAGCTTCATGACCATCTTTTTGCCTTGAATCCCACGTCATTTGAGTTTTGCAATAAGGTTGTTGTGTGCTTAGATGACAACAAGGAGAAGGCCCAAGTAGAAAAGACATAGGTGGCTTCATCCCATGTGTCCCACACTAGTAAACTACTAGTGCAAGTGAGGCTAAGGAGGCAACTCCGCCCACCAAGGGCATAAATATAGATGAGCTAGACACCGACTTTTTGAATCGGTTGAGCCAACAACTTAAGGGGGTATTGATGAGGGAAGTCCCAAGCAATCCTCACGTATTTCCTAGAGAGACAACATGTGGTGTGGTATTTGCACGAAAAACCATTCAACTAATGAATGCCCTTGCCTTAGGGCTAGGCCGGCACTCTACTATACCCATTGCGCTCGATGTGCAAAACCCATGATACATCTCAGTGTCTCTCCCGAAGGTTATTCCCAAGCCAATATACCAAAAAAGGCTGCCCCTGAGGTGCTATCATGAGACAAACATGTAATACTCGGTAGGACATGGTGTAGGACTATTAACTATCAAATTGATTGGTGTGAAGGAACAACAACACTAATAAGAGGTGGTCACACATCTGTGACTCCACTTTGTTCAAGAGTCATGGAGACAAAGATCTCCCCAGCATACAAGGCTAATACAACATCCACCTAGATGTTGGCTCTTTCCCAAGGTTTCTGCAGAAAGAGCAGGGTATTCTCAGTATGCAAAGTTTCGAGGCTTTTTGTCACCTACATATATTTTGGTGTTGTCGTTTGTAGTATAAAGTGCAGCTTAGGACCTTGGGTCATACTCCGGTGAGAGACGTAGGCTTAAGTGTGGTAAGCAAACATAGTGCATGCATCTCTGAAAGGGACGTGCATCATCATGGTTGGGGTAATGAAGGCTTTCGCCTTCATTGGGGGTTGAAGGGTTTAGGAGGAGTTTAAGGGTTAGAGGGAGGTTCAGGGTTTAGAAGGAGGTTCCAAGGTTCAGAGAGAGGTTCCAGAGTTTAGAAGAGGTTCCACGGTTTAGAAGGGGTTTAAGGGTTAGAAAGAGGATCCAAGGTTCAAGCTAGAGTACATGGTGGAGAACTCGTCTCCATCATAGATCATGGAGGTCAAGGGTTGAGGGACTAAGTGTTTAGGGGGAGCATAGGAGTGGGAGAGGAAGAAGGTGTAAGAGCACAGGGGGAAAGGAGAGAGAGGAGAAGGGAGGAGGAGGAGGAGGAGGGAGGAGGAAGAGGAGGAGGAAGGAGGAGGAGGAGGGAGGAGAAAGGAGGAGGAGGAGGAGGAGGAGGAGGGAGGAGGAGAAGTGAGGAGGAGGAGGGAGGAGGAGAAGGGAGGAGGAGGGAGGAGAAAGGAGGAGGAGGAGGGAGGAGGAGAAGAGAGGAGGAGGGGGGGAAGGAGGAGAGGGAGAGGATGGGTTGCAAGGTTGGAGGAGAGGGGAGGAGGAGTTGCAAGGTTAGGACATGCTTTTGGATGTGGAGTGCAAGGAAGCATGGACACTTGGAGACAATTGCTTGGAATACCAAAGTAGAACTTAGCACAATGCCCCAAAGAGTGTGGGCTTCATTACATTATGGGGTATTTATACAAGTTGGAGAGCTTCTCTCTGTGCATGTAGGAATTGTAAGACATTCTCTCTCTACAAGTAGAACTTGCATATAGAAGTTGCATGTTGCATGTAGGAGTTGCATGTAGAACTTGCATGTAGAACATGCATGTAGGAATCACATGTAAGACTTGCATGTAGAACTTGCAAGTAGAACTTGCATGTTGAGGATTCCTAAGAGAGATTATTCCTAGCCTTATGCAAGTACAAGCAGAGCTTTGCCCCGCTACTCTACACACATATTCTGTGCTACCTAAGTCCATGTTGGCACAGAGACAACATACTCCTAGATCCATTTTATTACCTGTCCTTGGGTTATGGCTTATTGTGATCACGGAGTTGGGATGCCATGCGTGTAATCCGATGGCTGTGGAACTTGTGGTATGCCAATCGATCCTGCTGTAAAGCCTTGGCACCATACAATTTTTGCTATGTTTCTAGGTAGCCTATATCCACTATTTGTTCGAACGGAGATATGTGGCGTGCTTCTAAGAAGATGACTCTTTGATAGAGTCAGCTTATAATATGAGCATCGGTTCGTTCATTGGGATTGAAACTGAGTGGAGGAAAATGGAGGTCGATGTAGCTAGGGATCTCCAGAATGTGTTCCAATGTTTTGTAGAAGATAGCACTTTGGTGAAGGATGCGGTCAATGTTGCCACACATTATTTGCTCATGCTCTTGAAGTGCTCAGATCAGTGTGCCTTGGATATTTCATTCCACACCTGAGTATGGCTCGATCATTGGCCAATTAATGGTGCGATCTTCACCCAAAGTGTGTATGTTGGCTTCCCATCTCTGACGTCGTGGAACTGCATAGAACTTGGGATGGGGGTTCTGAGACATGGAGGTGCACGCATGTACTCTTTCATGAAGATTACATCAAAGAGCTTGGGGTGGCGCCAATCAGGTTGGGGATCCAACTTGCTTACCCAATCTTCACTAACTTGATGCTGACGAAGGTTGGTAGGGAAGTTGTCCAAGGTCCATCCACCTCAAGTTTTCATATAAGGATATTTGCTCTAGAAATCCTTGATGGGGTTACTGGGAAGTGGTATCACATCAAAATCATACCCATCATTGGAATTTGGCATGGGAGTCGAATTGGATTATATGGATCCTGATATTCAAAATCAAATACTGGGTCATTTTCTGCTGATTGCAAAACAAGTAGTGTCAGCGGTGATGACGGGGCAGGGAGAGAATTTGGGGAGATGGGGGAGAAATATGGTAGAGTGTTAGTTGTGGGAGGGGAATCAGAGAGGAGGGAGGGAAGAATTGGGCAAATGGTTTGAGCAACTTGGTAATCCTCAAGGTTAGGATTAGCAAGGGAAGGGAAGAAGTTAGGTGTGAGGGGCTCGTAAGTTTGATCATTTCTGGCAAGGACAACTCACTATTCAGACATAAAAATTTTACAGTTCCGTCATGCTGGACCCTACACATGTGGAAGTGGAAGGACAGTCTTACCACTTGCCTTCACGAAGGTCAAGTGCAGTGTCTACTCCTTACCAAAAGTGTGAGAAATAATGGGCATGCCACATCAAAATGGCTATAAGCATGAATTAGAGTCCCTTGTTTTGGGCGGGGGTAGCTGTTGGAACATATAGCCTGTGCACATTACCTTGAATCTTTGGACTTTTGGGTAGCGGGCTTAGGGTATTTGGGGATCAAACTCCCTGAGTTTGAGCTATACTCCTATGTGCACGTTGCTTGTAATCATTGACCTTGGTGTATTTGGGTATCAAACTCCCTTGAGCTTGTCCTGTTGAAGTAGATCATTGGGCTTGGTCACTTTACTCATTGATTACCCTGCATTTGGCAGTTGTACACTGTGGATGTTAACAAATAAAATATTTTAATAACTTGTAAAAGAAAGGAGAGGAGAGGAGAGCAGTCAAAGATGAGGGAGATAAAGTGGAGCCCCTTACCATTCATTTAAATAACCTCTCATGCTTTTAATAAGTCCCCCCAAAAAGTATTTAGCTTATCATGCTTTTGATAAAGGTAAGTGTCATAAAGTTAATAAAGGCCCACCTAAACCTTGAACCTTAAACTCCTCAGTAACATCATAAAGGAATACCTAACCCAAAATAAGGACTAACAAAGGCACTAATCAAGTATCCTTGCTCTACAACATGAGAATGAAAAGAGTCTATTGAAGTTTTGAAAAGATCCATATGTGTGACTGCTGCCACTACCCCCCAGTGTGTGGGGAGTTCGTGAGAAGCCCTTGTAAGAGGAGCTTTTAGGGCTTTGTACCAGGGGTGCGGCTGTGCACAACCAACTTGCTCAAGAGGGCTATGCTTTGCATCTCCAGATCAATGATGCCCAAGCCTCACAATGCCTACACCGTAGATCACCATCCACCAAGCGACTCAAGCTCTAGTATCCCTCATGCTGTCCGATGATTGATCCTGCCCAGAGGAAATTGTGAACCAAAAGTTGGAGTTGTCCAATGTACCCTCTATGAAAACACTAGCAGGAGGCAATGAATCAGGCCATGGTAATAAGGAGCTAGTTTGCCACTAAGGCATGGCCATCCTTCTCTTAAACTTTGAGAAGGCTTACGATAGGGTGGAGTGGTCTTTTCTAGAGGGCACTATGCAAAGGTTGGGTTTCTCAG